>NC_138760.1:36143247-36518128 GCF_965113315.1 Podarcis vaucheri
GGGGGGGGACCAGAGGAAAGTTTTCAGCATTTTGTTATTGACTGATAAAACACATGCGATTTCCAAATCACAGTTTGTCCAATGATGCAATTATACAGGCAAGGGGTGCTTAACCTTTTCCCAAATGACAATTATCCCCTGCCAATGAGCACAAGTTGTTTTCTGCTCTTTTCCAGTTTCTTTTTTTGGGGGGGGGGAAGGGGAGATTTGCAGGGATTAATCTGTAAGTATGGGAACTTACTGCTCCCAACAGTAAATTCTTCCTTTTAAATGAACTTGTATTTGTGCTCCTTAGGCACTACCTGGACCTCCAGTGATAGATCTTATAAGCTTGGACAACTTTCTTAACAGTATTACTTACATAGGCCAATGCATAAAAACCCTTTTATCATCCATTTGCTGTGCCCAGTTTTGCACATAAAAATTTGCTTCCTCCATTTATTAAGTTAACCTTATTATTTTTCCAGGTAAGTATCCCAACTGTTAACCAAGATCAGCCCTATTCTAATGAATGATTGGCCTCTCTACTGAAACTTCTAAATTTACTCTAGCTAAGTAACCTTCATGAATTCCGAACTGCTTACATTAATGTTCACAAGCGGCATAAAAAACAACAACAGCAACAGCACATAACCATATTTGGAGCAAGATTACTCAGTATCCTTTGAATCTGGGCTGTGTTATAAAATATCTAAACAGACTTATTACACAATTATCCAGGAGGAGGAGCTCTCTCTTCCTACCTGCGCTCATGACACCTTGAACGCCTGTCTTCTGAATGCACTGTTCCACATCACTGAGGTACTGAATGTTTCCATTTGCAAACACAGGGATGTTTACAGCCTTTCTATGACAGCAGACAGAAACGCAAAAGCAACAATCAAATAAGTGCGCAAGTAAAGCTAAAACAGAAAGCAAACTCAAGAGCATCTGGAAACAAAGCACATTTTAATGCTGTTAAAGCAACATGCATAATACCCCTCCCCTCAGATGTATGTATCTCACCTCACAGCCAAAGGTTTAGGTTAGGAAAACTGCCTCCCCAGCATCTTGCAAGCTGTAGTTCCCTTACCTCACGGCCTGTATGTGCTCCCAGGAGGCCACGCCAGCAAGAGGCCCCTTCTGTTCTTTTGTGCGACCGTGGACAGTCAGCAGCTGGAACAGAGGTGTATTTGTTTTTCAATGCAGGTAAGACGAACACATAGCTTTTGTACATTTGCTTTGCTGCAGCATATGAAATATGGTAGGATTCCTTGCTTCCAGTATATCACATGTTGGCTTGGGATTCTGATTTATGGGGAATCCTCCCAGTTCAGCTATATTATCTATGGTCACCAGGGCCGTGTCTTTATAAATCATACGTAGAGCTCATCTTGTAAGCCTTATCCCGGATTAATTTGAATCAATAATGAAACTTTGATAGGGGACTACAGCTTCTTCTAAATACACAGTTAGAGCACGAGCACTGTTGGGAATCTCTCCTGCTCGTTTCCATTTTGATCGTTCAGCAATCTTCTCTTTTCTAATATGTACTGGCTCTTTTCACAGGAGAAAACAGTATGTCTCCAGCTTGTTGAAAAACAACAACCAAAGTCAGGAAAGCTGGGCAGGATTCGACTAATGAGTACTGTCAGTGGAAGCCCGTGCAAGGACTTCCCCTTGTGCAATGGGGCTTCTCCCCTTCCCCCAGAAATTGGCTTTGAGGAGGGGGCAAAATCCAGGCAATCTGAAATACTTGCCTTGACAGAACAACCAACATAATGTGACATTGGATCCCTCCCTGAATTTTTATTTCTAACTGTCAAAAAATACTTTGACTTTTGACTTATTTTAAAAAAATCAATCACTGAGTTACTCTATATATCTGTTTGAATGAAGAATATTAGAGCCTTGCAACAAAACAGGAACAGCCAGCTTCTTACTTGACAACCAGCCTCCTCCAGCAACTGGGCATATTTCACAGTCTTGCCAATTTCTGGGAAAACACGGATTTTGCATGTGATGGGAACAGAGAGCTTCTCATTAGCCAACACAACTGGAAAACAGACAAAGATAACAATTGTGAAATTGGCTGAAGTCAAAAGATCATGGGCTGTATCCAACGGTTGTGAAAGAAGGTAGCAAGCGCATGCAACCTCTCCACTACTAGTCAAAGAAATTATTCAGAGGGGCAGCTTGCGCTGTGTGACACAGAACTGTATCCGAAGGGTAGGGTGGAAGGGCCTAAAATGGGGTGGATGAAATTTGCACACAGTGCAGTTCTGCTGGCACAAGATTGCTCCACCGCATTTAGGACACTTCCTTCTCTTGCACTGCAGTACTGTGCAACACATCCCAACACTTCAGAAGCTTTGGGGGGTCTAGGGGCAGGCCAAGGGAAAGTCTGAGATGCAAGTTGTCTTCTCTGGCAGCTTCTAATGCAGTACCCCCTTCCACCTAATGTACTGCTTATACTATATTATCTGCCAGGCATGGGCAGAAGGTAGATGGGGCCTACTGGTAGATCTCTTGAGCAATTTGCAGTAGATTCTGATTTGCAGAAGGATTTGCAGCAAGGATTCTGACTCCCAATTGTTTGACAATACTAACCATCCCCTTCCAAATAAGGCTAGTAAAATGACAAGTGCTTGGAGGGAGAACTAGGAGTAACTATATGGAGTAAAAAAACCCAAAATGGTATTTCCTCAAAGCCACGAAATACTGAACCCTACTATGCATATTTTCCACAGAAGTGTGTTCATACTGCTTACAGCATCAATTCCTCCTACATATATCTATCCAGACCCTGAAATCTGAGATTCTCTATCAGCTGCCCCCACCAGCAGGTGGTTAGGGGCAAAAGGGCCTTTTCAGGAGTGACCCCCTGGCTATGGAATGCTATCCCTTGATAGGCCTGCCAGGCACTTCCTTCAATATCTTTACAGCACCAGGCAAATATCTTTTCATTTTCCCAAGCCTTTTAAATGAAGCTGTGGTCTTAATTTTGTTTAGCTATGTGATTTTTATTCTCTGCTCTCTCTGATTTTAATCTGCTGTAGTTTTAATGCTTTTAAAACTTTTGCTGATTTCTTTTTTTGTAAGCAGCCCAAAGAACTGTGTTATAGGGCAGCTTTTAAATAATATTAGGGGATTCCTTTTCATTTTCCCCCCTTCTCAACAGCTTTACTTTCCTTTTTTCACTTCTTTGATACATTAATGAACAATGAACCTCAACTGACCTCTAAAATTGCTGCCTCCTTTTTAAATTTAAAAATTAAAGAATGCACACTGTGTATGTATAGTTGTTATATTTACATCCTGTCTTTCCTCCACAAAACTCTTTTTTTTGTTTTTTTTGTTTCACAACAATCTGCTAAAGTAGATTAAGAGCAACTTGCCAAAGACCATCTATTATGCGTCATAACTGATTGGGATTCCCAGGTTCAAGCACCACAGTCAAATGACAATGCTACAGGTTAGACAGGATATTAGAACAAACTAGATTAAGTTGCGTTCCAGTCTGCCAAGCTCAGTTTTGGTTGCTTCAGAGCTGGTCGCCAACTCCTGAAACTGGATTAGGCTTCAGAGTCTGTTCCTGTGTGTGTGACAACCTCCCAAAAGCAATGTGCTGATAATCCCATTGATATACAGGTGACAGCTCCATTTACACCTACATGATTATTTTCAGAGCCACTGAACACGAGGTTGCAAATTCCACATTTTATACTCCAAATCATAAGCAGAGACCATGTTTGTGTGCTTCAACACAGCTACAAATTTGTGAACAGCTGGAAACTTGCAAAAAATGAGACAGGCCGCAAATAGTATACAATGAACCATCCTATCCTGTGTCAAGGAACAAAATTAATGCCCTGCTTGGTGCATGGCAAGGCCTGCAGGATCAGGTTTAAGGTGCTGGTTTTAACCTTTAAAGCCCTATATGGCCTAGGGCCCTCGTACCTACGGGACCGCCTCTCCTGGTATGCCCCACAGAGGAACCTACGGTCTTCAAACTAAAACATCTTGGAGGTCCCAGGCCACAGAGAGGTTAGGCTGGCCTCAACTAGAGCCAGGGCTTTTTCGGCTGTGGCTCCGATCTGGTGGAACGCTCTGTCACAAGAGACTAGGGCCCTGCAGGACTTGACATCTTTCCGCAGGGCCTGCAAGACAGAGCTGTTCCACCAGGCCTTTGGCCAGGGCCTTTGGCAATCTTTACAGAACTTTAGTTTATGGTTGCCATCAATTTTGGTTTTAATTAATTTTTAGAATGTTTTTAGAATGTTGTACTATTTTAGTGTTGTTAGCCGCCCTGAGCCCGGCTTCGGCTGGGGAGGGCGGGATATAAATAAAATGTATTATTATTATTATTATTATTATTATTATTATTATTATTATTATTATCTCCAAAGACAATCCCTTGCATTTTTTATTTATTCTGCTCTTCTCCTACTCCGTTCTCAAGAGCATCATGGACTTACTCATCTTCTGAAGAAGCTTCCATTCCTCCTGCAAGAATGCTCCATAGTGACCTACATAGAAACACAAACACAAAGAAAAACCACCCATAAAATCACGGCCTAGTAGAGACACATTGATAGGAAAGTTTTTGACATAAAACAGGTAAGTATAGATGAAAACTATAACTGCAGACCCACAGTAATGTTCCTACTTAGGCAGGGAAAGGGAAACATAACATTGTTTTTCAAAATGTATTTAGAAAATAAAAATAGTAACAAACTATTATCTCACTCTTTATGCCAGAACTGCAAGGATTTTAAATTTGCAGCAGAGAGTTCTAATTACATTCACATTCTGCTCACACCAGCTAGAATTCCTAGAAGCCTGGTCTGTCCTTCCATTACCTGACTACAGAATCTGCTTCCTTTGTTTCCTAAATAGTCCTTTGTTTCCTAAATAGTCTTTTAAATTAGAGAAATATAAGAAACTTAAATTATAAGGCACCAGCAGGGTGTTACATGAGACAGCACTTAAACTTTATGAGAGGTTTAAAATGCATATACCATTAAGGTCTGATTCAGAGTCTGCTGCACAAATCAAGCCTGCAACCCTAAACACACTAACTGGATGGTAATTCATGTTCAACGTCTCAGTAAACATGTTTAAGACTGGACTGTAAAGTTTCACAAATTAATCCAGATTAGAATTGCTCAAGAGCATTTAGTAATGCCATGCTATGCACTTTTACTAAGATGCAAATCCTACTGTATTTAATGGGGCTTCCGCCCATGTAAGTGTGAACAGCATTGCCATCCAAATTATCTAAGGTTTTGGTTTCCACATACCTCTTTTTGCAATCATTTGAGGACACCCCAAATTCAAGTCAATAGCATCACAGTAATCTTGAGCCAACAAGGCAGCCTGGACAAACACTTCTGGGTCATTGGCACAGAACTGTGAAACAGGCATACAAGCCAAAGAATAAGTGAGAGGCAACTTTAACACCCAACAATCCATTTATAAAACAAAACAACAACAATTTATTTATACCCCACCTATTTGGCTGGGTTTCCCCAGCCACTCTGGGCAGCTTCCAACAGAATATTAAACAGAATAAAACTTCAAACATTAAAAACTTCCCTAAACAGGGCTGCCTTCAGATGTCTCCTAAAAGTCAGATAGTTGTTTATTTCCTTGACATCTGGTGGGAGGGTGTTCCACAGGGTGGGTGCCACCACCGAGAAGGCAGAATCCAGTGGTCCTTGGGAGGGCATCCTTGGGGACACAGGAATTTGCAATTTCTTTGTCAATAGACAAGAGATGAAGGTGCACCCACAGAGGCCTCCTAACTAAAGCCCCTCCTCTGCTTTTGGTGCTCTGAGAGGGCAAAAGGGAGGCATTCTGCAATGGGGGATCAGGGGAGGCACCAGATCTGCTAGAATCAAACCTGACACGCCCCTAGAACAAGGAACACATGCCAGCCCTGAGGTTGGTGTGATAATCCACTGAGAACAAAGGGAAGGAATTATTTTCTTTTTAAGTCAAGGCGAAGGGGAGGGGAAGACACAGCTCCTGCTTTCTGCCATGAGCACAGCAGGGCTTGGATTGGGCAGTCCTTTTGTCTCAACTCTTGCATTCCATGACCCAGAAGGGGAGTTTGGCTTGTTAGACATGCATCTTTTGGCCTTAAGGTTATGGCAATTATTATTCTACAATAGCTGTTGTAACACTATCTATTTTAAAGCCATTTCTTCCAAAAGCCACCATTAAAGGACAGCATAAAAATATAAAGCAAAATTATGTGATAGCTATTACCTGCACAATCAAAGGTCTATCTTCAGGGCACACATCACAATACAAGTTTTCTTTACGGTAATTGGCATCTCTGACAAAGACCTGAGCATGCAGCATAGGGGTATAACACAGCTGGGCTCCATGGCGGCGACTTAATAGTCTCCAAGCCAGTTCACTCTGATCCACCATGGGAGCAACCACAAAACGGGCACCTTTCAGTGTCTTTCTCCAGAACTCAAAGCCCTCAAGTTTGGGCATCTTCCTTTGACTGGAAGAAAACAGAAACAAAAGGTTCTCTAATAGATTCTAGTAAGTAAGCAACAGTTTATATGGCTTTTAGCTTTGTTCCATACACAGCTCTCTGCAGTAAGCATGCTAAAAAAATGCACAAAACATTTGGGGAACCCTTCCTCCCCCCCCAAAAAAAAAAAACCACACAAAAGAAAACAATGCAAGAAGAATAAATGTTTGTAGAGCCCTGTAATGTGCAATTCAGATACTTGCAAGTCTCTTCTATGTTCTTCTAGGACTAGGTGATTGTTAGTGAAGAGCAAGAGCAAATAAGAGTTTTTACAGGATTATACAGTATCCCATATTTTGGAATATCTTGCATTTACTACTTGTCTTTTTATATTTTATGATCATCATTTGATGATTCTGTGAACATCAGTGTGAGCTGTCTGATACTACAGTATATTGCAAAAAAAGGATTCATAACATCACAGCAACACTCATTTTGATATTTTTATCTGATCTATTTAACAATTGCATTACTGTACATTAGCAAGCCAATGCTCAAAAGTGATGTTATATTAAGACACTACTATACAAATAGCACCAATGCAACACTTTCATCTTCTTATCCTTAGATCATTCACGTGGGGAAAGTATTGCAAGAAAAAGGGGCTGTGGACCAAAGCTTCAAGGTAAGTGATAGTCATACCACTCCCTCTGTCCTATGAAGGCTGGGGATACCCACCTGCTGCCTCACATCAGTCCAGTCCAGAGCTGACAAATATGTACATGCCAAAAGTTTGGCCAAACTGTGGCTTAGACAGGCCACAGAGGGACAGCCCGGGACAGCCGCCCAAAAAACATCCCACTCTGCCACAGATTCCCTCCACCTCAGCCTACTATTTTGCTAAGTCCAAAACAGCAGCATTGGGGGGAAGCACAATGGTGGCAAAGGAGCCACCCCAGCTGTCCCTTTGCGGCTCACCTGTCTCTCCCCACCCCTGCTGTTCTGTCACCATGGTGCCAGCATTTAAGTTCCAACTAAACTGCAGTGAGGCACAGAGGGCTGGCATTTTAAGCAGGGGATTGCAAGTACTTTGATTTGCTTAGAGCAAGCAGATTGCTCGGTTTGCCTACTTTGTTGTGATTACGGCTTTATCAACTTGCTTAAACACTATACCGAAAGCCCATTTTGGTGGAGGCAAGGCTATTGTCAGTGTGTCTTAGTCTCTCTCTCTTTTGTCAACTGTTCATTTTAATGCAAGTTGTTTTAAACTGCTTTTATTCATCATTTAAACGTGTCTTGTAAACCACTAAGGAGGTCTTACTACAAGCAAGCGGCAAAAAATACAAAGGAATAAATGAAAATGAAAAAAAAAACCCCAAAACCCTGCAGTGGAGGCTCCCCCATCCCAACCAAGTAGGTTTGCATGTTCTTAAGGTCAGATAAATAAAAGACGGAAGAGCAGCTGTTCTATGACGCTAGTAATATTACCCCCCCACACCCTTTGCAATAGAGCAACAGGGGCCGGTTCCGCGCTCCTTTCTAGGCTGGCATTATCCTGGGAGAAAAGGAGCTGCGCTGAAGAAGGCGAGGCACCTGCCGGGCGGAGGACCTTCCGGGGCCATAAGGCTTTTCCTGCCTCTCGGCTCTAAAGCGCGCCCAGCCCAGCGCTGCTCAAACAGGGCGGCCGCCCTCGAGGACTTAGGCCGTGAGCCGCGCCCTCCCGCCTGCCCGAGTACACGGCCCCCTCGCCCGAGCCTTCCGCTCTCTCCCTCTCCGGTACCTGGTTCCTACTGAGGCAGAGCCCCGGGCAGGGCGCTGAGACAGCCGGACGGCGCCTCCGCCATCCCACTCCGACCGGCGCAGCGGCGGTGCAACTTCAAACGGGGCTCCTTCGGAAACGGAGGCGCGGGCGGAAAGAGGCCGCGAGGAAACCCGGCCCCTCCCGGCCTCCCCCTAGCGGGCAGGTTCGGCCATGACTCGGAAGCGCCTTGTGCCAGCTGCGCATTTAAAGCTCTCACAACGACAGCGGGGCGGGCAGCGAGTTAGCAGAATACCCCGGGGCAAAAAACACCAGAGAATTGTTCAACACAAGGAGGTGTGTGGGGGGGGGAGAGTTATTGGGTTGTTTTTATTTTGATTTATATGTACCTGATGTTAGCCGCCCTGAGCCCGGTCTTGGCTGGGGAGGGCGGGGTATAAATAAAATTTATATACGGTATATATATATTGCGGTTTTATATTTTTATTTTGTTCTGTGAACCACCTTGAGACCTTTGGGTATAGGGCGGTATATAAATTCAATTAATAATGATAATAAAAAAGAAAGGGAAAGGACCCCTGGATGGTTAAGTACAGTCAAAGGCGACTATGGGGTTGTGGCGCTCATCTCGCTTTCAGGCCAAGGGAGCCGGCGTTTGTCCACAGACAGTTTTTCTGGGTCATGTGGCCAGCATGACTAAACCACTACTGGTGCATGGAAACACCATATACCTTTCTGCCGCAGCGGTACCTTTTTATCTACTTGCACTGGTATGCTTTTGAACTGCTAGGTTGGCAGGAACTGGCTGTTGTGGGGATTCAAACCGCCGGCCTTCTGATTGGCAAGCCCAAGAGGCTCAGTGGTTTAGACCACAGTGCTACCCGCATCCCTACAATAATGATAATAAGGCATGTAGTACTCTAGGGAAATTGTGGTTTTGTTTCCTTTGACATTGGTTGCAATAATAGCACAGAGTGGAATGTGGCTGCATGGGGTAGCTAGGGCAAGGGCCAAACTCTCTCCCCACCCTTTCCTGAGTTGTGAGATTATGCCTTTGTATGCTGTCTGTGAATTTAGGCGTGTGTGTGTGTGTGTGTGTGTGAGAGAGAGAGATTTATACCCACCTTTGAGTCAAGGGCAGAACTGAAAATTACTAGATAAAAGGACTGCCGCTGTTCAGCACCTCTCTCAAGCGCTCCTCTGATCTCCCAAAAGGTGTAGTAGTCACACTTACTCTATTACTATGTGATGAGGTCCTTGTATTGTGCATTTTCTTGTGCCTATCAGCAGCAGTCAGTAAATGGAAAATGCATGATGTGGCAGCATTGTGCTATGGGTGAGAGATACTATATGTAAGAAGGGACTGTTGGAGAACTCAACACAGGGATACAACTTCCTGTGCTGGCCCTGTGTTTTCATCTGGCTCCTAGTGTGGGCCTTCCTGGTCATAAGTACACAATTTCATGTATGTAGGTGAATCAGTTGTCAAGTTTGTGTTCCAATTTATGACAGTTTATTAGCAACTTTTACAGACTTGTTAAGAGCTACTGGTTTTCATTTGTCCTAATCTTGTTTACATTTTAACAATGAAGAATGTACTGTTAGTGGCTTTCCTGTATTTCCATATAATGAGGAGAGAAGAAACTATTTGAGTTTGGGCGTGGTTGTTTTCTTCAATGCAAAATTCTGTGGACCGACTTAAACTGACCAAGCAGGAGCCTATGAGAACAGATGAGGCTCGGTGGAAGGAGAGGTGCTCCCCATTTATATGGAGATTATGTTCTGAGGAACTGTGCACATCAGTGAAATTGTGTATAACTGAAACCCATTGGAAAAGTCTTAAAACACCCCATTTCACTCTGCTCCGCCCTGCCCACACCCTGTTCCACCTCCATCCTTTTAGTAACATTCTAGTGAGGTCTTTATGTTGTTTCCAGGTCACTTCCGGGCAATGCTTTTTTTTCTAAAAAAATGTTTAGGGGTACTCTCATTCCATCTGAGACTCGGGAAACACCATGGCAGGAAATGAGGTCGCCATCGGGGATAACAACGGAATTGACAATTTACCGTGCTAGAGAAGAAACTAATTTTTAAAAATATTTTTAGTTTCTTCTCCCGTTAGATTCACAAAATGTTTAGGGGTATGCGTACCCCTGAGTACACCAAGAAAAAAAGCACTGCTTCCGGGTATACAGTTGCTCACTTAGTGAACATGCTGCCTGTACTCAGTCAATCAGGCTCCAGGGGTCAGCAAACTTTTTTAGCAGGGGGCCAGACCACTGTCCCTCAGACCTTGTAGGGGGCTGGACTATATATTTTTTTGGGGGGGGAGAACGGATTCCTATGCCCCACAAATAACCCAGAGGTGCATTTTAAATAAAAGCACATTCTACTCATGTAAAACCACCAGGCAGCCCCCACAAATAACCCAGAGATGCATTTTAAATAAAAGGACACATTCTACTCATGTAAAAACACGTCCATGGGCCAGATTTAGAAGGCAATTGGGCTGGATCCAGCCTCCAGGTCTTAGTTTGCCTACCCATGGGCTAGCCAGTAGGGCCAGGCAGTTACTGCAAGACCTTGGATAGTTCCGAGCAGACAAATGGTATCCACTGAGCCCTTATGTATTCCTCCTGGCTTTTACCCTTCTGAGACTCTACCCATTTCATGAGACCCAGGAACCTTAAAGAGCATAGCACTCTGAGTCCCTGTTAGATGCTGCTTGGTGTGTTGCCTGTGGTGATAAGCAGGCACTGGGGAGCGTGAGATTCCTGGTGTAGAGAGAGCGGGATCCTCAGAGGAACCTGGCTTTTGGCAGGGGAAATCCTTGTTCAGAAGTATGTGATTCAAGGGGCACCCAACTGACAGAATCAGGCTCCAGCTTGGTCTTGGGACCTGGGGCCTTCATGACTTGTGGTGCTGACTCTTCTTCTCTTCCTTCTCTGGGTCAGTGTCAACAGGTGGCAGCATTGCTCAATTTTGTATAAGCAAAATAAACGCACACACTTAAAACATGCATGGGTAGTATCAAATGCTAGCTGTTGGCACAGCTAGATATGATCAGATATGTTAATCACAGTAAACTAATGGGAGCTAAGATGCAATACAGACTCTGGTAAGTTGTTTATTTAAGCAGACTCCACTCAACGTGGGACAACTGAAAAGTTTACATAGGACATGGTAAAGCTTAGACATTCCTGAACTAATAGCTTTCATTTTGAAATAAATAATGCAAGAACTTTTATCTTTCTCTCCCCCAAACATCTCAGTGCAAGTATGCATTCTGTATCCCAATGTTACAACTAGCAGCCTGGACATTTGCTTAAGCATTGCCATAAGTAGTGCTCTCTAATAATAAAAACACTATACCGTACTTCTGGTTTAATTACTGCAAATTGGCTCCTTTATATAATGACTAATGATCAGTGTGGATTCAAGGCTGCCTCAGCTATTAAGTAGGCTTAGGCTGCAATCTTATACAGCAACCTGGGAGCAAATCCTCATGAACTCAGTGCAGTATAAATTAGATGTGTTGGAATCCACCACTAGGGAATCTGGAGCAAGCTGTAAAATCACACTCTTTCCCCCAGTCCTTCCCATTGCACACATAACTAAATCTGTCCCTTTAAGCATGCTTTCTTGACTTTTACCTTGAATATTTTAAAAAATAAAAACAATGTTTTTATAGTGCTTGGGAGAACTTTTTGTTGTTCTGAAAAGCAGTATAGAAATGCTTAAATAACCAATTAGGACACTCCAAACCTAAGCCCTTGAAAACATGCCCTAGCCTTAATTCAGAAGTATATATTTCATTTCTATCAATAGACATTTCTCTTTAGAAGAGAGACATCTTAGACTCGGGGGTGGTGTCAAAATGGCAAGTACCACACCTAATGTGTGTTCATTCCTTTCTTTTGAAGGTTAGAGCAGTGCTTACATGGGTAGGAGCTCCCTTGCCAAATTTGGGATTGAGGGCAAATTAGCTCTCCAGCCATTGTTGGACTAAAACTCTTGTCATCCCTAGCTAGCAGGACCAGTGGTCAGGGATGGGGATTATAGTCCAAAAACTGCTGGAGATCCAAGGTTGGGGAAACCCTGAATTAACATGAACAGTGCAAACAATGCTTGATGCTCAAATGTGCTGTTTAGGCCACAGTTCTAGAAAAAGTTACCTGAGAGTAAATCTCCATTGAACTTAATGGAGCTTACTTCAGCATACACATATAAAGGATTACAGTGGTAATTTTATATGTAATGCCTAAAGATTTTGAGAGCAGCCTAAGAGAATTCCACATTTTCGGATTTCAGAGTAAAAACAATTCAGAACTAGCCTCGCTACTGGAAAGATTCCACTCTAGTTTTTAGGTTTATTACAGATCACCTGCCTATGGCACACAGATTAGCTCCTGCAAGTAAGTTGGTTTAAACAGCCCTCGTACCCCCTTCACTTCAGGTATGCTGACTTATTAAGACTGCAATCCCAAAAAACATTTTGGAAGAAGCCCTGTTAAACTCAGTGGGACTTACTTCTGAATAGAAATGTATAGGATTGCACTGTAAACCTACTCAAATGTGTCCCCTGGATGAATTTTTCCTGTAAATACTAGCACTTTTAACAGCAGTTCTCAAAGCAGCTGGCATGGTGGTTAGCCCTGTTCCACTGATGGGGAAATGAAGGCAGTTAAGTTGATGAGCTTCTAAAACCACAAAAGAAGAAAGAACTAAGAGGAACATTTGAGACTACATGATTTCTAGTCATGTAGCATGGTTATTTGATTATACATGCATGAGGCATCAAAGCAAGAGGAAGCCACTGCCCAATGAACTTGGATAAGGTTTTTGCAGCCACCAAGCTATAGTACCTGAAGAAACTGGGGGCGTATCTCTCCCCACCCCGACCCCTGCTTCCAGAAAGGAATAGAAAATGCAAGTAAACATTAATAAGCACAGAGTATAGAAATAAGAGTCAAGGAAAGCCATGGCAGAGTTTAAGTCACCTTTAATTCCAGGAGAGCCACAAAAGAAAGGGGGCTCCAGAGCTTTTTCACCAAAGGAATGTAAAAATGAAAATGAAAACACACACACACACAAAACAGAACAGGTCTGATCTGAAAACGTATTCATTTTACATTTCAGATTTCCAAGGAATTTTTCCTTAAAATTAAAAACTAAAACCAGCCACTAAGCTGCCTGTCCACAGAGGATCACCTAGCCAACCAGCTCCCAGCAGGTATGGAACTTGTGTGCAATCTCTATGCCCCAGCACTAATTAAAATAACCCAGCAGAGAACCTGGATTCTAAAGCAGTTTGGGGAGGCACAACAATCCTGCTGGATACTGACTGCTCCATGTGTCTCCTCTGTATCATTGTTGCAGCAAAGATGTTCCGATTCTTCTACAAGCATATCCAACATAGATGAGGCAAGAAAAGGCTTACTGCTTCCAGTTTTTGTTTTTCCAAAGGGGTTTTAGGCAAATATTCATAACTACTACAGACTTCTTTTTTTGGATGGATGAGACGGGGAGATGGTTCAGCTGTGGGAGGGTTAAATCAGGTTCTTGTCAACAAGAACTCATATGAAGTCTGAGCAACCCTTGAAGCAGCAAATGGGGCGGGGGGAATTAAGAAGCTAGATTGAAAGTATTTGGGGGAAATTACCACACTGGGTGCAGAAAGTTGTATACATCTGATCCATGCATTTTCCAGATGAATGCAGGAATTATCTTAAAGTTGCCCCCAACCTCTGCTAAGGAAAAGACGCTATACATGCTCCAAGCTTGGATTCCCTTCCATCAGAGACTGAATATGGGACCAGCAACATAGCAGAAGCAGCTTCAGCTCTCTGTGGAGAAAGGTGGTGCTTATCATAGGAATCTATCTTCCATTCCAAATGACCACATTGTTCTAAAGATGAATTTTGGTTTTAATTTTGTAAAAACGAGGCAACCAAACAGCCGCAGGGGGAAGAAATACTCCACAATCAAATATTTTGTCCTTATCATTTAGCCAATCACAAATTAAAACAGTGAGCCTCTAATAAAGTAACAATAAAATAAATACCTAGAATATTTCAGATTAGAAATAATAGTTACAAAAAAGCCTCAATGGAATTAACTTACTGATACTGCTACAGAACTGATTCCTTCACAGACAAATGCGCCTCCAAAATCAGTTGCAGCTTCCCTCCTTACTCCCTAGGCTTGGTCAGTTTCACTCATCCTTTGGAATACTTCTAGACAACAATACAATACAATACAATACAAAGCACAAAATACACACACACAGTCTGCTAATTCTTTTTTTGTGTGTGTACTGCAAATGGTGTAAAATGTTGCCCTCGATACAGGTCCTTGCAACAGTGCAAAAATAATGTCACTGCACTGGAGAGAGAGGGGAGGGGGGACTCTGGCCATTTGGACATCCTAGACTTGGCTGCGGAGCAGATGACATGATGGATTACAGGAAGAGTTCCTTGGGGTTGTCCTAAGGGTTAGCTTTGAATTCTCTCTAGCAATGACAGTAAAGTTTCTCAAGTATCTAGCCTTCTCGAACACTGTCCCGAGGTTCTGCCAACGAGCTATGGATGATCCCAGTAATTGACTCGACACCATCTCCTTCCAGGATCGTGCGATGGTCCCCTTCAACAATGTGGACAAACACTTTCCCGTCACAGACCTGCACAGGGCACAAAGATATAAAAGAGAACATCACACACACACACTTTTTTACTTTCATACACCTTCTGCCTTTCCATTCAGGAGAATGAGAAGGAACTCCTAATGACCCTTTTCTTCTTTTCACTACTTTCCACATTTTCTTCATCTTCTTTAAATCAATCACAGCCAAAGACATGTCAAGCAAGGCCTAAGACCTTTTTCTTTTAGGTTAATCATTCCATAACCTCGCAAACTAAATATTCAGCTGCTGCTGCTGCTTCATAGGCCAGAAAAATACTTGCAGAAAGTAAAGATAAGGAGTTGCATCAAGCATTTGAGCTCTACATCATGTGCTGTTAAGCTTCGACTTTTGGAGCACTTCAGTTTTCAGTGAGGGGCAAAGATGTTTAGAAGATGGCTACAAACCATCAAGCAAGCTAGTTTTGTTGATTTCAATGGGACTTAAAAGCACACATAACTAGATGATGGACTGCAACCTATGTTACTTTAAGGGCTGTGGTGGGTGAAAATCCACAAAAAACCTTCCAGTTTCTTCTGTTAATGTTACTAACCTCTGAGAGCTTGTAGTCTCCTCCAAGACCTTCTCCGTACTCATTGTGGGTCTTTGCTTTCAGTAGCATCACATTGCCATGATACTTGCTCTGAGGCACATACTTGTCTCCTGCCTTCAGTTTCTTGTAAAAGGAAGCAGCAGCAAAGGCAAGGGCCTCGTGGCTGAGGTCTCTGTGATTTTGAGTTATCAGATCAACAGACGCGTTTATACGAGCTTCCAGATCTGGTAGGGGTAGAAGAATCTCCAGCAACTGCAAAGGGTACAAACAGGAAAGCTTTACCACAAGGTGCAGTTTCTAGAGTGGAACTGTTGTGAGCAAAATGTGCTCCCCCAACCCCAGCTGTGAACGGTGCCAAAGAGCATTACCTTATTGTATTCCATGCCAGTGAACTGCTGAACAAAGGCACACAATGCTTCGGTTTCTGCTTCAGCCTCGTTTCCTGGAGTTAGCTTGGCTCTGTAGCTCTGGCGGGAGAGAACGGAGCACCAGAAAATTCATGTTAATCTTAGACAAAGAACTGAATTTTAGCAAAGGCACAAGCCCAAACCCCTTTGTGCCAGGCTCGGAGGAGGAGGGTTGGATCTTCCCAGCCCTGCCTGCTTCCACCAGCCTCTGCTTGCTGAGCGACACCAGTGTGGAGCTCCCTCTTTCTCCCACTAATATCCAGTGGGATCTCAGTTTGGTCTCCAGCTTGCCTTGCAGAAATTGATTCAGCAGGAAATGGGAGGCAATTCACATATGTGCACATGCAATAAAATACATGGTTGTGTGCTATTCCTACATGGAAGTGTAATCTTTTCCAAGTGGCTCTTGTAGCTGGATTGGTCTCTTACCTGAGTATGTGCTGCTACATAGGAGTGAGAACCATCAAGCAGGAACAGGCTGTTGGGTAAATGGGAGGGATTCTGCTGAGCTTCCAGCTGACGACACATTTCAAAAGCAACACAGGCACCAAAGGAATATCCAGAAATCCGATAGGGGCCTTCCGGCTGCACTTTTTTAATGCAGTCAATGTAATAGGATGCCAGGCTCTGTATACTGTCCACAGGAGCAGCTAGTAGTGAGAAGAGGTAAAATGAGGAGAAGAATCAGGCTATGGATGATCACGGTCACAATCTTTAGAACGTTGCTGTAAAGAGCCAAAATTCCAGACTGTGGAACTGAAATAAATTAGACAAGTTTCTACCGTTTCAAAATTGTTACTTTTTTAGAATATGGATAATTTTTGTCATGAACAGCAGAGATGTTTAGTCTGGACTGAACCTCTGAGCCTCTGGCAGCAAATGCTTACTTTTTGTAACATTTTTTCTATTACGAGCCTTATAATATATATACTTGTGCTTGTATTTGCATGCATTTTTTTCAAGTGAAAGTTAACCTCAAGGTTTAGGGGGAAAACCTACTCTATATAGTTGCAGAAATCTTAATTCTGTAATTTACTACATGCTAAATGCAATGAAAACATCTGGATTCTGCCTACATGATTGAGGAACAGACTCATAATCAACCATCATGGCTAATTTCAGCCTCCACTCTTTCTGGAACCCTTTCTATGTTTTAAAGCAGACTTCGTCAACCTGGCACCTTCCAGATATTTTGGACTACAAATCCCATCATCCCTAACCATTTGTCCTGCTGGCTGGCTCTAATGGGAGTTGTGGTTAAAACCATATGGAGGACACCAAGCTGGGGAAGGACCGCTTTAAAATATACCATTTTGACTTGGTGCTCCCCTCCCCAAATTAAAGGAATAAGTGTTTTGTCCCAAAGGAGTCCTTATTCCAGTGGTAAATTATCACCATATACCTCTCTTATGGCATGGAGACTTCCCCATGTAGACACACACATGGACAAAATATGCTTGTATTCAGCAAATTGGAATGTTTGTGAAAGATGTAAATTGATCCCAGGTACATTGACAAGGATGACCTCTGGATTAGACAATCAATAAGCATCACAGAACTACCTTTTGTGCACTGAAGTCCATAGGCTTGTATACGTAGTTTAGAGGCAAGGTTGTTGAAAACTGAGAGAGATCCCTCAATAGGGTGAATGAAGAAGAGAGGCGGCTCTGTGCTTTTCACCTCATTCAGTTGCAAGACAGTTGGTCCATCTGGATTAACCAGCAGGTTGTTAAAGTCCAATCTGGGTTGCTCTGCTTGACTGCCTTTTGTCTCATGGGATGATGCTTAAAAAAAAAAAGCAAGTTACAGAAACAGATTATGAACCAGTTAATGCCACATTCAGTCTCATAAGATAATATAAGAGCAGATTGAAAGTTGGTTTTGGGACTAGTATCACTTGGCATACCCAGAATATCATTGGGCAGGTGTGGGTAAACCCCCCATTACCAGGACTGCTTATATCTGATTTCAAATGCAGAATCAATTGTGCAATGAGCTTTTATTTTTTGGAATTAAACCAAAAAAAAGTTATCCTCAGAGAAAACAATACACAATAGTTCTAGACTATATGTTGACTACATAGAAAATGAAAAAAGTACTCATTCTCTGTTGCTTCTGCAATAAAATAAAGAAGAAGAGAAGAAGAGTTTGGATTTGATATCCCACTTTATCACTACCTGAAGGAGTCTCAAAGTGGCGAACATTCTCCTTTCCCTTCCTCCCCCACAACAAACACTCTGTGAGGTGAGTGGGGCTGAGAGACTTCAGAGAAGTGTGACTGGCCTAAGGTCACCCAGCAGCTGCATGTGCAGGAGCGGGGAAGCGAACCCGGTTCCCCAGATTACGAGACTACCGCTCTTAACCGCTACACCACACTGGTGTTATTGCATCTATCTTCCCTGCTCCCAGGTAGCTAATAGCAGTTTTTGGGTGGGTATTGATTGGGCAAACAGCATAAGAGGAAATGGTGAAAGACTCCTTAGGCCCAATTCAAGTGGCAGTCCCATTTAGCTGCTTTGGGAGCTCTGAATCGTGGCTCACCCATGTCATGTCAAGGCTGGCCCTGGAAACTAGAAAACCCTTTCTCTGGGTAGGTAGGGAGCTCCTACCTACATCACCCCTTCCTTAAGTGTCACAAACCCAAAGTAGGACAGATTATAACCCACCAGACATACTTACTGTCTGTGGTCCCTGGTTTTGAAGAAAATTCTCGTAGTTTGTTAATGGTAAGCAACCTGACATCTCTCATTGACATGACAATGTCATAGTCCCTCTCCAGGGTTTGCCGAACTTCTACACCCATCAAAGAATCCAGGCCCAGATCAGCCAGGGAGGTGTCAGCATTTAGGCTGCTTACGTCACGGACACCTATGAGAAAGAAATACAAGTATTTATTTTTTTTACTGCTGCTCAAGCCCCTCCAAACTGTCAATAATTTCTTCACAGATCTCTTTTCCTCGCTGACACAACATTGCTATGTATTTATTTAAATGGGTTTTTAGCATAGCTGTCAACGTTTCCCTTTTTTTAAAAAAGGGAAATTCCCTTATTCTGAATAGGATTCCTTGCAAGAAAAGGAAAAAGTTGACAGCTATGGTTTTTAGCCCACTCTAGCGTAAAAACCCTCACCACTCTAGCATAAAACCCCTCACCAAGATGATTGCTACACTTTAAAATACATAAGTAAATAAGCGAGCAGTAAAAAAGAAAAGAAAAACCAAATTTTCAGTACATTAATCATTAAAATAGTAAACAAGATAGTAGTAGCAGATAAAACAGTAACCTAAAATTAACAAAATGCTGACTGGAATAAATAAGTCTTTAAGATCCTATAACAGGTCAGCAAAGAGAGGGCCATGTATTTTTCCATTCAGATACCGTACTGTGTTCTCATGGCATTCAGTTTTATATGATTTTCCTCCCTTTCATTAACCACATTTGATGCACTATTTCAAACTGTATAATAATTAGATCAACACCTTCAGCTAAGTTCCCAAACTCTTCCTCAATGTTTTATCTGATATATTTGTTTAAACTTTAAAGCAATGGTAGCTTTACAAACTGGTAGATGCTCTTTGCCCCAAGGAGGCTGAAATATAAATGACGGGGAACATGGACGAATGTTACGGGAGCTAAATGAATAAATGTCTGCTGAATTCATCCTGAAGTATTCACAGGGCACTCTTGCCTTGTGTATGAGTCGAGTTCCTGTGGCTAAGTATGTGACTGCATGGGCATAGACCAGGCATGGCCAAACTTGGCCCTCCAGATGTTTTGGGACTACAACTCCCATGATCCCTAGCTAACATGACCAATGGTCAGGGATGATGGGAATTGTAGTTCCAAAACATTTCGAGGGCCAGGTTTGGCCATGCCTGGCATAGACAGAGGAGCAGGATGTCACCAAAGGAGGAAGGGACAGATGCTGGTTTTTAAATGCTTGCCTTTTAAAACTGGTGGCAAAAGGTAGCCAACATTTCTACTCAGAGTCACTGAAAATAGTGGACCTAAGTCACATCCATTAATTTTAATGGTACTACACTGAGTATGCCTGATGTTGGATACACAAGTTATTTAAGCAGCAGTATAAAACTAGAAAACTATAAGGAGTATACAGTGGCGTAGCGTGGGGGGTGCAGGGGGGGCCGGCCGCACCGGGCGCAACATCTGGGGGTTAGGGTTAGGGGGCGCAAATCCACAGGTTAGGGGGCGCAAATCCACGGGTTAGGGGGCGCAAATTACTTGCCTTGCCCCGGGTGCTGACAACCCACGCTACGCCACTGGGAGTATATTTTGCATTCACTACAGGGAATAAATGGTTGTATTGCAGATATGGAAGAAGAATATTTTGGGAAATTAAAGTAGGATGTAATGAGGCCTTTACTACGTTATCTAAGAAGAAAATAAGCAGATCCAGAAGGTTCTGAGTCATTTAAATGTTGGGAAATGATTTGTGCAATGCAAGAGAAAGCAAGAGCTCAAATATATGTCCACATTACTGGTGTGTTAGGAAGGAATGATAATGATGGTGTTGAAAGAGGGAAAGTGAGCAAACTAGCAATTTTAGAATGAGATCATCAAATGATGATAAGAATAAACAAATGATCATCAGAACATTCGACCTGTGTTTTTCTAAATTAGAAACAATCAACATACATTAAAGGCTATATTCAATACGCCTGTGGTAAAAAGAATAATTCACACTACATAATTTGTTATATACAAATTATTTAGAATACAGTGGTGCCCCGCAAGACGAATGCCTCACAAGACGGAAAACTCGCTAGACGAAAGAGTTTTCCGTTTTGGAGGTGCTTCGCAAAACGAATCTCCTATGGGCTTGCTTCGGAAGACGAAAATGTCTTGCGAGTTCCTGCGGGTTTCCCCCCCTTTTTCTAAGCAGATAAGCCGCTAAAAGCCGCTAATAGCGCTAATCCGTCAATGGGCTTGCTTCGCAAGACAAAAAAACCACTAGACGAAGAGAATCACAGAACGGATTCTTTTCGTCTTGCGAGGCACCACTGTATAATATGAAAAAGTGAACAATAACATTAGGTCAAAGCAGAGGGAGAGAATCTGTATTTGTTGTATAACACTCCCACACTATATAGCCAGTATTTATGTAAGTGAAATATACAAATGGCTGAGCATTATCTTGAAATCTTATGTTCCAGTGGTTTAGAAATCAGTGTTTGAAGTCTGCTGGCCACTTTGGTGAGCAGAATATTCTTTAATTGCAAAGTTTAAACCACCCTCTCTTGGCATGACTACAAGGCTGGAAGTTCTACTTTTGTTTTAGATTAACTATAGTTAGCAATAGATCTGAACTTGAAACTGCAGTTAATATTAACTACGGTTTGTTGAAAATCAGCCACTTTCATATATAACATTTTGAAGCTGGCTGATTTCATCTCCCAACATTTAAATGACTCAGCACCTTTTCATGAAAGCACGGTTAAGGTTAATGGCGGTTTGTCTGAATTTCGTTTAGCATTACGTGCAAACGCAGCCAGTGTTGGAAGAGGGTAGGAAGAAGTGGGCAGTATTCTGAATAGTTAGTCAGCTGGAACCAAAAAGATATAAGACTTTGGACAAGAGAAGCGGGGGGAGGAGGCAGCGGTGGAGGAAACCTCACGGGCACCTGGGGTGGTGCGCCCAGGGGTGGGGCAAACGGCGGGGCAAGTGGCGCCCATAGGGACGGCCTGTCCGCTGCTGAGGCCTTGCGACGCACCCTGTCCCTATCAGTGCAGCGGCGATCCACCCAGGGGGGATTTTGACACCCCCCCCCCAGTGATGACACCCCCCACTTTCTCTGCCACTGGGTGGAGGTCTTTATTTCAAAGAGAGGATTGGAGCATAGTGGAAGAGAAAGTGGGGGGAAACAGGAGGGTTGTAAATGCTTCCCCATAATAACCCACTGTCTTGTGTAAGGTTGTTAAAAAATCGGATTTGCAGAACAAAAATCCCTATTTAAGGATTTATCAGATACAAAAGTAAAAGTATTATCAAAAATGTACAAACTGCTGCTAAAGTGGTAAACAAAAGAGGAATTTGTGAAATCAAGTATGATTTAGTGGGCCCAGGATGTGGGTCATAATATTAATTATGAACTATGGGAGAATTTATGGACGGTAAATATGAATTTTACGGCATGTTAAGCATTAAAAGAAAATATGACGAAAATGACCCACAGAAGGTACTTAAGACTTGCCAAACTAGCAAAAATGTTTAAAAAGGAAAAAAGGTAGTTCTGATAAGGTGCAATAATGTCCTTTATATAAGGGGTGTGGAAGAAGGAGAAATGAGAGAACAACTATTTTGGGGGGAAAGTTGTTGCTATTTTTTAACTGTGCTAAGATATTTAGTTGTCCGGTTTTATTTGTTTGCTTTTTAAAGGTTTTGTCAAGTAACATTTTTTATGGCCAAAAAACAAACATTGTCACTGAAGAAAAATTACCACTATGGAAGAAAAATAAACATTCTATTTCTAACAGTTCTTAATGGACAATTAAAGAAATAAAGAAAAAGGGAAAAAGGAAAATGTTGGAAATGTAGAGGGACCTTTTCTCCACATGTGGTGGTCCTGTAAAGTGATCTGGGAATTCTGGGAAGTAATTTACAATGAATTAAAAAAGAAAATTCCCCAAAAAGCCTCTTGGGAATGGTAACAACAGAAGTCCTCACGCTCCCCAAAAAAGAGAATTTATTATTATATGCCACCACTGTGGCTAGAATCTTATTGGCACAAAGGTGGAGCTCGAGTAGGGTGCCCACTAAGGAAGAGTGGCAGTTTAACATGCTTGAATATGCTGAATTTGCAGGTGATATGATTGCTCTTACAAATGTGACCAGCAACAGAATACTGCTGGGTGGAGCAGGCGCTTTGTTCCAGCCCACCTCCCTGTTTTCCACAATTCCTCTCCTACAATCAGTCGGTATCCCTTGGCCACTTTGTCCTCATTAGGTGACAAGTTAGAAGCCCTCCTCCCCTGCAAATATTTTTTGTACTTCTGCAAACCTTGGGGTTCCCCAAGCCTGTTGAGGCCACCCGCTTGCACATGGATGAGGTCACATAAACAGTGGCATTGACAGCCTTAACACTGAAAATTGAACTGGAAACTATTCCTTTTTTTTCACATGTAAAGGTAAAGGTAAAGGGACCCCTGACCATTAGGTCCTGTCATGGCCAACTCTGGAGTTGCGGCGCTCATCTCGCTTTATTGGCTGAGGGAGCCAGCGTGCAGCTTCTGGGTCATGTGGCCAGCATGACTAAGCCGCTTCTGGCGAACCAGAGCAGCGCACGGAAACACCATTTACCTTCCCGCTGGAGTGGTACCTATTTATCTACTTGCACTTTGACGTGCTTTTGAACTGCTAGGTTGGTAGGAGCAGGGACCGAGCAATGGGAGCTCACCCCGTTGCGGGGATTTGAACCGCCGACCTTCTGATCGGCAAGTCCTAGGCTCTGTGGTTTAACCCACAGCGCCACTCGCGTCCCTTTTTTCACATTTAAGTTCCTGCTAAGCATTTCCATATTCTGGTCCCCACTCTATAATTGTCTCACTTGTGCTCTCCCAAGTCTGTGCCTTGTCCCACTTTGTTCTCTGTTATGTTCTCTCTCTCTTCCAAGTTTCAAAAATGAGGGAGGTGACAGGTCCACACCTTTAAAACCCACTCCTGTGCAAATCTCTGGCCATTTTTCCTCCCACACCTAATCTTCCTTGCATCCACTTGCAACACACTGTTTTCCCCCTACGAAAGACTAGGCATGGCACAACTTTTCAAGAGCAACCCAGTTCTGTGAAATCATCCCCAGGGAACAATAGGGCTGATTGTCTTCTAGTATGAAAAAGCATAGCAGGCAATAATCAGGCCAGGAGAGATGATGCAGTGCAAGTAGCACAATACAATCCTGAAGTAACAGCAATGGATTGTGTGAGAAACAGTGGATATAAATAAACCACAGGAGTTGTAAAGAGGGCAACTTTTAATCTGCATGTTAATCAGATTTCAAAATGGTTCGTACTCTTGCAACTATTTCAGCAGCTCTGAGGGGAAGAAAAGGCCTTAACTGATGCTTCTGCTGTTTTGGTGTGCCCCCCCTCTCCCTCTCTCTCTCACACACACAATTCCTGCATATCTACACAAAGGGTGTATGGGGCCACCATTATAAAACTGTGGCCGTGAACCTAGAGTTGCCATATTCCAGAAAGTGGAAATTCGGACACAAAAGCCGTTCAGCTTTTTTGGCAAAGTTGTTGAATTTATCCCCAAAAAATTGATAGTTCCTACATGGGTTGCCACACATCCGTGTTTTCTTGGACATTTTCGTGATTTCCTGTAATTTCCGATAGACAAATCCAGGGTATGTCAGGGAAAACACGGACATATGGCAGCCCTACCATGAACTATAATAAAATACTGTAAAAATCCTGACAGCTACACAGTGTAGCAAATTTCCTGGGCAGATTCATTACAAGCACCATAGCTAGCTCATGCTGTTAATTCATTTCACACCAGGATAGCTGTTTTATGCTAACCACTGGAGATTTTCAATGAAGACAACATCACAGAATTGCCGCCCATATCCAGAGTGATATTTACCGAGAATGTGAGCAACAGCATCCACGAGGTCTTTCTGGCTGGCCCCGTCACTTTTTGCCAACACTTTTTCTGCCAGGACGAAACTGGACATGACAGGCTGAGGCTGGTTGAGGAAGTGATCCAGAACTTCCAAGCATGAGCTGAGCCTCTGTGGCAGAGTCCCTCCAACCACAGTATCATTGGTGCCCATTGTCTCCAAGACGACCCCCACGTCACCAATAGCGCCCCACTGTACTGCCAGGGCTGGAAAAGAAGACAGAACGCATGGTGGTGTTTATAGAGCATATGACAAAACAAAATAGAGCAAGCAGACAGAAACAGACTTGGTGGTGCACAAAAGGCATCAGGTGGCATATGCCTAGTTCTGTGAAAATCGTTTTTTGCCTTTTACTTTCAAAAAGAAATTCCTCGGGGCTGGAGGGACTGTGCTGTTACCTGGAAGCCCATCATGCCGTCTCTGTTCACAGATGCGCTCCATGGTGGAGTTGGCAAAACCATAATTGCTCTGCCCGGCATTTCCTCTTCCACAGCTTACCGAAGAGAAAACGACAAAATGGTCCAGCTCTGGGCACTTGTGACGGGTTACTCTAGGGGGGGAAACATCACAGGGAAGATGATTTGTTACTCATTTTCATGAAGACTCCTCTCTCCCTCATCTTAAGTATCATCAAGTAGAACAGTTATTCATATTCAGTCTTCACATGATACTTACTGGTCCAGGTTAAGTGTCCCTGAATATTTGGGTTTGTTGACTTCCTGGAAAAGTTCTGGTGTCTGATTTTCCAGCATAGCATCTTTCAAGACCTATAGGAAACCAGGAATTAGTGTTTGTCACATTTGTCCCCCACTCAGTCAAGTCAAGATACAAATCACACTTTCCTTTTCAAAACAAATATGGAAACAGAATAGCAAATTCTGGACAAAGGGCCAACCTGGATGTACTGTTGTAAATTTAAATTGCATGTCTAAAAACGCAAATGGTAGCCGTTGCAGAAGGAGGGGAATGATAATCGGTAGTTCTGAAGCTAGGGATGGTATGGTTAAACTCTCACACAACATTTGCCCTCCAGTGTGTGCTCTTTATATTTTTTTTAAAAAAATACAAGCATACATTTAAAGTCAAGTCTAGTTTGGTCCTAAGAAATCTAGCTAAGATATTTTTGAAATATAAATTAGTGATTCTTCCTGATGAGGGTCAGATAAGTTCTCATGCATTGCTTCTTTTACACATGTACAACATTAACAACTAATAGAACATGCCCCCCCTCGAATTTACTAGGAAACCTCACCCCTGCCCATCAAGTTTTTCTGCTGACTACAAAATGAAGGGTAAGATTCCATTTGGTGGCTGCTGCTTCTCCTATATCATAAGCATAACCCTAGCACCTCAGTATGACTTTCCTCTTTTGACTAAATGACAACAAACGTGGAGCAATAGAGCGATAGTTTTCTGTCTTCATGACCAGCCTTCCCCAACCTGGTGTTTTAGACTATAACAGCCCTAACCACAGGCTATGCTGGCTGGGCTTAATGGGAGCTGGAGTACAATGATATCTTTAGACCACCAGGAAGGTTGTTCTAGAGTCTAGATCTTTCCGGAACACACTGCAGAAGAAAGCTAATCAGAATTGTTGCCTGTTAACGTGGCCCAGCCAAAGCAAACAGCAGATAAGAAGCTATCACAGCCATGTTGATCTTGAGCCACTCACCATAGCCAAGTTGAAGATGCCCCCAACTGGTCCAAGCTGAGAAGCTTCTTGTATTAAGTGTTGTGCCCCTTCAAGAGTCCCGACATCACTGGTTGACACGAGAACTTGGACCCCCAACTGTTTCCATTCTTGGACACGCTTAGCCTGATAACCTGCAAATCGTGAAAATCTAGAAATGAGAATCACAGGGCACTGGATATACTTCTCATTGCAATTATTCTTCTCAGAAGTCTCGCATTGCTTCACTTTCTGGTCAGTATTTTCCCCTTCTTTCTTAATAATGGGACTAATCGTTGTCTTTTGTTTAAAGATGATCAAGTGCCTTTGCTCCTATATATATTGTGAATTTCTTATGCTAAACCTAGATGCTTCACAACTCCATTTCAGGTTCTCTCCCCAACCTCGCCCCACATAATTTCCCCACCTTTTTAATAAAAAAAAGCCTGCAACCATTGTTCTTCAACATCATGAACTGACCCAATTTCTTGACTACTGCTCGCAAACTCAAATCTTTCTTTTCAAATGCTTTTCATTATCAACTCACCAGTTCGGATGCCGGAACGAGATGTTAGCACAAGCTTCTTTGCTCCTCTTTCAATCAGCCACTGAGCCAACTCCAGCCCAAATCCCCCAAGGCCTCCTGTGATAATGTACGTCTTATTTGGTGGGCAAGAAGTCCTGGATATGGCAGAGAGCTGGGTTTGCTTAGCTTCCTTTGTGGAAGATTTCTCTTCTTCGTGGACCTGCAAATGATAGCGCAGACAGTTCATGAAAAACAATAATCTACAGAAAAACTGAAGCATGCTCTTTGTTTTTATAGCCTTGGTTTATGCTCTGCTGGCAAAGGGTATCCCATGCAAAAAGCAAATGATAAATAAAGTGGAAGCAGGTGCTAAATGCTTTAGCTCATGGGTAGGCAAACTAAGGCCTGGGGGCCGGATCCGGCCCAATCGCCTTCTAAATCTGGCCCATGGATGGTCCAGGAATCAGCGTGTTTTTATATGAGTAGAATGTGTCCTTTTATTTAAAATGCATGTCTGGGTTATTTGTGGCGCATAGGAATTCGTTCACATTTTTTTCAAAATATAGTCCGGCCCCCCACAAGGTCTGAGGGACAGTGGACTGGCCCCCTGCTGAAAAAGTTTGCTGACCCCTGGGTTTAGCTAGTCATGCAATCCCCTTTGGGCCAAGCAGAAGGTGGGAAAAGGCAAGGGCTGAATAGCTCTGTCTAGTGAAAAGCAGGGACATCCTCAGATTTCTGTCCCCTCCCCACATCTTGTTAAGTTTCAGCAGTGTTGTTTTTTTTAACTGAGAGGACGCAGGGGTATGCATACCCCTAAACATTTTGTGAATCTATGTTTAGCCTCATTGAGGGCCAGTATTTCAATATGAGTAGGAAAATGGGAATAACCCTAAACATTTTCTTTAGAAAAAAAAGCACTGTGTTTCAGTGAGAACAACAAACAATCCCTCTTCAAAGTGTTGGGGTTAGAACTGCTCACACATTCCCCACAGTGGGTCCTATACTGATTCCCATATATCGTCAGTAAAGGCGCCAACAGATGCAGCTCCAGCTAAATCAGAATAAACTTAATCCACACTTTTGAGGTGCCCTGGTAGTAAGGATCAACCAGCTCACTAGTTAATGGCCTTCCACTGGCAGGAAAAAGATTCTTCATTTAAACAGGCCTTTGGCCTTCTGAGCCAATTTGTTTTCAACTGCTCTGTGTTTTAATCTGCATTTTAAATTTCATTTACATGTCTTTTTTAAAATCTTATTTCTCTCTGGAGTTTTAACTCAATCTTTTGTTATCTTGTTTGGTTATTGCTGTGGATTTTCAAAAATTATTAGCTGCCTCCAGAAAAAGTGGAAAAGTGGGGTTTAAATGTAGCACATAAAAAATACTAGTTGTTTAAAAACCCGTGAAAAAAAGCCTTCATTAAACACCTTTAGGCGCCAGGCAAAAACATTCCCTCTTTAACCAGGCCTTTGACTGATTAACATACAATGCCCTTTTTAAAATATGCTGGGGAGGAGGGTGTGTGTATTACTGGGTTGTTGTTATGTATTTTGTCTCTTTATATTTTAATTTTATGTTGTAACCACCCTGAGACCTGTGAATATAGGGTGGTATACAAATTTAATAAAAAATAATAATAAATAGTGTTAACGCCACTTCTCAGTGAATTTCCCTCTCTCACTCCTAGGCCTTACTATCACCACTCATAGCTGATCAGCACAGTTTGCACACACTTGGGTCACAAACGCAGTCTTTAGATCTACCAACCATACCTTGATCACAACTTTTCCAATGTGTTTTCCTTGTGCCATGTATCTGAAGGCAGCTTCTACCTCTTCTCTGTTGAAGGCAGTGGTCCGTAGAGGTTTCACCACACCGTCTCTTATGCCCTTCGTCAGCAAGTCGGACACTATTTCCCAGTCTTGGTTTCCCTCCTCAAAAATGGCATCTAAAAGGATCCCATGGAAAGCCACGTTCTTCAAGAAAAGGGCCATTCCTACGGGGAGCAACACAGGTTTACGGGCTTTACACTCTATTATGGTCTTCACAACCAGCAAATTCCCTTTGAATATTAAAAGCAATTCACATACCAGTGGCACAGGCAGAAACAGAAGCCTCTGAAACGAAACTGCTATTTTTGAGAGTAATAACTCCTGAATTACATGAGCAAGGCTTAAGAGAGACCAGTTCCACAGAAACACCACTCACACAGATTCCTTGCAAAATGTATTAGAGACAAGCATCATGTTATTATGATGCTAGCAACAAGATGTTTAGGGAGAAAGCTAGCTCAGGAAGTGGTTTGGGGGCCACTGAAGGGTAGCGTGGTTTTGTTTCTCTGAATGACCATACTCACAAAATAAAAATAAAAATCTGAGTGAAATCTTACCAAGCGGTGTGTTGTTGGACAGGTCATATTTGCCTATTTCCAAGAAGCGTCCATGTTGAGCAAGGCAACGCAGACTGGCCTGAAGCTTCTCTTCTGATAAGGAGTTCAATACCAAGTCGACACCTGCAAATAGGAACAATATAACATTCCAGCACTGCACAGGATTCATGCTGCCCTGTCTTCCTACTAAGCAATCCACATTTATGGACACACACACAACTTCTAATTAAATCTTAAGCCCTGGAAAAGGCTTTATTACCTCTACCATTGGTAGTTTTCAGGACATGTTGCTCGAATGAGGTATTTCTAGAGCTGGCAAAGCTATTCGCATCAAGTTGTGGGAATCTTTTTTGGAGATATTCACGTTTCTCTTTAGAGCCTGAAATCAGACAATAAGCATTTTGTTTTAGTAAGCTCCAGTCCCTTGCAGGCAACTTTCTTCTGTAGAGGCCAACACTAAAGAGGAATAGAGCTGATTGTTTAATGCTTCCTGAAGAGATTCAAGAATTCACTGCCCCCCACAAAAAAGAATGAAATAACCAGGAAATTTTTTCTTAATCACTCCCTCCATGTTTATCTCTGTGGAATAAAACATAGGCATACTTGTGATGCATACACTCTTAAAATACTGCTTCAAAAAATAAAAAATAAACTACCTCCGAACATGAATGCCTTGTTCCAATTGAGTGTCAGAATGATCAGTAAGGGCACAAAACAAGGACAATAGGGTGACTAGAAAAAGAGTGTCTCTACTTACCCACAGTAGTAAAGACACGGCAGCCCATGCTGAGGGCAATAGCAATGGCTGCTTGGCCCACACCACCTGAGCCAGAATGAATGAGCACAGTCTCGCCCTTCTTCATGCCGCCCCGAACCACCAAGGAATAGTAAGCAGTAGCGTATACCACAGGAACAGAGGCTGCCTCTTCTAGAGTCCTGAAGAAAAGGAAAGAGGCCTTTCTCAGGTATCAACAGATATTTTCTGAGCCAGTTATCATCTCTCGCAACTCTTTTTTACAGAGGGAAGAGGGATGGTGAACACGCAAGATCCTAGGGAATAAATGGGGAAGCTGCACTATATTTTGCATCATCCTTGACCACTGGGTTATGCTGGCTGAGACTAATGGGAGTTGGAGTCCAACAGCATCTCTGTCATAGAGTATTAGCCAATGAATTCAAAACAGTTATACTACTGGAAAAAACCCAACCGCCACAAGATAGTTCTGTTGCCAACAAGGCATTATTTACACCAAATCCCAATTTGCTTTTAAAAGGTCTTCAGATCAGACAGAGTGTATGTAACCTAGCCCCCACAAGAAAGAAAATGTAAAGTAGCCTACCAGTTTTGTGGAACCTCCCACAGAAACCTCTTGTCAGAGTCGACCACTGTAGCCAGTCCTTTAGCTGGTAGCAATCCCATCACTTTTTTCCCTGCAGGGTCAAGTCCTGAGAATTCCATTCCCAACATGCATTGCTGCAATGTCCAGTTTCCTGAAAAAGAATGGAATGATCCCATGAAGCTACTCCAATAAAGTGTAACGCGTGGGAAAAGGTAACGTCTGATGTCTAAAAGTTTGGAACGTGGCAGCAACCAGATGCTTTTAACATCTTTGCCCCTTCCTTCTCCAAATCAGTAACCAATGATGTTACATTTCTTGATTTACTCTCAAAAGCAAGAATAGGTAAAGGGACCCCTGACCATTAGGTCCAGTCATGGTCGATTCTGGGGTTGTGGTGCTCATCTCGCTTTATTGGCCAAGGGAGCCAGCGTACAGCTTCCGGGTCATTTGGCCAGCATGACTAAGCTGCTTCTGGCGAACCAGAGCAGCGCACGGAAACACCGTTTACCTTCCCGCTGGAGCGGTATTTATCTACTTGCATTTTGACATGCTTTCGAACTGCTAGGTTGGCAGGAGCTGGGACCGAGCAACGGGAGTTCACCCCGTCACGAGGATTTGAACCGCCGACCTTCCGATCGGCAAGTCCTAGGCTCTGTGGTTTAACCCACAGTGCCACCCACGTCCCTCAAAAAGCAAGAATAAGAACTTGCTAATATAAATAAGCTCTGCGCATATATATATATATATATATATATATATATATATATATATATATATATTGCTCAAGGAGCTTTCCTTAGGTGTTACATTAAATTAATTATACTAAGTGAGGCAAGAGTTAATCCAGTGCTATGAATGACAAAAACACAATTGAAGTGAGGAAAGGCCATTTGGCTTAGGGCACAGGAGTTCAATGTGCACAGGGAAATCAGTATCAGGAGATGTTTGCCATGTGACTCTGCTTTAAGTCAGGCCATCGGAGCATTTAGCCCTGTACTGAGTATAACTGGGAATGCTCTTTGTCTTAGGCAGAAGATTTTTCCTAACAACCGCTACTTGAGATTCTTTAACTGGGCGAAGAAGCTGGGGGATTGAACCCCAGACTTTCTGCATGCAAATCATGACCGCGGAACTCTGAGCCCTCCCCCGTGTATTTATGCCTGGTTTTAGACATGGTGCCCCTTATTTTTTGATAACACACTTGCATGAAGCCCCCAGAATGGCTTACAGACCGTGTGTCACTCACAATGTCAAAATATCGCGAGGTCTCTCTTGAAAGAAAAATCCCTCCCAGCTCACCTGGAATGGCATCTGGGGAGAGTTTTCCTGTAGCCAACATAATGTCGCGGAAATTGAGAGATGCATAATAGACTTTGCAGAGCTGGACATTGGGATTGGTTGTGTGGAAGTGGCGAAGCGGAGAAGCGATCCAACGGAGCGAGGAAAGATCTCCACGTGTCAATACATTCACAAATGCATATTCAGTCAGCTCTTGAGGTTGAGCTGTGGCAGAACAGGAGACAGAGCAGTCAGCATTCTTCCATTGTTACAAATAAAAGTGTGTTTGCTTGTTAATTTGTAATAATCTTTATATACCACTATATCATGAAAAATATCAAAGCAGCTTACAATATCTACATATAAGACAAACACACAAACATTTAATATCAGAGACGACCCACTAACCATTATGGAAAGGCGTATTTTTAATTGCCGGCACAAGCCTGGTGGTATAGAAAAGTTTTCAGCAGACATTTGAAGGTTGAAAAAGAAGGTCCCCGCTGAATCTCTGCTGGCAGAGCTTTCAACAGAACTGAACCTATGACACTAAAAGCTCTACTTTGTGTTGGTGTCAAATATGCAGGAGACAACTAATTACACTCCTACAGATGATCTCAGTGACTAAGCTGGCATATAAGGATTTACGCAGTCCCCAAGGTACTCCCAGCCTAAATTGTTCAGGGCTTTGTAAATTAATACAAGGACCTTGAACCTGGTTTGGTAGTAGATGGGCAGTCAGTGCAGATGTTTTAACAATAGCGTCTCGTGTCATCGGCCATGTGCTGTAATCACAGTTGGAAAAGAACTCATACCATTTGCTGAACAGATGCCAAATGTTCAAGAGGGCATGTGTTATTTCACAGAGTCAGGATGATCATGTCCCAAAAGAACAATTATTGAGGAAAGAGACTGGGCCAAGGAGTGTCTTCTTACTTTTTGTTTTCCAGACCTTATGGCAGGAGTAGCAAGCATGGTGATCTGCAGACTGGAAGACTGCAGCTCCCATCATTCCTGGCCATCAGCCGCTTTGGCTCAGGCTGATGGAAGTTGCAGTCCAACAACATCTGGAAGGCATCGTGTTGGCTACCTATGGTGTTGGGGAAATAAATACAGTGGTACCTCAAGTTAAGTATTTAATTTGTTCCAGAGGTCTGTACTTAACCTGAAACTGTTCTTAACCAGAAGCACCACTTTAGCTAATGGGGCCTCCTGCTGCTGCCGCGCCGCCGGAGCACAATTTCTGTTCTCATCCTGAAGCAAAATACTTAACCCGAGGTACTATTTCTGGGTTAGCAGAGTCTGTAACCTGAAGTGTATGTAACCTGAAGCGTATGTAATCTGAGGTACCACTGTATTGCTACAAGCTCGCTGACAATAAGAATCACCTTGTTTTAGCTGGAGATGTCTGAAAGAGCCCCACTTCCCATCACGATAAACATTCATCACTAAGTCATTCTGCAGAATCGTTTGCATCTGCTTGGTAGAAGGGGTGGTGGAGGGTTTAGGAGAAGAAGAGTCCAGGTTGGAAACAAAAAGGCACCTAGGAAGTAAAGCACACACTTAATCGAAGTGTAAGTTCACGTACATTTCTATCAGATGTTCATAAGTAGCGACAGAAATTGAATGCTGTCACTGGATGCTGAATTTTGGTACCTGATCCTGTTGCCCCCGGGCTCTTGGCGCAGGCAATTCACCATGCCAACAATTCCTGAAGTACCACAGCTGGTAGCCGTTAGCCACACAGGATGTTCAGAAGGTTCTGCTAGCATTTCCTGCAGGAGAGATCCCAGGCAAGCTGATTAGTTAACACAGAAAAGAAGGATTTCCAGAACGAAAAAAAGCAGCTCTCTCTTTCACTCAAACTGAGAGAGTGCACTTTTTAAAAAACCAATAACTTCATTGAGAAGTAGATGAAAGGCCTCGGAACAAGAATGGAAAGCAGCTATTTCCCATATCGAAAACTATTACCTTCAAAGGTTCCACCCATTTGTAGTGAGTCTCATCCACCGGCAGGAAAACAGGCTCCTTGGCAGGAACTGGCCGACGGCATAAAAAGATGGATGCGCCAAAGGAAGATCTTTTTACAGCTACCAAATTCAGACCAGCCTTGCTAAGTAAGTCCTCCCATTCTACCTGCCAAGACAATAAATTTTAAATGTATAAGATGGGACCAAGCAAATGATTCTTGAACAAACGGTTGTCTCAATTGCTGGCTTCACAAAACAAAGATTTTGGAAATCACCACTCTATGGTTGAGAGGAGTGACCCTGGCATCTCTGAGGGGATAGGTAGGTGGAATTCTTTTGGGCTGAGCAGAGAGACAGTCCTCTGCAATATCAACCGCTGGATTTGGAGTTTGGATTGCAGTCTTAGTTATTGTAAATACATTGTGATTGTCCCTAAGTAGAACAACAAAATAATTTACTGTTTTTCCAAGGCAAGAGTTCTCTACAGTGGTACCTCAGGTTAAGTACTTAATTTGTTCTGCAGGTCCGTTCTTAACCTGAAACTGTGCTTAACCTGAAACACCACTTTAGCTAATGGGGCCTCCTACTGCCGCCGCTACACGATTTCTGTTCTTATCCTGAAACAAAGTTCTTAACCTGAAGCACTATTTCTGGGTTAGCGGAGTGTGTAACCTGAAGCGTATGTAACCTCAAGCGTATGTAACCTGAGGTACCACTGTACTGATTCATTTTCTTTTCTAATCATAAAAATGCCCCCTTCCCCAAAACAAAATACTTGATACCAGTTCACACCATACAATTAGTATGCCTTTTCAAACCCTAAGAATAGGAACCAATAATCTAAACAACAGAGGAGAGTCTAAATCTGCCTAAAACTACGGATTATTTCTGGAGGTTTTTTTTAATGAATAGTTTAAAAGGAAAATGAAAAACGAAACACCACTCCAAATTCATTGCTCTGAGCAAAGCATGATCTACAGCCAATTGAAGAGAAATAACAAGGGCTTATAAATTTACCTGAGTCAAGAGACCAGGTTTCTCCTTCAGCTCGGGAGATGTGAGGAAGCTGACAATTTCTCCCAGAGTTTCTCCCTTCAGAAGAGTGTGCAATAAGACAAAACCACCATCCTTCACTGTGGCCGCCATGTTGGAGAGCACCTCTGCTGGATTCCTGAAAGGGTTCAATGCGCAGTTGCACACGAGGAGATCAGCATTTGCCAGATTTCCAGAAGGAGGGCTTGCAGGGTCCCACTGCTGAGTAGAAACACCAAGTTCTTGCAAACGGCTCTCATTGGATGCCAATATTTCTAGGGCTCTGTCAGTGGCAGTGTAGTCCAGTTGAAGCATGGGTTGAGTGTTCAAGATACTTGTGACGCGCGAGTATAAGTGCCCGTCTCCTGCCAGGGCCTGTAAACAAAAAGAGGAGCCATTAATGAAAAGCACTGTGTGTCATTAACACATGGAGAAAGCACACTCACGGAGAAAAGTGTTGCTTCTCTGCAGAGCTGCACCCCAGCTCACCTCGACTATCTTCATCTTGCGGCTGGAGATGTTCTCCAGGGCCACGTCCACACAGGTCTTCAGCTCAGCAAAATCCAGCAAGCCATTGAGGAGGGGGTCTTCTTGAAGATGCAGCTTCTCTCGAGTCACAACCTGTTCCAGCTCTGAGTAGAGGTTTCCGTTCAGCTCCAGGCGACAGATCTCAGCAAGGATGTGCAGGAGGCCCTGCTGCTCAGGTTCCGTCTGTGCAGACGTCTTTATATTCTCTAGCCCTGGAATAGCCAACTTGACTCCATGCTTTGCTATCTTCTTCTGTAATTTCTGGATCAACTCTGTAGAGAAGGAATAGGAAAACAAAATTATTTATGTTGCTGGTGCTTTTGACTTTGCTAATATTGTTCACAGGATGCATTTGACTTCCACATATGCCTACCCCAGGGGTCTGCAACCTTTAAGACAAAAAGAGCCACTTGGACCCGTTTCCGAAGGGGGAAAAAACTGGGAGCCGCAAAACCACTGCGACATTTAAAACAAATATATCTCCGGAGCCGCGATCTGACAGCGGGCGGGAAGGTGACGTCGGGACGGTGCGTGACTAACGCATGCACCGCCCCCATGCAACATCACAGCCAGTACAGCGCCCGCCACAGTGGGGAGTGTCGGGGCGCACAATGTGCCTCCTCCCCTCGCTAGTATCCGCCCCGGAGCCGCAGCAAAGGTGTAAAAGAGCCACATGCGGCTCCGGAGCCGCGGGTTGCAGACCCCTGGCCTACCCGGACCTAAAGGTCATTTCCTAAGGGGCTTCTCCATACCTCCTTGCCAAATGAGATGGGGTGTCTACTTCATACCGGACGCATCAGAAAGCATAGTGATATAAGAATCTTTTTACCTTTGCAATGGTCAAAGCTGGAGTGAAGCTGGGCATTGGAGGACAAGCAGCCATTCTCCACATACGGCACAAAGCAAAACTTCTCAAGTGTGGGAGGGGTCTGCTCCTGCTGGCGCCGAGGAGCCACACTAGCGTGAAGACCAGAGATCTGGACAGCTCCTGCTGTGATGGTGTCAAAGCAGCGGTCCACAACAGCATCAAAAGCTACAAGACAAGGCAAGAGTCAGCAGAAAGCATTGGAAAAGCAGTGAAAATGCAGTGCAGTCAGATGGAGAAGAATCTTTCAGAATTTTGTCTAAGAGAAAATCCAGCTGCTAACAGCTTTATGACTCCCATAAATCTATCTTACTGCTTTAAGGTAAAGGGACCCCTGACCATTAGGTCCAGTCGTGGCCGACTCTGGGGTTACGGCGCTCATCTCGCTTTATTTGCCGAGGGAGCCAGCATACAGCTTCCTGGTCATGTGGCCAGCATGACTAAGCCGCTTCTGGCGAACCAGAGCAGCGCACGGAAACACCGTTTACCTTCCCGCCAGAGCATTATCTATTTATCTACTTGCACATTGACGTGCTTTCAAACTGCTAGGTGGGCAGGAGCTGGGACCGAGCAACGGGAGCTCACCACGTTGCGGGGATTCGAACCGCCGACCTTCTGATCAGCAAGTCCTAGGCTCTGTGGTTTAACCCACAGCGCCACCCGCGTCCCTTCCATCTTACTGCTTTAAGTCGGCACAAATACTTTTGAATTTTGTTGTCCATAAAGGAGCCCCTATTTAAAAAAAAAAATGGGATTGCCCATTACCTTCAATCTCATCGTTGTATTTCTGTGCACGTTCTTGGTGTAACTTTGGATCAATGCAAACAGAGCGGATTCTGGTTGGCAAGCGCAGACTTCTTCCTGTTTCCCCCAAGATGATCAAATGCAGCAGGGTGTCAAGGAATGTCACCCAATTCCCGCTCCACAACACCTTCCCAACATTCCCTGGGGACAAGAAGCAATCTAATTAGCACACAACAGCCACCGGCATGACAACAGCAGCACAAAGTGAGAAACTATTCGCATCTCTGTCTTCTGTATCAACTGCACTGGCTATGCCCCCCAAGTCCTTGGTCTTTCCAAGCTAGCTAAGGGGAAGCAATGCCTAGACGGATCTCCAGTTTCTCAAAAGCTTGCCTAATTGTGAACATCTGTTATCAACATTTATGAATTAGAATTGACTTTCGTTTCATCATCAGTCACTGAGATGAAGAAGCTTCCAAAAAATGGAAGGGTGAACAAGGCTATCGATGGCTATTGACTACAATGACTATGTTCTAACTACACTGTTGGAGGCTGTACATTTCTCAACACCAGTTACTGGGAATCACAAGGATTCTTTTATTACCTATTTAGTTATAAAATTTCTATACTGCCCTTCATCCGAAGATGACAGGGCGCTTTACAATATGCAAGCACAAAAATACATACCGTAATAACAAATGGAAAAAACACCCCACATCATCATCATCATTATGAATGCTGTTGCACTCAGTTCCCGGCTTTGGAGCTTTCCTATGAAACAACTGGTTGGCCACTGTGAGAACAGGATGCTGAACTAGATCAGCCCTTGCTATGATTCAACAAGGGCCTTCCTACATTCAAAATGAATAGTAATAATCCTTAGCCCTATCTTTCAGTTAAGGTTCATGGTCTTACCATTACTACTAGATTCCAAGAGTCCCTGGAATGTTGGCCCGTAATCGTAACCACGCAGACGAAGCTCTTTGTAAATGTCCCCCTTGGTTAAACGGACGTCTGGGCATGTGTTTGGCTGGATCCCCAAATCAATTTGCTGGTTGCGAAAGTTATTCAGAGCGGTTTCTTCCAAAGGGCAGATTTTTCCTAGGAGACACAGTATGTAGAAGAAAGGGCAAGTGAATGGCGAGGCCGACACCCCTGTGATTTCTTCAGAGTACATGTAGTGGGAGCAATTACTTACCACTCACAGCCAGATTTCCATTCCCAGACACTTCAAAACGCTGAGAAGCTGGCATGAGTCTCACCTCTAGCTGTGTTGCACCTGCAAGGTAGCCAGAATATTAGAGTTTAAACATAGCCTGCAGAAACATGGTTCACCAGACTATGTTAATTGCCTAAGCTGCAGAGACTTTGACTAGCCTCACCTCTCTTAGGTAGTATTGTTGCCTGGTGGATTGTAACATCTTCAAACATGACAGGTATTTCTTCCATGGAGGTCCCTAGAGATCTTGCCAGAGTGCGCCAGGCCAGCACCAAGTAGCCAGTGGCTGGGTACAGAACCCTGCCATCAATGCAGTGACCCACCAAATAATTATCAGGTGATTCAGGATTCACATCTGTCAATGATGATTAAAAAAAAAATGAACAAAGCATATTTTTCAAACCTACATCTCTGGCCCAAGAAGACTCCAAAGCTGTTTCCCACAAGTTGCCAAAATCCAAGCACAAATGTTCCCACTTTCCCCCCCACCACTATATAAGTTTCAGTGCTGCAAACATCTAAAAGAAAGCAGCTCTTTCCCCCATTCCCTAGTTTCCCATCATCAATTTAATTCTGCTAAAGCAAGGGCATCCTTTAGGAGCTTGTTTTACTACAATTTCCACCATCCCTTACCCATTGGTCATATTGGCAGGGGCTGATAGATCTAGGAGCACAGCAATGTATGGAGGGCCACTGGTCCCCCATCCCCATAGGAGCCAGCTCCTAGGGGTTGAGGTTCCTTTGGCCCCCCCAAATAAAATATTTGAGGGGGCCACCCATCCCAGTTGATGGGCATCAACATTCAAATGTGAGCGATTATGCAGGGTGGGACTTACTCCCCCCCCCTCAATATTTTATTAAAGTTGGCACCTCTGCCCATCCCTGTGTCCCAAAGTGTTACAAGGTGTATGATGGTTCAAACATTTCCCCTAGAGATAAATTCTGAAAATGCCATTTTGAGCATTTTAAGATGACCTGCTTTTGGAGAACGAAGTAGCTGGTACACACCAATATTGTAGACTGTTGCTGATCCAGAACCACCAGCGCCCGTTGGGAAGTCTTCAGCTTTTGGGATATCCCATGTCTGACTGTGGTCCCAGAGAATGTAAGGGGAGATAAGGGGAGTCCCCAAAGGTGCAGGATATTCAGCAGGTGGAAACAGATTGTTCGCAAGGACATTGATTCTAAGAACACACATAAACATTGAATTTGTGAAGTTGCATGCAACAGTAAGAAGGTATAGTAACAGTAGCAAATGGAAGGCAAACCAATAGCTAGGAGCCAACATGGGACTAAGGACCCCCAACCACTATTTTCTGTGGTCCTGGTTTCTTCTAAAAATGTGCAATATTTTCTCCCTTCTCTTCAAACGGCAAAACAGCCTTTTGGAACATGGCAAGGAACTCAGGCATCAATGGAAGTTCTGGTTTCAGAGACACAGAGATTGATGTCGCTATAAAAGCTGGATCCTACACAAAGCTTTTGAAACAAATACACTAGGTTTTCAATTCACCTGAATGAAAGCAACCCCTATCCATTTTGCTACTATGCTCGTGTCATAAATGGCCCTGCAGCACTTCTCCCCATGATATTCAATCCTGCTTTAAGGTAGCAACATAGCTGGGGAGGGGGGAGCTACTAATGGTATAATTCAATCTATTCCAAAAATGACTTCCACTTGCACAATGGGAATTTCATTGGCTCTTCATCTCTCTTCCAGAGGGTCCCCCAACCCTTGTCTGGATTTGAGTTTGAGGGTGTGCAAAGGGCTGGAGGGAACAGGAAGTTTCCATTGGGCTCACAGAAGTCTGCTGTGCAAGAAGAGCTGCAGAGCTGGATATTGCCCTATGTTTCTCCTTAGCTTTCACTCATCTCCTTACCCTGTAAGGTGGATTTTTCCAATATGTGTCAGGAAGAATTCCAGGTTGTTTTTATGTTCTTTCTTCATCAAGGGTAAAATGGTGCAGGTTGGCTTCAAAGCTCTTCTCAGAATTGCCTAGACAGGTGGAGTTCAAAATGTTATCAGTAAAGAAAAGAAACCACTGGCTTCCTTCTTCTAAAACAGACCATTAGCCAAGGTGGTCAAATGTTTTTCTGGCTCTACAAGAGAAAAATGTTGGCAACCCCAGAAGGAAATACCATTTTATATAACAATAATATTCTGCCTTCTGCAAATGGAAGGGACTTCTCCAATGGAGGTTCCTGCTGAATGTGGTGATTTTTGCTAATTACAGCCCTTGGCACCACCACCCACGCTGTTCCAAAACAGTTTTTGGAGGAATATAGGGGGAACAAGGAATCAATGGAAATCCTCTCCCTTCCACCTCACTTTAACCAGCAACAGTATCCCATGAACAGAATTGGCTCAAGGAACTTGGAATCCTAGGCATTTCCTGGAAAAATCTACAGACACCCAGCACTCAGTGAAAGTAAAACACAAATCATTTTTTAAAAAAACAACAACAACACTAGACTCCAGCAAACACTACTGGTATACATGCATAGTTTTACAGGCTGTGCTTTACACTGTGAATCCATAGTAGAAAACCACAGACTAGACTAGAAAAACTGGAAAAGAAGTTATATGCAAAACAGCCAAGAGAGCAACAGAGCTTAATAACTGTTGCATAATTTTAGGTTACACAAACCAAACCTTTGCATTTACATTAGTACACTGAATCTTCACCATAAATGAGCTATGGCTTCAAGGAACCTTAAGAGGCATCCCAAACAAATACATTTTGCCAAGACACTTTTTTCCTTTTCAATCCTGCCACAAAATAAGACTTGTGCCTTGATCCAAACTACGTTTACATGGGATTTAGTTCTATTGGTGACAGCAGAACTAATGTCCAAGAAAAAAGGCTTAGGATTGCGCTCCAAGCCTGCCATTTATAAGCTCAGTTACATGGGAGTGAGCCTCATTGTCTCCCTTCACTAGAAGGATCTCAATCAGAAGACAAATAAAACAGCCTAGGCATGACTCTGGTGGGAGACATGTATTTAGAAGGACCACAATGATAGATACTTGCTACCCATCTTTTCTCCAGTGGCCCCAAGGAAATGGAAGGAGTGACTACAGCCCAGCCCTTCAACACCAACATGGGCAGCTCTTGATGCAATGCTGGGAGTAGGCTCTTATGAAGTTCTATATAGCTGCCTTGTGCTGTTTTCAGACAGAGGCACTGGGCAAATCAATGCCAACATCTCTATTCAGTAACAAACTGCTACTCCTTGTGCAAAAGCAGGGAGGAGGAACCTGTGGCCCTGCAGATGTTGCAGGACTAAAATCCCTGCTACCCCTTATTTAAAAGAAAACAAAACCACCAAAGGAGAATTCTTCTCTGAAATCATATCAAAAAACACAAGTTGCCAACGAACCAGAAGAACTACCGTAACAGCTATGCTAAGCTCAGGTAAATAGGACAGCCTTTACCTGGCGCTTTAAGACTATAACGTAGGCGAGAAAGGCTCACAACATTTTATTGCCCAAGGTGGAGCAGCAAACAGCCACAAGTCAAGATGTACAGTACTGAAGGCCAGTCAAGTTATTTTGGCAAGTGAACACCAAAAGAAGACATCTTCCCTTCCCTGGCAGTAAAAATACAAGAAGAACAAACTAAACGACAAAGACATTTTGCCCTTTCATGAACACCCAAATTTTGCTGCCTGAGGTTGCCACCTAACTGTGCCTAACAGTAGGGTGGGTCTTGACAGAAGGCCCACACGGATCTCTTTTGGGAAGGAGTCCTACACCTGAGGAACAATAACAAAAAAGACCCTATCTGTTGTCACCAATTCTTTCACTTCCTGCAAGAAGACAGAAAATACCTCTAATTTTGTCAAAAATTCATTGCTTACGTCTTTCAATGTAAGTTGCTTGGATACCTTGGTAATAAGTGACTAAGAAATCTTAATGGTAATGATAACAAATGTTAAGATCACAACCTAAGATGTTATTTCATTTATCCTCCCTGCCACTTTCTTCTCACACATTATATTCATCTATTTGCCGGATTCTGTTTTCTTCTCCTTGGTTTCTTGCGTATACACAGCAGTGAATGAATACACTTAAATTACTAGGTTCTTGAGGGAAAGCTGCATGGAAATTTAGGATAACTGATGAGGGAAGGTGGTGGGAACCAGAGTGGAAACCATTGTGGTCACTAGAAAAAGGAGAATCTTGTCCCCATGCCTCACCAGCTTCAGGCCATGAGTGAACCCCAAGGGTAATACCTGCAGAAGGGCATGTGGGGCAATCTCCACGACCACAGCATCTTCTGGAATATGTCTCAGGCCTTCCTGGAACAAGACTGGGCTGACAAGGTTATTCACATGGTACTCAGCAGAAGAGTTCTGAGCCAGATCGCTTTGCCACTGAGATTCAGGGATGGAAGTGCTGATCCAGCGGGAGGAACGAGGCTTTGGACTGGGAATAACCTAGAAATAAAGAAAATGAGAAAAATGAGAGAGGAGACTTAAGCAAAAAAGAATCACACCATACAATGCATGTGCAACCTTTCCGCCCCAGTGAGAAGCTATTTAGGAGAATTACCTTCTTCAGGGCACTAAGCAGCACTGGTGCGATGGACGCCATATAGTACGAGTGGAAAGCAACTCCTGCGCTGAGCACCTCTTTCGCAAATACACCTTCTGCTTTCAGCTTGGCTACAAATTTGGCCACAGAGTCCTAAGGAAAGCAGGAGGGAAATAGCATCGAACAGGTGTTACAAGGGCCTGGTACACTGTAATAAGCCTCTGCCTGTGAAGCAACCATCATTCTCCATAATTCGCTCGTACATGGCTTATCCGACATTCCTAAGTGTATATGCAATAATATCCATTATATAAACCCAAATTCCCCTGAACACTGTGGAGCCCCGAGCACAAGAAATGGACTGCAGCTGGAAGGAGGTGAGTTTTGCATTCTGACTGGGATTTACCAGCCAAATCTTTAGATTCAGGCTGCTAGCGTTAACTTTATTGCTAGCCTTCATTTTCAGATGCAAGTGATAGCATTTCCTCTGGTGAGTTTGCTTTCATTCTCAATTCAGTTTGACAGTATTTAATCAGGTGCTTCCTCCTGACCGTCTGATGTTTGGCCCGGGGAAAAATTCCAGTGATGAGGACACGTCACTTGATATCCTAAACATGTAGCAATTTAAGTATTGGTTCATACTAAGTTCTCACCTGAGGCCCTGAAACAGTGACAGTGTCTTCAGAGTTGTGACAGGCGGGGACCACTCCGGCAGGGCACTTACGTTTACACTCCTCCCATGTCAGACCTGTAAAAGACAGATTGCAATTATAAAACATAACAGATAAAATATATAGTAAAAACTACAGCAGAAACACCAGTACCAGTATGGTTTAAAAACAACAACAACAACAGGCAGCTAACCCACCCCACCCCCTATAAAGACCTGCTTGAATTGATGGGTTTTCAGTAAGTGCCAGAAACGCCTAAATGTTGGCACCAATCCTATTTCACATGGGACAGATTAATACCATAGTTGGGGTGCTACCACAAAACAAGTCCTCTCCCTGGTTGCCACATACTAGATTTAACTTAGATGTGGAACAACCAACGACAGAATCAGCTGCTGATCTCAACACACACATATGTTCTTATGAAAGGATGTTTCTTCAGACAGCTAGATTGAATGTTGCCCAAATCTCACATCCTAATCCATAAACAAGTAGGTGTGCAGTGCAATGCTATGCATGTTCACTCAGAAGTACTGAGTCATAACTAAACGTGCACAGAATTACAGTTACATAAAGCACAATAATACTCAGAGGTTAGATGCTTAAAAATCAAGCTAATTTAGCAAAAGATCAAACCAACCATATGTTGGGTTGTACACACAGCAGTGGGAGGTCCAGTCACAAACCTTTTCCCCTTGCAGTTAATACATTTCCAAAGCTACACAAAGCAAACTGAAACCAATGTGCAATATCAGTATAAAAACCTGCTGCATCCCCTCAAGGGCTCATAAACTGACCAACCTAGCAATCACTGCTGTCTGTATATGTAACAATATTTATCTGTAACTGAGCCTCTGAGGCTTAGGCATCAACACTTACCCTGTAGAACCTCACTAATTCCTCAGTGATGGAGCTACCACTATCCTAATGGGTAAGGCTGATAGGAGCTGTAGTCCAGCAACATCAGGCAGGCATCATTTTGGCTACCCATGCAGATTATGGTCTGATTGATGCACATAAATTGTCCTTTTTATAAAACCTTTTGAGTGCGGGCTTCAATGAGATCTTGCTAAGGAGCTTCCTAAACTATAGCAGATTTAATATAATCCTGTCTCTCAATCGCCCTCATAACAGTCTCTTCTAGGTCTATCTCTTACCAATTTTAAAATGAATACTTTATAAAGGAAATGTTCCATAGGGCATTTTGTTGAAATGTAGCTTTACTAGAGAGTCGTAATACTACCTTGTACTATGCATCAGGATGGTTTATAGTTATTGTCTACCATTTAGATAGTATAAAGAAGATGAATTGTTACGAGACAATTTTGTGACGCTTGAATTTCCTGTGTAAAAAAAATGCTCTTATCTGATTTTACAATGTGCAATACCAACAGCACCTTGCTAATCCTAAAGAAACTATGTAAGTAGGTGTAGGTACCAATCTGAAAAGAAAGGACCTTTGGGGCTGGCAGTAGCTCAGAAGTAGGGCAGCTGTTTTGCATGCAGAAGATTCCAGAAGATCAAAGACATCGCCAGGTAGGGATGAGAGAGAACCCTGACTGAAACCTTGGAGATTTTCTGCCAGTCCATATAGACATTACTAGGCTAGATGGACCAAATGTCTGACTTATAAGCCAAGTGACTTATAATCAACCAGTTGTACATAACCAATTGTCATACATATTATATATGCTCTGATGAATGCTTGCCTGCTTTTAAGCATCACAAAACCGGTCTACAGAATGTCTACTTGGAGACCGATTAACAGCATGTAACAGCAACGAAACCTCAATCCGTAAAAACTCTGATATTTTTCTGAATTTTATCAAATATTGCCCAGGGTAAATAAATCCAGCCTCTTTAAACCTGCCCCATACTGCATTAAGGCAACTAGATGAGAACAGTTCTGTGAAGTGAAGGTAAGATCAAAACAGATTATCTGACAAATAAATCATAGAGCACATCTAGTTACCTACCAACAGCAGCCATGCCTCCTGGTGGTAGCTTGGCCTCTTTGATGCACCGGCCCCTCCAATAGGCAGCAAGAACAGCTTCTTCGTGACTTAAGGAGTTATCTGCATAGCCACAGGCCAACTCCCCAACCGAGTGACCAACAATTCCGTCAGGCTGCAAACCCATGGCCTTTAAAAGATCGATCTGTGCAATCTGGGGATTAGAAAATGGGCGGCAGTCTTTTATTTATGCCTTTGTGTGGAGTTCTCGCATGCCGCTTTCTATCAGTCAAAGCGGTCTCAAAGTGGTTTTACATAAAAACAAGCAATGTGATTTGCAGAACTCATCTAATACAATTAAAAGCAACAGTAAAAAAGGACAATAAATGTTAAAATACAAAAATGGGGGGAGAGGAAGATGACAGGCTGAAAAAAATGACTCTAAACATGGCCTTTGAAATCCTGGGTTTTTACCATGTGCTGGAAGCCCCTCAGTGCCATAGCCATACAAAATTCCTTTTCACTCCTCCTCTACTGCCTTCTTCATTCCGCAACAGCACAATGCTTATGGGTCTGCTGAATAACTTATCCTATTCCTACACTTGCGGAAATCTTGCTTATCAGTTGCTTTATGCAATCCACAGTCACATTCTGTTGCATCTCCTAGCAGGCCCACACACACGGCTCATTCACCTCCTCTTTGCCCTCATGCTGCCCTCTGCTTCCTCCTTAGCGGGAGCCAAGCAGGCTCAAAATGTAGAACAGCATATGCAATCTTACCTCGGGGAGTTTGCCACATGATACATGAATCTTTTATTTGTTAATTATTACATTTATACCCCACCTTTCCTCCAAGGAACTCTAGAGGCCTGCAGTGTTTCTCCCCCTTAGCATTTTATCCTCACAACAACCTGCTTAGGCCGAGGGAGAATGAGTAGCCCAACATCACCCAGTGGGCTTCATGGCTGGGTAAGGATTCCAGGCCCAAATCTAATACTCTACTCACTACAAAACATTGTTCCCTGGAAACAGGAAATGCCTAATAGCATTGACCCTTAACTCGCATTTCTTTATTTTTTAAAAAATCACATCTAGTGATTTTTCCTCCTCCCATCCGGCTTATTGAATGCCTGCTGTCAAAAAGGCATCTGTTGTTTTCCCTAGCTCTTTAGGAAAGTGCTGTTACGTGTGCACAAAGATCCCATCACTAAATGTACTCAACAGAAACATCCCCCTATTGTCACACTCAAATCTGGGCACCCACTTAGCAGAACTTGCTGCTCTTGAGCAACAACAAAGAGCAAGACTCTGAGCTAACATCAAAACCTTTGTCTCTATGTGCCAACCTGCAGAATAATGGCAGCAGATGGTATGCCTATGCAGGTATAAGCAATCAGCATGGAGGTGTTGTAAAGGCTCACATCCGCACACGGCCACCTTAAAAGGGCTAAGGACAGGACAGCTCAGAAGGAGAAATGGGAGTGTTCAGAAATGCTCCTCTTTCCATTTTGCTTCCCCTACACAGTGCCAGAATAAAAGCAAAACCTTTCGCATGGAAACTGGAGCCAGTTGCCAGTGATCCTGGGCTGAAAGGTGGGTTGCAAAGATGACTGTCTACATGATGTACATCACTAGAACTGATGAGGAAAACAGTGAGCCATCAGAAGAGTCCCGTTTCATGGGAGGCACAAAGCAAAGGGGGAGACCTTCCTTCTTACCTGAATAGCAGCAAGTCCAACGAAAGCATTGACAGTGTCGTTAAAAGTGTTCTCATCCGTGCTCTGGAGTAGATCGGACACCTTCAGGCCCGTGTCTTTCAGAGCCTCATCTGAACGCAAGATGGATTGCCGGAAGAGATCAAGCTGCATCAGGCTAAGCCCCATTCCTTTCCACTGGGTGCCCATGCCTATGGGATGGAACAAGCAGAGGAGGACCTTTTAGTGCTGCTGGGTATGTGAAGAGCATGAGGATGTGACATTTTATTTTGACATTGAGAGTGGTGCTTCAGATGTAAAAGATATGAAACCCTTCAAGCCAGGGTGTTTTTTTCCAGCTGGAACTCAGTTCCAGCACCTCTCAGGTGGGCACCATTGCCATTATAAGAGAACAATGGAAGAAGGGAAGAAGAAGAAGAGTTTGGATTTGATATCCCGCTTTATCACTACCCAAAGGAGTCTCAAAGCGGCTCACAATCTCCTTTCCCTTCCTCCCCCACAACAAACACTCTGTGAGGTAAGTGGGGCTGAGAGACTTCAGAGAAGTGTGACTGGCCCAAGGTCACCCAGCAGCTGCATGTGGAGGAGCAGGGAAGCGAAGCCGGTTCACCAGATTACAAGTCCACCGCTCTTAACCACTACACCACACTGGCTCACTGGAAGTGTTCATGGTGAGTTCTAGCACTTCTTTTTCTAGAAAAATAGCACTGCTTCTAGCTAGCTAGAAGCATCATTTCATACTACCGGTGTGTGTAGCTGCCTTTTACTGCCATTGGTCTATCTAGTTCAGTATTGTCCACATCAACAAAGCTTCAGACAGGGAACATTCACAGCCATACTAGGGAGATGCTGGAGATCTGAACCTGGAACCCTCTGCATGTGAAGCAGATGTTCTGCCACTGAGCAGCGGCCCTTTCCTAAATCTCTCTCTCTTTCTATGTGTGTGTGTCTGTGCCTGCTATAATCGGTGTGAGCTACTCAGCTTTATGACTGTATTAAATAAATCATAAGGCTATTTGGCACGACATAAAACTTTGCAAAATTAGAAATCTAGGCTCAGACAAAAGGAGAGTGCGTGTGTGATTAGTATGCAATTTACCTGAGCAGATGTACCACAGGGGCCGCCCTGAGGACTGAGCATTCTGAACCTCCTTCACATCGCTCTCGCTGCCAATCAAGGTGTAGCCCCTATAAGGCATGGATGACGCTGGTATCCCAGAGATATCATTGAGCATGCTCAGAAGTGCTGTGTGTTGCTGCAGATTTCTGCTCTGTTCTATTAACATTTCTACTGCTTCTTGAGTCCTTCCACAAAACTGCACCAATCGTGGCAAATTATGAGTCTCCGGGGAGGAAGATGTCTTCTCGTTGGGCCTCAGAATGACATGGGCATTTGAGCCTCCAAAGCCAAAGGAATTGATACCACAAAGGTGGCCTTTTGTGGGGGTTGGTTTAGTAACGACTTGTATACGACCATCTTGTAAGGCAGGAATATCTGGATTTGGGGTGTTGTAGTGAATGTTGGGTGCCCACACACCATGCTCTAAAGAGAGAACCACCTGAGAAATAGAGAACATAACAGTGCAGGCTAAGAACATTTTTCAGTCATGCATATTTTGCATAGTTTGGGACAGAAACCTCAGATCCTCAGGAATCAAATTTCACATTAGAAGATAATCATTGCAGTTCAATCTACTAATATAGAAACAGGACATGTATCCTCACTTAGCACCTTTTCTTGTGTCATATCTAATTATCAGACTAATCAATTCTTCAGAAGTTGGCAGGTCAGAATTATCTTCTAGTGAGAATTTAAGGCTCAGAATGGTGAAGTAACTTGATAAATGCCTTGCGGCAAGTCAGAATGCTTTTCCAGAACCTGTTTCTCAAATTGTAGCTCCCACTCATCTAATCCCTAAATTTTGCTGTATCATACGCTGTGACACATTAATTATAGTTGGTTGATTAGAGGTATTGGAACTATGATCCTTATCTGCAATGACCATTCCACACATTTGGCTTTCTCACCATCCAGCTATTCTTTCTCACTTTTCACAGGTTCCGTTCCTCTTCCTTATAAAATGTGTGCTTTCTGACTGGCTCAGAACTGTACACACTGGTGTAAGCAAACGTGCTGATCAGGGATGCTGAAATGATGGGTGTCACGGGGCAAGTGTATTGTGAAAGAACTGCTGCTGCAAACAAAATCCACAGAGCTTCTGTGAAACAAAGCCATTGTGGTTTTGCACTGCAATGAGTCAATGCTTTAGGCTTCAGAGACTGGCTATGCACACTTAATTGGGAATAAGCCCCATGTACTCAATGGAACTCACAAGCAGATAAGCAGAGGACTGCACTATTTGTGCCATCATTATTTTGCATAGCAATGAATGCACCACCAAGGCACATTTTCCTTTGACAGATGAATAAATATGACAGAAAACGGACAATTTATTTGCTGAGGCAAGCAAATGTTCTTGAGGTCACAAATCTTCACTGCAGCTGTTGCTTCCTATATCTGTCCCAGCTGCACTGAACCCTACAGCCACAAACAGCATACAAAGCCAAGGAAAGACTCTTCAAGACATCTTTTCCTTCTGTCTTTTCCCCTCCCTCCCCCCTTCTCTTCCCTCTGCTCACCACTTTATCACTCTCCTTTCATCCCAAGGGACCAAGTTGCGCAGCTCTACCTCTGTGCATTGGTTTGGTTACAACAGGCATCCCCAAACTCGGCCCTGTTTTGGGACTACAACTCCCATCATCCCTAGCTAACGGGACCAGTGGTCAGGGATGATGGGAGTTGTAGCCCCCAAACATCTGGAGGGCCAAGTTTGGGAATGCCTGGGTTACAACAAGGCCCGCTCACTTCTAGCCTTTGAAGCCCCTAGCCATCATAAATATTAAAAATAATGACAAACGGAAACAAAATAAGTCAGCCAAACCTTCCCCCAAAGAGTGAGTAGTTTGTTTACATAACCAGCTGATCTAAGAGGACTTGTTTGTTGCGGTCTAATCAGAACCAAAATATTTTTATTAATATTTACAGACATTTTAATGTTTTAATATGACAAAATCCAGATCAGTTACGCAGCAAAAAGATCTTTTAGCAAATCACATCTCTTATTTACTTAAATCTGCAACTCAGAATGTGTGTCACATTTTGGTCTGATGCCCATAAAAACAAGTTGTGAAACTTGGCATTTGATCATGCCAAAAGATTAACTACATCTGAGACCAGCCCCACCCCCTTGAACTTGAGGTCCATGCCAAGTGACCTTCTTACTTTCCCCTCCCCCACATGATTTGCCCTAATTACAACGGATAAATCTGAAGTCCCCCAACAGATTTTTATTCAACAGCTCTCTCTCTCTCTCCTGCCCAACACTAACGAATAGACATCAACTTCTCTTTTCTTTTTACCTTTGCTAAAGCAGCAAGACCAGAAGCAGGTTCTGGGTGACCCATGTTAGATTTAGTTGATCCAACCAACAGTGGTGGTCGATCTGATTGGCAAAAGACGTTGACGATGCCGTTCACTTCCTGAGGATCTCCAACCTAGCAACGGAGAAAGACAGGAAGTTAGGAGGAGCTACTGGATAGATTTCAAGTCTGGTGAGCTCTGTCAGATTTTTTCCTGAACAGCTGTGTATGCAGGTGTACAACTGAGTGTGGGGAAAGGAATACAATGCCCGCTGCTGTTGCTACGGTGGCAGTAATGGCTGAGGCTTTCTCATTAGAGTCCAGATCTGCCATCGCCTTGGCAGCCCCCACCCCCTGTTGGTGAACAGGAGGTGCTGCTGGTCTCCTCCCCACCCTTGTTCCTGATTTAGATCTTCACTCATCTCTTCTTCCCTGGAATGAGAGGGGTGAACGCCATTTTGGAGTTTGCCTCAGGGGCCAAAATGTCTTGGCCTGGTCTCCCCACACATGTTCCCATGGAGGAATTTAACACTGTGAAACCGGGGTGCAAACCCCAACGTTTCTGAAATATATTGAGAGGAATCGTGGAGTGAGTGGAGATGAGAGGAGGTAACCTATTATATCCAGGGAAAGCATCAAATGGGAACTGCCGGTCTATGAAAGCAAAGCGGCAAATGGGAAATCTAATTGCTCCCAAACAGACTACAATAATATAGAACTAAAAAGAAACTAGCATTGAATGAAAGAAAAGAGAGACAGAACAGGGGACATGGAGAGAGGGCAAACCTTGGTGCCTGTGCCATGAGCTTCTATGTATTCCACTTCCTCAGGCTTAACCCCAGACTCCCTGTACAGGGAACTGACCAACTGCTGCTGCATCCATCCAGAGGGGAACGTTACACCTGAAGCAAAAAGAATGGTCAATTCCTGGGTTCATACAAGGAAATTATCCATATGTTGTGAACTAAATCTTGCTTTGGCAGAATTTGCCTCTAAGTGCAGTATGTGCTGAATGAAGTGGTCAGAGGCCTAGTGGGCGGGGCGAGGAAGACCATTTCACCAGGCACAGTTTTTTCAAGGGCATGTTTTGCTTCTCAGACTGCCCCTGCCAGTCCCGCGATGCTTTGCAAATCTGATCCCACATTCCAGACTTGTGAAGCAGGGCATCAGAAGGGCACAACAGGCTTATGCCTGTCCAATCTAGCGGCTGAACCCCACACAGCAAACTGCTCTTGTCTGTGAGCTTTGATTCAGGAGGTTTTTCAGTTCGATCAGGGAATAAGGCTCTCCTAAGGTGCTTTGAACAAAGCACCACCTAGCTGCTATGCATTTTGAGGAGGATGCCACAAATTTCACATTGAGCATCCAACACTGTAAATTGCAAAGGCTACTTTCAGAAGCACCTTCCCCACCCCCATCACCGCTAACACCCAAGAGAGCTGTGCTTTCCATGTGCTCCCTAGATGACACATGACTATACCGCATTCCAAAATCTAAGGAAAGGCAGACCCAGTCACTGGGACGCACCTTCGTTTTTCACAACATAGGATATGGATTCATTCAGCTTTAAGTCAGAGACGCTGTCTCTTTAATGGATTGCTTGGGTCTAAGCTGAAGCACTCTGCTACAGAAGCCCACATGGGATGAAGAGGGACGTATTTTAAGTGAGCTCACAGCATGTGCCTTGGCCACATAGTAAGACCGGCTTTCCCAAGGAAATGGACAGATATGCGTGCCAGCAAACTGAACGCTGCTCAGCCTTCAGCCTTGCCATTCCCTCCACACTTCAGGCACGCTATCTAGCCTTCCATATTTTTAACTGAATATCCGGGCAGTTACACAAACTTTTGTTGTTGCTTCTCAAAAAGGATGTTGTTGGAGTTTTTTTTAAAATGGAAAACGGCTTGTTGGGGAGGGGGAAGAGGAGATAAGCACCATGATGCACCATCAGATCCTAGAGAAGGGCAAGAACTGTGTGGCAGAGCGCATGCAATTCCTGGCATCTCCAGGGAAAACCCCTTTCTGAAACCCTAGATAGCTGCTGCTGGCCAGTGTTGACAGTACTGAGCTACATGGACCAATGGTCTGACTTTGTATAAGCCAGCTTCCTATGTTCCTAACCGCAAAGAACAGTTAACACCCAAACTGAACAAGGTGAGACTATTCCTCACCCAACTCCACTGGGTTACATTCCATCATCTACCAGGATGCATCTTAGAATGTCGCAAGCTCCAGATATTAATTTTAAAAAAATCTTACCTTGCTCCTTAAATCCATCGGTATTACACCCAGCATTGACTATAGTAGCGTAAACCCGTTTGGCTAGGGACTTCTTGGTCAGGAAAACAACTACAGCAGCTTCTGATCGGCAGTATCCATTCCCTGCAGAAATCCAGAGCCATGAGAAACACCATCAGCACCCCACATGTAATCCGCTTTAGATAGTTGGGTTTCTAGCCAAACTTTCTCAAGGTTGCTGAGCAAGCGAAACGCAAAAGCCAGCATCAAATAGCCCTTATTCATATTTAAAATGGCTGGGCACTCAAATACCTGCCAACCTACTTATTTTGAGAAAAGGCATCAAGACAAAGCAGATTTTATTTTATTTTATTAGATTTATATAGCACCCTTCATCATGAGATCACAGGGCGGTTCACAGAATATAGTAGAGTTACACAAGGCACATGTGTTTATCCTGATTTGTTTGCAGGGAGATCAGACAGTGTTGCCTATTTGATAAGCACTCACTCCTATTTGACCGTGTGGAAGTTAGATGACGTTGCATCAAAGTAAGAGTTGTTATTCCCCACTTTCCAGAACACTTTCTTTATCATACAAAAATCTGATCTTTTGGGGAAGCAGGTTGTGCAATATAATTGTGCAACCTGAATTAGCCGGTATGTGACTGAATTCCACCTGAAAATGACGACAAACTGGAAGTGCCCAGAGAAGAAGCGGAAGGAAGGAAGTCTTATATCTTGTTCGTTTAGTTTTTAAGTATTTCATTTCAAGGTATTTAAAAACCACTTAATGTTTTAAAAACTCCTGTGAGAACTACTTATAAGGCTCATAACAGCTTTACTGATTACATCTCATTATAATGCTCTGTTCAAATAAATTTGAGCACTTGAACTACTTGAATCAATAAGGTTAGCAGAAGAAAACAAATTAAACAAATTGTTGTCATATAAAATGTGGTAGTTTTAACAGTCTGTCTGTGTCTCACACTTTTCCTAGCAGTTCTTCTAAAGTAACAGTACTTCTGTTATTCATATATATAGCTGGTGATATATTTATTCCAGTATGTGGATTTGAGGTATTTGCTCCTGAAGTATTCTAACAGGCAGATTAAATGATTTAGAGAAAATATTGCAGGTGGCGCTGTGGGTTAAACCACAGAGCCTAGGACTTGCCGATCAGAAGGTCGGCGGTTCGAATCCCCACGACTGGGTGAGCTCCCGTTGCTGTGTTTTGTATGACATCACCCTCTAAGCTTCCCAGAAGTTATTTACCATATTTTTCGCTCCATAAGACACACCCGACCATAAGACGCACCTTGTTTTTAAGAGGAGGAAAACAAGAAACAAGAAAGCAACGTAAAGCCTCTTGAGCGAAGAGGCAGGAGTGCTCCGGCTGCACTCAAGAGGCTTTGCGTGGCTATCCCTGAAGCCAGGAGAGCGCACCGATCCCTCTTGCTCTTCTGGCTTCAGCGATAGCTGCGCAGTCTGCATTCGCTCCATAAGATGCACACACATTTCCCCTTACTTTTTAGGAGGGGGAAGTGCATCTTATAGAGCGAAAAATACGGTATTTATATCTCCCTAGTTTCTTATTAAAGAGCCAATCTTTTGGGAAAAGAACAGATTATTATTCTAAAATACAAAACAAAGCCATTAAAAGCAATTCATTATTGCAGAATAGGCTTGAAAGAACAGTGATGCCTTCTCTGTCTTTTCTGGAGACCAGTTAAACAGAAAGCTTTTAAAAACAGAGAATGAAGAAAGCGAAAACCAAACGGTTTAGCTACTGGAGGAGAACAAGCCATGCAACTGAACACTGCTGTTGTCAGTTCCGATATTTGTTATCCTGAAAAGAGCTGGGACTTCTTAATTTACCAAGAGAAGACCAAGATTTACACTCCCTCAAAAATGGGAGTGCTGCTGACTGCTTCCAAAACATGGCCGAATATGAAAACAAACCCCTTACCTGAAGCATCAAAGGATTTGCAAGCACCCTCTGGACTAAGCATGCCAAGCTTCATGAACTGCACAGAAGTGTTGGGCTTCAGTACGAGATTGACTCCGCCTACAAGGGCTGATTCGCATTGTCCACTGCGGATTGCTTTGTAAGCATTGTCCAGAGCAACGAGGCCAGAGGAACACGCTGTGTCGATGGACATACTTGGTCCTTTGGGAACGGAAAGAAAGAAGACAACAAGCCACCATCAGTTGTTTTGCCTTTTCAGCTTTCTCAAGGCCATAGTTTTTGTTCTCTTGGGGAACAAAGCCTTTAAGATGTGATAACAGGAGAGGCTTCTGTTTACAGAGAGGAAAGTTAACTATGGTGGCACATTAATTCCAGCCCTGGTTTGACCCACACATGCCTACTCATAAAGAGTTTCAATATATTTGTCAAGTGCTGTGATTCTCAACAATGCCATAGTAATTCACCCATTAGAATTTGCAAAACATCCATCAAGAATATATGCTCTTTGTACTGAAGACTTCTGCAGCACTGTTATGGATCCTGTTCACCTACATCACAAACTTTCCTGCATCTTCCCCTGTCTGACCAAATAACTGCCCTGCCATGAGATAATCGGTCCATTGGCCCTCCGTAGATGCAAACGTACCTTTGAAATCAAAGAAGTATGAAATTCTGTTGGCAAACATAGCACGTTGACAGCCAGTCATACTGTACCCCAGCAACTGTTCAGGGTCTACACTAAACGCTTCACCAGCTTCTGACCCACTCACACCAATCCACACTCCTGTGTCTGTGCCCCGAATGGAAGCTGGATTAATTCCTAAAAGGGGAGAAGGCCACCAAATGAAAGAAAATATTAGAAATATAATAAATATCATTGAATATTTGGAGGTGAGAAATGAAAAGCAGGGTGTGGAATTGTCAAAGAACGGATGAGGTCACTTGAAACATTTGACACTTAAGTGCTTGGTCCATGAACCAAAGGGTTGGGGCGGGGAGGAAACACAACCCACGACACAGAAGTAGGGACAAGAAGGGGGAGAAAGGCAGTTTATGAAAGATCTTAACTATTGTTGCTTGTAAGGAAAAGTGTGTATGATCACAGAACTGAGGCAACCATGGAACTCAGTCACATGATCCCTAAAGGTAAAGGTACCCCAGACCATTAGTTCCAGTCATGGCCGACTCTGGGGTTGCAGTGCTCATCTCGCTTTATTGGCCGAGGGAGCCGGCGTACAGCTTCCAGGTCATGTGGCCAGCATGACTAAGCCGCTTCTGGCGAACCAGAGCAGCACACGGAAATGCCGTTTACCTTCCCGCCGGAGCGGTACCTTTTTATCTGCTTGCAGTTTGACGTGCTATTGAACTGCTAGGTTGGCAGGAGCAGGGACTGAGCAACGGGAGCTCACCCTGTTGTGGGGATTCGAACCGCTGACCTTCTGATCGGCAAGTCCTAGGCTCTGTGGTTTAACCCACAGCGCCACCTGCGTCCCTCACATGACTAATAGGATGTGGGCAAGGATGGTGGGAAGAAGCTCACAGGTGTTGTCATTCTGTGTCACCTCTCATGCTAAGCTAAATCAATGGTCCAGAAGCAAAAAAAAAAAAAAAAAGACCATGGAGAAGCAAAGTGGCTGCAAGGTCCTCTCTGGGACGCCCAACATTTGTGTGTCCTCACTAAGCCAAGGTTTGGTTTAGTGTATCATATGAACCAGTCTATTATATTACTGAAATAGGTGCTTTGACTTTCTTTTTCCTGTTTGCAGTCTTTCTGATTGAAAGTGGTATATAAATACTTGGAATCTTTAAAAAAAACGCAACTATATAAACATGGTCCTTCCCTCACGGCCTTTTGAGTACAAAGTTTTCTTGGCAGAAATGACCTGAAGCAAAGAGACAGGCAAAAATTACAACTTTACCCCACATTGTTTCCTGAAATATGCAGTGAATTGCTGAACAGGGGGTGGAGAGTATGTTAAATGGGAAATGTGTTCAAAGAGCACAAGACAACAAGCCAATGCATGATGCCCCTGCTGACTATAAAAAATGTTGGCGAACGTGATCCTCTTTCTCTCTAAAGCAGATTATGACGCCCATCTGTGACATATAGGAGAAAATGTGTGAAATGAACCTAATTCTTAAGATAATTGAATCTTATTTTATTTTTTGTAGGAAGCATTGAAGCTTGCAAGAAAAGGAACCAGCATATAAACAGTATATGGAAGCCCAGCCGGATATGGGCAGGATATAAACAAAACAAAACAAAACAAAACAAAACAAAACAAAACAAAACAAAACAAAACAAAACAATTAACAAAACATAGAATAAGAACATAGGCCCACCAATGCATTTCAACTTAGCTTCCTAAAAAATGGAAGTGTTGTCTCTGCCAGCCATGAGATTTCAAAAAGTTTTATCTAAACTTTCCACATTATTGGAAACTCTAATGTCTCCATTTTACACCAATGAGCAGGAAGGCTTCATTTGGAGGACATAGGAAAAGAGGTTGGAAAACGTGTCTTCAAGAGATCCCAGGAGCTCTGTCAGAGAGGGACGTGTCAGCTGTGGACACATTTCCTAACATGTCTTTTCAACACTGCTACCCGTCGTTACTGATACCGGTTATTAGTGTTGCTAATACTTTTGTATAATCTTTCTTTCACTGTCAAAATTGCAAGAAGCATGTTGCAACGGGAACTTTGCAAAGGTGTGACACTAATTTCAAAAGACACAGAAATGTCAAGGCCTTCACTACAGTGGTTTCATCATTTAGTTCCAAGGTAAGTTTATCAAAATGCATGGTCATGGTGTTCTGACAAACAATAGAAGCTAGATCTCTCGGCAAAGGCCTGGATTTAACTAAACTGCTGTGCTTAGCAGAAGCCAGTGCAAGGGCTCCCACTAGCACAACAGGGTTTCCTCCCCTCTTCCCCCTAATTTGCTCCAATGGATCATGTACACCCCAGAAAAGCACATGGGGGGTAACAATCAGAAGAGTGCAACACTGAATTCCTCCAAAAGTCTCTTTTGTTTTTAAAAACTGCCAACCCTCATGTCACAGAGTGGGGAAAGTCATATTTAGATTATTTCTTCTAGATTTGGAAGCCAGAATAAACCTGGGCAGTGTACAGAATATTTTTGCTTCGGTTCCCTGCCCCAACCCATGTCCCCCTACAGATATGCTGTCCTGAAAACAAAGTTTGGTGTGCTTTGGGTCTGTAAATAGTTTACGTGATCTTGTGCAAGCGACACAATTTGTACACGGTTGATTTGCATGTTAATAGGACTTTTGGAGCAGAATTCTAGAACTCTTTGCTCACCGCCATCTAAAATGGCCTCGTACGAGACTTCCAGCAGCAGTCGGAGCTGAGGGTCCATCGTGTGAGCTTGCTTTGGGTGAACTCCAAAAAAGGAGGCATCAAACTTGCTGATGTCCTTGAGCTTCCCATTTCTCCTGGGCAGTCCGTAAAGTCCTGAAATTTCAAAAGAAGAAAGAAAAATCACATCACGTCTTCTGTGATTAGAAATTGCATCTTGGTTGTGCTGCTAATAAATAAATAAATAAATAAATAAATAAATAAATAAATAAATAAAATTATAATTTATTATTTATACCCCACCCATCTGGCTGAGTTTCCCCAGCCACTCTGGGCAGCTTCCAATTGAATGTTAAAAAAATACAGCATTAAATATTAAAAACGTCCCTAAACAGGGCTGCCTTCAGATGTCTTTTAGAGATAAGATAGCTACTTATTTCCTTCACATCTGGTGGGAGGATGTTCCACAGGGCGGGTGCCACTAACGAGAAGGCCCTTTGTCTGGTTTCCTGTAACCTCACTTCTCACAATGAGGGAGCCGCCAGAAGGCCCTCGGCGCTGGATCTCAGTGTCCTGGCTGAACGATGGGGGTGGAGATGCTCCTTCAGGTATACAGGACCAAGGCCGTTTATTATGTATAACACTGCTATTTCTACATCACTTCTTCTGTGATTAGAAATTGCATCTTGGTTGTGCTTATTATGTATGCCACTGCTATTTCTATTTGCTATTGCGCAAAACTTCTTGCAGAGTTGCTTATATCATCTGGAGAGTTTGCAAAAGCACCATAGTTTAATTAGGTGTTTTTTTGGTAAAGGGAGACACCATGGAACTTATTTTCCTATTCTCCAAGCTTGTATGTGTTATTTGCTTTCTATTTATACAGGGGGGAAAGCTGGACAAAGATTTGGTTGGATTAATTTAGAACAGTGGTTCCCAACCTTTTTTTGGCCATGCCCCACCTAAGCATCTCTAAAATCCTTATTGCCCCCCACCCCATGACATATAATTTTTATTATTCAAAAGGTGAACTCCTATTCATATGGAGGAAGCGTAAAAGGCCATTCACTGTTAGTAGCTCATTCTCGAATTGCCACCCTTAAAAAACAAATTGCCCCCCTATGGGGCGTGTGCCCCATGTTGGGAACAACGGATTTTGATGGATTCAACCTCTGAGGCAGAAGTTCCCGCTGAAGTCACTTTCAGCTATACAGTGGTGCCTCGCAAGACGAAATTAATCCATTCCGCGAGTCTCTTCGTCTTGCGGTTTTTTCGTCTTGCGAAGCACGGCTATTAGCGGCTTAGTGGCTATTAACAGCTTAGCGGTTTAGCGGCTTTAAGAAAAAGGAAACAAACTCGCAAGACGTTTCATCTTGCGAAGCAAGCCCATAAGGAAATTCGTCTTGCGGAACAACTCAAAAAACGGAAAACTCTTTCGTCTTGCGCGTTTTTCGTCTTGCGAGGCATTCGTTTTGCGAGGTACCACTGTATAGTCAAGGACATCCAGGAATGCAGATGAGAGCACAGGAATTTGACAATGGTTCCTGTTCCTTAAAGGTCATACAACTCAATAACCCTTAGAGTTTATCTTTCCAATGTTTCTGTTTCTCCTGACAACAACAACTTAATATTTGTATCCCACCCATATGACTGGGTTGCCTCAGCCACTCTGTGCGGCTTCCAGCATATATAGATAAAGGTAAAGGGACCCCTGACCGTTAAGTCCAGTCGCAGACGACTCTGGGGTTGCGGTGCTCATCTCGCTTTATTGGCCGAGGGAGCTGGCGTACAGCTTCCGGGTCATGTGGCCAGCATGACTAAGCCGCTTCTGGCGAACCAGAGCAGCGCACGGAAACGCCGTTTACCTTCCAGCCGGAGCATTATCTATTTATCTACTTGCACTTTGACGTGCTTTCGAACTGCTAGGTTGGCAGCAGGGACCGAACAACGGGAGCTCACCCCGTCGTGGGGATTCGAACTGCTGACCTTCTGATTGGCAAGCCCTAGGCTCAGTGGTTTAGACCACAGCGCCACCCGTGTCCCTTCCAGCATATATAAAGCATAGTAAAACATTAAACTTTAAAAAGCTTTCCCATATAGGGCTGCCTTCAGATGTTATACTCCTTAACATCTGATGGGAGGACATCCCACAGGGAGAGTGCCACTACCGAGAAGGCCATCAAGATCACTAGACCTACCTGGTTTCCATCTCCGGTCATCTTCTGTGACCATGTCCACTCCATTGATCAAATTTTCCCAAAACTCTTGCAAGTTTTCTGATTCTGGCAGCTTCCCTGCTATGCCTGCAACCACCACTTCCTCCATCTCTCAACTCGTCTCTAGACAGCAAGTGGAGAAGAGAAAAATCAGGCCTATGCAGCAATAATGAATCACGCAAGAAAATTACAATGCACTTGTTAAAAAAACAAATATATAATTACCAGGGAAACACCGGGCAAATTAATTTCATATACCGGTACTTTTAAGCAGCAGATCAGATTCTTTTAAAGATATACCTGTAGAACAGACCACATGAGAGCTATTTTATGAGCAGATGTGGTCTTTTATATACCAGCGGTCTTGGGGATCCTGGATGCTAGTGCTGAACTCAAAGTAACTCAATAAACAGCAAGGAACAAAAACTTCTGGAAAGCTACTGGTGCAACAACACAGTGAATGAAATTATTCAACTAGAGATAGAAGAAGGCTTTAGCTTAAGGAGTTCGTGATTCATAACATCTAATAATTCCATATCATGGGTGGAACCCAACGTAGTAGTACGGCAATTTTTCTACCTGTACCATGATTTCTATCTGTGCAGCTGAACGTTCTCTCCCTTTCCTCCTCCCATGCACAGCCTAAATTTGTGCCATGAGGGCCCCCACCCATGATTCAATATCAATATGTAGGTGGCACCACTTGGGGCATCTTGTAACACTTGGGAAAAGCCTTTCAACACCTTGGCCAAGAATCCACCCTGTCATGTCTAATACTTCCATCAATAGTAACAGGGTCAAACATATTGCAGTGGCTTCCATCCTGACCAGTGCTCCTGAGGGACTGTCCTTTTCTAAATAATTTTATTAATTTTAGTTTGCTGTAGTCAGATAACTGCAAATTTAGCAATGTAGCAAAGGGGCACACATCTGGCTGTATGTGAATTTTGTGCTACCAGTGATGAATTGACCGAGATATTATTGGGCAGCAAGTGATTTTTGCTTTAGTGTGTTGTGGGATTAATATTACTATTGAGCACATCACTTGCTGAATAATGGATATATACTGAATAGCGCTAGTCAGGCACTGAGCAGTAACATCTTTATGTTTAGGTGCCTACTGAAGGCATGTTTATTCAAGAAGGCTTGCTCCGATGGATGACCCAATAATTTACAGAATACCGATTGCATACTTGCAGATATGGTTTTGTTGTTTTCTAGCATTTGTAAGATGTTGTTTTCTTGGATGGGATCTAACTAAAATGAGTTCTGTCAACAGAATCCCACACAAGAACTGCTTGCACAGTGGGGTTCCCTCTCTCTTCCCCCACATGTGCCCCCCCCAAAAATGGGGGGGGGGAGTCAGGAGAACCTCCAAAACAGCATGCAGGGGGACGAAAGGGGAGAGTGCTCCATCTGACAAGCCAAAATGCTTGCTCTGGTGGAACGATTGTCAGAGTGCAACGTTGAAGTGCTCCCGATGTTTTAAGAGCTTTTAAGAAACGATTTCAGAAACTGGGCACTGTGTTTTATCATCTCGTACACTGCTTTGATGAACTCTAGCCATGAATCAGTTTGTAATTTCCCCCCTAGTTGCTGCTGTTGCTATAGACGTTGTCAGCAAATAAAACAACAAAGCAGGTTGACAATCCAGATAATAAAATTCAACATAACATTTTGGTGATCTGTGACATACCTAAAGGTATGGAGGGAAAATATTTGCTTTTAAATAGTGAGGTAGTATATTTTAGTATAGAATAACATAGTTTATATTTAGTTCTGAATGCTAAGGAACCAGTCCAAAACACTTTTTTTTTTGGGGGGGGGACGAGCTTGACAATAAATCCTTCGGCTATAAAACTATTGCAGTTCTCCCTTCAATCTCTCTGAGCAAGTTTAAATCATTGAAAGCTATTGTTGCTACTCTTCACCAGACTGTAGGTAGGACTTCCTAGAAGAGATAGTCAGAGATAAAAAGGCAAAACTAACTGTTGTAGTGAAAGCTAAGTGATAAAGAAGTAAAAGAGGCGCAGCCAGATTCCTTGGCTTCCTTTCCTTGCTTGTAGTGATTCAGAGCAGAGATTTGCTCTGGAGGGCAGAGCTGAGCTTAGAGCTAAAAGTGGGAAGTAGAGTGAAGCAGTGTGAGAATGAAGAGACTGAGCCTTTCTAGGTCTCACGCCATTCTATGGGTACCACCAAATGTCCTTTTTATTGTGCTTACATTATACGATTTGTGCTGATGATGGTACTGAGGTGGTTACACGCAATCCCACCTTCAATAATGCTTATGCTTGCAAAAGTTCTAGGGTGATCATACCACTTCGTTTCCAATGACTGTATGTCCTGTAGCTTTCGGCTGAAATCCTGTCATACCACAAATATTCTGAGCACTTTTTTGGGGAGGGGGTCCCTCTTTTGTTGTTATAGTACAAGAATGCCCCTCCAGATGAAAACAGTACAGTAAAATATGTAAGAATGTCTTTTGAAGATAAGCTCATTTAAGGCCAAATGGAAGAGCAATGGAAATGCATAACTGAAGCAGTGGCGTAGCGTGGGTTGTCAGCACCCGGGGCAAGGCAAGTAATTTGCGCCCCCTAACCCGTGGATTTGCGCCCCCTAACCCTAGCCCCCAGATGTTGCGCCCGGTGCGGCCGGCCTCCCCTGCACCCCCCACGCTACGCCACTGAACTAAAGACTATAATTCCGATCATAATCAGTAAGCTGCAAGCCTGTTCCTGTTGAGGTTGGTATAAAAACACCCCCCTTAATTTTAATGGAACAGGACTGCAGTCTTCAATAATTATCAGTAACAATTATATCCTTACATTCATCTATCAGGAAACTCCTTTCCCTTTCCTATGTAGGAAAGTATTCAATTCATACAATGGCATCTAAATACAGTCATACCTCGGGTTACGAACACTGCGGGTTGCGCGTTTTTGGGTTGCGGACCGCGCCAAACCCGGAAGTACCAGAACGGGTTACCTCTGGGTTTCGGTGCTCGCGCATGCGCAGAAACACAAAATGATGTCACACGCGTGCACAGAAGCACTGAATCGCATCATGTGCGTGTGCAGACGCAGCGCTGCAGGTTGAGAATATGTCTCCCGCATGGATCATGTTCGCAACCTGAGGTATGACTACAGCAATTTAGCTTTATTTCTGTGCTGGCTTGTCCTGTTTGGGACATTCAAATGGACATCCATCATGCCAGCAGCACAGCAGGGTCACTGCTCAGCCCCATAAGAAGGCGACTCACGCCTACACTGAAGTATGTTCAGAGATCTCCTTCACATGAGGGGACTCCGATTGGTCCACTGATGCCCCCTCACACATGAAAGAGCTTTAAATGCATATGTTGGTACACACAGATTCCCAAGCTCGCCAAGGATACAGCTGGTGCGTGTGGGGGCTGTCTCATGCTGCCCTATAGCCCCCCCCCACTCCTTGTTGTTTAGTGGCATCAATTACACCTTGAATGACCAAAGATTGATTGTTCAGTCACAGGTGTCAACTGTTCTTCTGTAAGATACAGTGGGTGGAATTCAACACAGTGAACATCCAGATTTCTCCCCTGTTCCCCCTGAATTTGGGGAGCAGGGAGTCCCCTGACACACTCCAGAGACCATTTTTGGGGTGTGGGGCACATGAGGGAAGGGGGGGGGAATGGAAGTCCTTGCACAAAGCTAATGGTGTTGGTTAAGTTGATCCTACATTATATCCCACCTTTCCTCTAAGGCGTTCAAGGTGCATAAATGGTTCTTCTCCATTTTGCCCTCACAAGAACCTTGTGAGTTGGGGCAACTCACTACCTCTGAGCTTAGCCTTTTTCATGGGGTTCATTTGGAGGTAAATGAGGAGAAAAACCATGTACACCACCTTGAGCTCCTTAAGAGAAAGGAGTGGGATATAAATCCAATAAATAAAGAGTCCAGGGGTAGGGTGAGGCCTGTGACTTCCAGATACTGTTGGAGCTACAACTCTACAATTCTGTGAGTCTATGGATTCTCATCAGCCTTGGCTGGCATGGCCAGTAGTGGGGACTTGGACTGTGAAGATCCAAATTCAAATCTGCACTCAACCTTGGGCCAGTCACTGTCTCTCGGCCTAACAAACCTGACAGGGTTGCATGGGGATAAAATGGGTGGAGAACCATGCATGCCTCCTTGAGCTCCTTGGAGAAAAGGTGGTAAGTAAATCTTCCTAGGTACAGTATTCTTTCTCTGGTGTCCACAAGACATTTAAAATCATTCAGACAGCAGAACAGAGCAATAATGAAGAGCTCCCTGTTGTACAGTATAGAATTTAAAGACAGCATGAAGGTACATTATTTAATGGAAGTGCTATCATCCTAATTTAAAGCAGCAAGCGATTCTACTCACAGTAAATTCCTAATCAGATGTACCATTGATCATCTGCACATCCCATTCTTCTGGTTGTGCCTTTGAAAGCCTAGCCTTTTATTTTCACATCCTACGCTCCAGACAACTGGGTCATTTCAAAAATCTGATCTAGTGATCCCGATAATGATCATGGGTGGGCAAACTAAGGCCCGGGGGCTGGATTCAGCCCAATCGCCTTCTAAATCCGGCCCAGGAATCAGCATGTTTTTACATGAGTAGAATATGTCCTTTTATTTAAAATGCATCTCTGGGTTATTTGCAAGGCATAGGAATTCGTTCATCCCCCCCCCCAAAAAAATAGTCCAGCCTCCCACAAGGTCTGAGGGACAGTGGACCAGCCCCCTGCTGAAAACATTTGCTGACCCCTGCTCTTGATGTTGTAGGAATACAGCTCTAATCAGCCCCAGGCAGCAGGGCCAATATGTTGTCGTTCAGCAACATCTGAAGGGCACAGTACTAACTCCCTCTATAAAGTGAATGATTTGCCTCTGAGGGAAGCAACGTTTCTGTACTTTGGATCATATGTATCAGAATAAAGCTGAGAAATACTGATCAGCTCAGAATATATGAACTGAGATGGCCAAGGGGAAGAGATATTACAAAGATAAAGCAGAAATCTTTCTATCAACCTCAGTGATACAATGAAAGACAAGGCAGAGGGAGAGTGGGATGCTAGCTACGGTAATTAAACACAGGCTGAAGACCAGATAATTATTTTTTCAGAGAGCTGAAAGTGCTATGAAGTAGGCACTGTACAACCATTTCACTGTCAGGTCTGGAAAGTGGGTTTGCTAGGTGCTTTTAGTGTTTCAGGACCAGACCCCATTGCATGCTCAGTCACATGTAGTTTCACACTCATAAATACTGTCCTGCCTTTCAAAAGTGGTTCCTTTCTGGTTTTCTGCTTGCAACCTATTCCTTCATCAATCTGATTTTACAGAGTTGCTTAAAATTATCAATCCAACATCAGGTTTATTCACAGTGTGAACGTGAGTATCCGTCCCGTTGTAATTGCAGTCTAATTATATCAGAATGGTGCAAGAGAGAGAATATGAATATTCAGGGTGGAGCAGAGGCCAGGTATGAAATGTGAGTTTGAAGCAAGGGCAGCTATATCATTAGGTGAAATGATGTTGTCGTCTCGTGCAGCAGATGAGCAATGGCACTTGGCCACCACTTTCTCCATCCATTTCTTCCCTGTGTCTTCTTGGCCTAGTTTTACTTGCTGGTGAATAGCTCACAGATGTCTGCCATAGACGGCGATGCTCCTGCTGCAGCTGCTGCCCAGTGCCACTTCCTCAGATAGTGAGTGTGGCAAGCTACACATGCTCTGTTGAGTCTGTCTTTGTTAGCCTGGCAACCCTTCAGCTTACTTTTCTGCTCTTCTCCAAAATGGGAAGGCGGGAGAAGAATAGCTTGTCCATCTGTTCATTGGCCAACTGTCCAGGCAAACAATTGGCTGATGGGGGTCCAGCAACACAGCAAGACACATCACATGCTGCATTGTGTCATGGGTGCTGCAGTGGGTGCAGCAGAAACCACCCATCACTCATGCTGGAGGGAGAAGAGTAGAGATGGCAGAGCAGACAGACACCAGTCACCCAGGCATCCTCTGAGCCAAAACACTGCCATGTGAGCCAAGTAACCAGTTGAGGGGCAGGGTAGGACTGGGCAAGAGTGTTAGAGGCAGATGTTGGGTACACAGTGCCTGTGATGTTGTCTGGGATGAGATGAGGGGCAATTTAGTTTAGGGGGGGACGGACATGAATAAGGACATTACAGAGGTGCATAAAATCATGCACGGTGTTAAGAAAGTGGATAGAGAGACATTTTCCTCCCTCTACCATAATGCTAAACCAGAGATTATCCAATGAAGTTGCACATTGGAATATTCGGGACGGACAAAGGGAAGCTCTTCTTCACACACAGTGCAAAATGTTCCTTGGGAAAAGGGATTGTGAAACCACTCTAGGAATTGTGAAGGACACAGAGGTCTCCCAACAACTCTCAGCACCCTTCACAAACTACAGCTCCCAGGATTCTCTGAGAGAATATGACTATTTGAAGTAACGTCACGGTGCCTTAAATTTATAGTGTGACTGTGGCCTAGGGCACAGACCAGAGGATGGGCAGTTAATTTACAGCATTTGCTTAAGCACACATATGCTTAAGTGAGTACAAATAAGTATTACAGTAATTATGTTGCTTCTGAGGGCAGGTTTGCATAAGCAGTCCACAGCAACCCCAGGTATGCATTAAGATGGATAACAGAATATAGGTGAGAAGCAGTTCTCATAGTCATAGCAGCACTTTATGACTGGAGGCATAATGATCAACTATCCATCCTAGCTTGGTTCATATTTTACATTTGCCAAAGTGAGCAGGCATTCAATGAGCATTTGAGAACTCTTCATGAACAGAGGAAAGCGTCTATGAAGTAGTCCTCAGCATTTCCTCCCATAGTGTTCCTTTGTGACTGGCCTTTCTGCCGAATTTCACTTCTTCTTTTCCTATTGACTTTGTCAATAAATTTAAATGATCGCTGTTATGCAAAAGGACCTTGCAACACACCTAGACAGCCTTTGGACTACTTTTGCATGCGTTGAGATTTCTGTAATATCCAGTGCAGTATTACACAGAGCTCTCTCCAATACGGATTTCTGCATTTTCTGATCTGAAATCATCCAAAGGAGGCCACACCATTGCAAGAGGGTACCTTATTTACACAGTATTTGTGCAGCCTTGTGGCACTGTGCTAACTCATTTATCATCCATAATAACCAGTCATTCTCACTGGCATTATGCACTAGTACCTACTTGTTTCATCACAGCACTTTGAGTACACTCATCGTACATTAACTACGCACTTAGTCTTTTCTTGTGATTGTGCTACAAAAGGCCATTTTAAGTGCATTTCAACAGGTTGCTTGTAATTCATTAAGTCTCTCCCCCTCCCATTGTTTCTTTTCTTAACTGGAGGATATTTTAAAGATGTGTACTGAAATTCATTTCAAGACTGTGGCTGTGTTTTGACATCATTTCAAGACTGTGGCTGTTTTTGACATCATTTCAAGACTGGCTGTGTTTTGACATCACTATAAACCATGGTTTATTATGTTGTGAATGAGCCTAACCTCCCCTGAGCTTTCGGGCTCCCTTCTCCAGCACTGCTGTGAGGGGAATTTCAGATATGTTCACTTTCACTTAATCAGTATTTAGCCCATTTTCATTTAGCTAGTTTCATAAACTATGGCTTGAAGGAGGTTGTTTCAAACAAATCATTGTTAAAATTAACCATAGTTTGTCGGGATTAGGCAATGCAACAAGTTGTGGTTAAACAAAAATGCAAGCAAAGGTTTCCAGTCATCTCCTGGTGGTTGCACTGGGGACAGGGGAAACCTCCTGAGTCCAGGGGAAGACCGTAGGACATTGTGGTCCTAAGAAACCATGATTTATCTTTATTATGATATCTCAACACAGCCACACACTGTCCTTTCCAAATTATTCTGCTCCCTCTGAGAAGGGACATCCATCATGGCACATAATGAAGGTATGGATTGTTAAACCAAACCAAACCAAACCAAACCAAACCAAACCAAACCAAAGGACTTTAAATAATTAAAGATAACACACTTCTATGTGTACATTTTGAACCTCTTTGTTGTAAGCATGTTCACTTCGGGGGCATGGAAAAATTATGTGCTTATTTTGTAGTGTCAGATCAGTGGTTCCTAACTTTGTTTTTATTAAAGGGACTCACCAGCTGAGCGTTGTCTTTGGCAGCCAATCTCTTTATACTGACCTGTGACCATGCAGGGTGGCCAGGTGACGAAGAGGTCAGGGCTCCTGCACCTCTGATAGTTGCATCAAAGGGAGAGTTTCAGCAGGTGTAACTTGTCATGCAATGTATACATGCCAATATCCTCTGTTCTTCTACAGAGTTACGCACTGTTCTCTTTTATATGCAGCCTCCAGTGACCATGAATACGCTCACAAAAGCCACTTCCTCCTACCCATAAGTCTCCAGTTAAATTAAAATGCTTGAATGTATAGTGTGATCCTAGCTATGTTAACTTAGAAGGAAGTCCCAATGATTTCAGCTGGTTTCACTTGTTCACAGCCAATGCTCTAATCCAGGGTTTCCCAAATTTAGGCCTCCAGCTGTTTTTGGACTAAAAATCCCATCATCCTTGACCACTGGTCCTGCTAGCTAGGGATGATGGGAGTTGGAGTCCAAAAACCACTGGAGAACCAAGTTTGGGAAACCCTGCTCCAATCCTAAACAGACTTTTTAGAGTAAACTCAAAGGGATATGCTCCTGAGTTACCATGCATAGGACTGGGCTGGTACAGTGTAATTCTGTGTTCGGGATTCTTGCTTGCACAAAAGTAAATTCCGTTGTGTGAAATGGGGCTTATTCAATCATTGTGTTTAGGATTGTGGCCTGATTTTTCATTTTGGTACCACAAATTCCTGGGCTAGCACATAAATACTTGGGACAGGACATAGCAATAGTTCCTCTAGCTTAGTTTAACAAAACGTGGGTGCATTTGGGCTTAAATGTGAACTTTAAGCAAACATAAATGAAATGTAAAGAATTAAATAAATAAAACCAATACAACAAGCGTTTACTCTAACACAGCAAGCAGATCCATCAGGATAAGTGCACCAGTCTCACAGAAGTCAACGGCAGTTCTACCATTTTACTTTTAAGGTCAACCTTGACTGAATTGCTTGTAAATCGAGAGATTAAACTCTTTGCCTCAATTTGTTTCAGTGGGAGAAAGGGAACTTTTGTCACCAGTGCAAGTTGCAGTACTTCTCAGTTCCTATAGACATTAAATAAATGTTCGTTGTTTTTCGATTGTTCTAAGCAAGGTTGAGAACGTATGACAAAAAGGGAAATATTCTGACTTCCTTGGTTTGGAATCTTACTTCAGACACTTAGGACAACAGTTTTGAGGATAAGCACACAAAAAACACAGACAAGGACAACTTTGCCACGGAGCTGGGTTAGCAAAGGGGGGCGTGGTACTAGTTACCCTCTATGATTTAAAATATCTAGTAAGATAAATTGCTGTACGGCACTTTTTGTCTTTAAATTCTCCATGTTGCATGACTATTTACCGTATAAAGTAATTTAAAAAACAGAGAAATAAGAGAACTACCTTATTTTACCTGTTTTTATGCAAGTCTGAATAAAATTAACAGGCTATAATACAAATAGCTCGAATTGCATTACAACTGCATCCCTTAGCTCTGAGATGGACAGAGTAAGGCTGTAGGATCATACTGCCAAGCTGAGGAATATGAATACAAGGTTACATTACGGGAACAATAGAATAATCACAGGCTCTGTGAATGTCCTGAAACAAAGAGAAAATCCTTCCCAATGCTGAGCAGAAATTGCTGACTTTTATTAGCTACCTGAGAAGAAGTGAAAGACTTGGGTTGCAAGTGACGAAGTAGAAACTATCTGGTGTCCTCATTTCCTAATGTCACAATAGAGCAGAGAATATCCAGTGCATGTCATATACCTTCCAAACTCTTATCTCCTTCTCTGTGCTTCTGCATATTAAAGGTAAGAGCTGGAAATTAAGGGGGGAGAGAACCCCCCGTTTTTACCTAGATCTGCTGAAATAATGGGCTTCAGTGTGCCAGTGTAACTGTCCTCCTTGCCTGGTATCAAAATGGCTGGATGCAGAACACTTACAATGCAGCAAGGCTTAGCCTCCATCTCCCTTATTGCCAAACACTCCTCCCCCTTTTTATTCCATAACCTCAATACCGGGGGGAAACCATACCTCAAATTAACTTCACTGCTACCACATTACATCACAAAATTTCAAAGGCAGCAATTTACCTCTGCAATTTTATTCTGTCGTTAATTAAAAAATAATAAAATTAAATTTAAAAAACACACACTGTTGTTGTTTTAATCTCCAGAGCCACAGCTTTTGTTCGTTCCCCACAGAGCTGGCTATCAAAATGGAGAACCAAAACCTGAGCTAGCATCGGAAGCTTCTCCGGTGTTACTTCTGAAAGATGTTGCGCTCAAGCCGCATAGCCACCCGATCCCACCCGCCTGCGCCTCCAAGGCCTCCTCCGGGTCCGAGCTGATTTCACTTGGGAAGGCTCATCCAACACCTGAAAATGGATGTCGCCTCCGATTTCGAAGACGGGCCCGGACGACCTATTCAAAACGGACGTATTTCAGTCTGCCTAGATTTACACAACCCTATTTGCATAAGGAGGGTGGAAAAATGAAAACGCATTTAGAGATCTGGTGCCGCCAAGGCCGGTTCCCCTCCCCCACGCCGGGAGAGGAGGAGGAGAAGGAAGAGATCATGGCTGCTTCCAAAGGGGCCAAACCAGCCCCAGCGGGCAAAGGCACCGAGGGCACCCAGAGGGCCCCCATCAAGCCGAGGACAGCCCCTAGAGGCGCCCCAAAGTGCGCAGCAGCTCTAGCCGGCTGCTCCGTTTCATTCATACAAGCGCCATCCGGAGAGGAGGAGCGCTGCCTCTCCCTCCATCCCGGCAACCCGAGCCGGTTACCTGCTCAGGTCCTTGAGATCGGGCAGCCACCGCTGGAAGGTGATCGGCGAAGGAGGCGCGCTGAAAAGCCCCGCTGCTGCTGCTGCTACGCTGCCGGCCGCCAAGTCCCTGGCCGCCAAGTCCCTCTCTCCCTCCTCGTCGGTGCCCGATGCGTAACTGAGGCTGCCCGCGCCGCCTATCTGCGCTCCGCGTCCCTTTCTCACTGTCTCCCTCTAGCTCTCGGCGCCTATTTAAACAGCCACCACCTCCGGTGGCCACGCCACATGGGCTGACAGCTTTGCTCCTCGCCGCAGTCCAATGAGAGCTGGGGCTGGGCCTCCCGGCGCAGACCCTGGGGCAATGCCAGCCCCCTGGCTCACTGCAGCCTCTCGCCATCGCCGCGCGGAGGAGGAAGCAGCGAGCCAAAGAGCAGCGCCCGCCGAGCACGCGCTGCCCCATACTCAGCCCGCCTGGCCAAAAGCGCAACGGTGCCTGGCAGGAACTGGGCCAGCCGGCCGGCCGGCCTGCCCCGCGCGGTGGCGCATCACATGCCCGGGGGAAGCCTCCCCGCGCGCACCGGCGTGACCCGGCCTGCCCGCGAGCTGCGGGATCGCCCCGTCTGTACCTTATTTTCGAGTTTCGTAGGGATCCCCCCACGGAACTGAATCCCCCCCGGGGGTGGTCAAGCCTGGATAGCGCAGTCGCTTAGAGCCTGGCGGTGCTGATAACGCGCAGGTTGCAGCAGGTTCAAGCTGTGTTGCAGAGGGTTGCACTAGATGATCCTTAGGACCCTCTGCGATTGTGTGGGAGCCATTCCTAGGCACCCCGATTTATCAACACACCCACCCACCCCGTCGAGGGCGGGGGGGGGGGAGTTAATTAGTCTGGGCCTGGGATGTGTGAAGGGCCCTGCGCGTGTCCCTGCTTCATGGTGGGCTCTGCAGCGCCACCCCACAGGCACTTCTGCCCCAGAGGATGCGCTTCCTCTGCTCGGCCAGCCCGCTAGGGGAAGCCGGCGCCTCCAACCTTGCGGCGCTGCCTCTTTTTTCAGCGTCTGGGAAGTAAATTGAAACAAATCTGCCCGCCTCTCTCGGGGGAGCAGATGGGCCGAGGTGCTTGGTGCGCACTGCTGAAAATACTCGACGTGAAGGAGATTTGGCTTTCTGGGAGAGAAGTGCAATTAATTCCCCCACCCCCGCCTTGTTATTGTTGTTATTGGTGTAACCTCGTAGCATTCCCCCCCCCCCCGCTATTGCTGCGAAAGGGGAAGAATTAATTAGGCTGATCTCTCCCTGGCTTTGCCGAGCGCGCGGCCTACAGGGGAAAAAGGAAGCAACTGGTGTCCCTGGGAGCTGATCGCGGCGCGCTGCTTGCCTCGTTACACTCTGACCGAGTTCTTTCCCCGTCCCCTCCCGACAGAACCCGGCAAATGCAATGTACAAAAGAGAACCACACTTTCTTTAGGGGCCTAAAGTCATTGATTGGAGGTGTCCAATCAGGGGGCAGGGGGATGTAGGAGTGTACGTTGCCTGGCCAATCTGAGCGGCTGTGTGGGTGTTGCTAGGAGATAGGGTGATGTGGTGACTGTATTGAAGGGGATGGCTCTGTTTAGGAAATGAAGCTGATGGTGATGCAAGAAAGCGCCTGTGAATTGTGGCTTATTTCAGGTCATTCACCTCAGAAGAGTGCGAGCTTCCTCGGTTACTACAGTTCAGCCTTTAAAGCAGACTCTGGCTCTGTTAAATGGGCTCCCGGGATTATGTTCTCTCTACACGGGAGTATACAGTCCCAGGCGTCAGTTAACTAGCTTTCCTTACGGTTTGGGAACAAATAATGCTCTCCGCACGGAAGGCATCGCGAGCTTTTCTTTGCCTCTCCGGATCTGGAGGGGAGAAAGGCTTCTCGCCTCAGTTTTAGGGTTGAGAACTTGTATGATCTTGTTCTGCTGGCGCTGAGGTCTATTGCTACCTGCTTTCCTTCGCCTCCTTCCCAGAAATGGAGGGAGCTCTGAACTTAACTCCGCACTGATCCACTCCCACTTGCTTCTCTGAAATGTAACACTCCCTTATAATGAATGCAACACAATAAAGCAGCCACCCACATCCACCTACCCTTCTTGTAAATGCTTCATCTTAAAGTGACTTCTTATTTCTTAAGAAGAGGCCTGCTGTCTCTTCTCACAGTGGCCAAGCAGAGGCCTGTGGGAAGCACAGAAGCAAAAAAATGAAATTAGGCTTGGAAAAGGAAGGTGAGCCTAACATCCCTTTATTATTCAGCATGGTCACTTTGTGAATTATATCCTTGCTTGCCCCAAGCTGTACAGTATTTCAAAACAGCGTGGCATGGTTTTGGACCAGAACTGAGGAGAACCACACAGAACTTCCCACTCAGCCATGAATCTCATTGGGCAGCTTGCCTAGTTGTCTCACAGCCTAAACTACTTCACAGGCTTGTCAGGATAAATTGGGGAGGGGAGTATCATGTCTGCTTCCCATGAGCTCTATAAAGTACCGTATTTTTCGCCCTATAAGACGCACTTTTCCCCCTCCAAAAATGAAGGGGAAATGTGGGTGCGTCTTATGGGGCGAATGCAGGCTTTCACTGAAGCCTGGAGAGCGAGGGGGGTCGGTACGCACCGACCCCTCTCGCTCTCCAGGCTTCAGGAAGCTATCCGCTAGCTGTGGGAGACCCAGCTCTCCCAGGGCTAGCGGAGAGCTTGCCTGCACCCCGAAGCTTGGGGTTTGCGGAGCTCAGCACGCCCCAAGCTTCTGGTGTAGCGCAGGGGTCCGCTAGCCCTGGGAGAGGCGCCCGGCTCTCCCACGCTAGCGGAGACCTTGCCGGCACGCAGAAGCTTGGGGCGCGCTGAGCTCCGCACGCCCCAAGCTTCCGGATTAGCGCAGCGCACCTGGGGGGGAAATAAAATTGTTTTCCTTTATTTCCCCCCCAAAAAAACTAGGTGCGTCTTATGGGCCGGTGCGTCTTATGGGGCGAAAAATACGGTAATCCTGTTTAGTTTCTTTCATGTGGTGTAGAGTCATTTCCCAAAAGAAGGAAAACAGCAATTTCCAGGGCAACATTATTTATTTTCTCTCATATTTATCATTTTTTTGGTCATGCTTATTCCCCAAAATAAACATAATAATCATGTATTTATTTATATACTTCTTGGTGCCAAAAGAGGCTTCCAAGTGGTATATTAGAATAAGAAGTGTTATTTTATATGTTAGATTGGGAAAACTGATTTCCCAGTGATAATAGTTTCCTTTCCATTCTTGTGACTTGGGATATTCTATGGAACCCAGCTTCATGGTAACACGATGTGAGAGCAAAGAGGTCATGATTTAAATGGGTAGATCCCATGGCCTCTCAGTATCAATGCATACTATTTTATTATTAAAATGATCCATATTTTATTTGCCTGGCGAGATTTGCCACCTGTATCCATCTGGATTCTCAATGTACCACCAATCCAGGCTTGAAGGCTAGGAAGGAGGAGTTGCTGTATTCTATAAGAATCCCTTCTCCTTGCTTAGGAGGATTCTAATTTATATTTATTTACCAGCTCAAGATGTAGAGGAAGGTGGTTTAAATACTTTCTACAGTCAAAAACATTTATCAATGAAGTTTGATTAGCAAAATTGGAAGTAAGAAGGAACTTGACTAGTAACATTAATTACAATACCAAACATGGTCAGAATAGGACTTAAACTTGGTATCACAACTTAATAACAAAATACTGTGCATAATTCAGATATAAAAATTTCTACTTCATTGAAAATTTAATCCTTTATGTTGTAGTTTCGGATTTTGGCCATTCGCTGAGGGGTCTGGGGCTTTCTGGTTCGGTTGTAAGATGACTTGTTTGGGTTTTGCTTTGTCTGAACTTCAAACTTAGTCCCTCTGACAGTCAAGGCAGCTGCTGGTACTCTTTCTGTGTAGTATGTGTGGGCTTCTTCCTGAGAGTCTTCAAGTCTTTTTGGTTCATGGATAACCTGGGATTTCTCTGCAAATCGAAAGGAAGAGAAAATGGATATTATTTTAGTTTGATGCCAATTGCTCAGAGCAGCATAAACATATATTAAGTAGTGGAGACAGGAACGTCTAGGGGAGTGGGCAGAACACTTTGAAAAATATCTGCCCACCCCAGTACCCCCATTTGCTATTGCCACCATTCAGGGGAGCAGAGCCAGAAGTCATATGATACCATTATTTCATACTATCAACAGCACCTGTTATTGTGGGGACACTACCATCTGTCTATGTATCTGACTTTATTATTGTGAACTGCTTTGAGAACCATTAGGGTTGAAAAATATACAAACACTGTAAAATAAATAATTTTCACTTGCAGTTAAGAAGGTTGACATATTGGTGGGGGATAAGATAACTTTTAAATCCTTGTGATTTATTGCCTATAAAAGAGTCATAGGTTTGGCTTTGCAATTTTTATTTATTTGAATTGTTTTAATGTTTTCTTCTCCTGAAGGTTTTTCATCTGATGGGAAAGTGCTGTAATCAGAGGCACAGAGCCTTTCCCCACTATAGTCTTAATGGTGTAGTGAAGTACAGTGGTACCTCGGGTTAAGTACTTAATTCGTTCTGGAGGTCTGTTCTTAACCTGAAACTGTTCTTAACCTGAAGCACCACTTTAGCTAATGGGGCCTCCTGCTACTGCCGTGCCACTGGAGCACGATTTCTATTCTCATCCTGAAGCAAAGTTCTTACTTAACCTGAAGCACTATTTCTGGGTTAGCGGAGTCTGTAACTTGAAGTGTATGTAACCTGAAGCGTATGTAACCCGAGGTACCACTGTATAGATACATCTGTTACTGTATAGACATACAGTGGTACCTCTTGTTGCGAATGGGATCCATTCTGGAGGCCCGTTCGCAACCTGAAAAGAACGCAACCCGCGTCTGCGCAGCTTCTGCACATGCACGAACGGCGAAACCGGAAGTAACCCCTTCCGGTACTTCCGGGTTGCTGTGGGACGCAACCTGAAAACGCACAACCTGAAGCAAACGTAACATGAGGTATGACTCTATCTGTTACTGAAATTCACTGATCAACAAACTTCTTATTAAGGTCACCAACCAACTACATTTTACATTTATTTGTGGGCCAATTTGTTACTTCTTTGTATGAAAGAGACCACTCCATTCTTAAACATCCTGTACTGAAGTGACCAGAACACCTATGGCAAATCCCACTTCAAATCTCATCTTTACCACAAACTCACTGTTTTAAGATGTAGCAGAAAGTGAATGGTAGATATCAAACAAGCATTTGAATTTTCTTTTGCCTGATATTCCTAGGTCAGAAAGATGTTTACATTATCAGCTTGAAGGCTTCCATGTAAATACTGTTTTAAGGTGAAGGAGAACAGTCTTTCTGGAAATATCAGCTCTTCTTCATCTTACATTTTTTTTTAACTTCCAATTTTGCCTTTGGCTAGGCAGAAATGCAACTATTCAAACATAACTGAATGGATGGATATTTTGCATTTGTGCACTGCATTTCCCAAAAACACAACATTTGTGTGATGAATTTGCCCAGTCCAGCTCTGTTATGATTATTTCCATACGAAAATTCACTCTCATACTTACAAGCTCAGATTCTGATACTAGGAATTGTCAAGTATAGAAAATCACATCAGAATAAGTTAATATTTGTAAAGCACTTGAACGATGAAAAGTCTTGCATAACAGCAAAGTAAAATTGCATTTGTAGAGCCAGAAAGGAGTTCAAATCTGTTGGTTAATATTCTACTCAGACCTCTCATTGTCTGGTGCTTTACCCACATGATGGAAAAAGTGTTGAAATTTTGTCCCATAAGCAAGAGTGAAAGGTAACATATGACCCAATAAGAGCCAAATTTCAGCCAAGACAACTGGACCAATCATAATGAGCTATAATAAAAGTGGTTCTTCAGTTTTCGTCATCCAAGTTCAAATATTGCAGCACAACATCTATTGCAGTTCTAACTGTTTCCCATTTCTCTACCCTTTGGCAGCTTTTTTTATGAAGCTATAATTCCCCAAGGACTGGAGCTCTGACCACAAACCATAGAAACCTAATTTTTCTCTCTCCCCACTACTCAGCATATATGTTGATGTTATCAACTTAATTCTGTCAAGAATGCGGTAATTTTCTCAATGGATAAGGTAAATCATAGTCTAACAAATAAGGCAAGAGAAGGAGCTGGAAAACATTTGGTTTGTAGTCACTTTTCAGCCTTTCTTCTTCTAACAGCAGCTCTTTGAGCTACTTTTAAAAACTCAGGAGATGATCAAAATCCGTGTCAACTCAGTGCTGCTGTTCGTGAGAAGTGCATGCAAATAATCTTTTCTAGGTAAACGCTCTTTGTTCACATCTATAATCACACTAACTAAAATCCCTTTTACACTGCTAAACGCCAGCTGTTGAAAGTTGGCCCAAACAAGAATGTGTTAGAACACAGGGAAGACATCTCTCCAAGTTATATGACTGTTCTGGGGAATAGGGTGTTATACCAATGTTTTCTTCAGCAAACTGTAGCTCTCTTTCTATTGGGGAGGGGGGATCTTGGGTACTAGACAACAGCTGCAGAGCAAAAGAAATATTTAGTTCAGAACTGTGGCTCAACAACAGTCTGTCTGTTTCCTCTTGCAAGGGAGGGCAGAGATATTTTCCCAGCCTGGACCTCCACATTCTGAAATGAGGAGAAAGAGTGATAACTAGTTGCTATGGTGACTAGGCCTTGGCCAAGCTGTGCCACAATGGCCATAGTATGAAGAAGGTACAAAGTTGGATACTTTCAGCAGCTTGGGCCCACTGTACATCCTGATAAGACCCTGGGATCATGTAAGGAGAGTAAAGTGATATGATAAACTTTTCCCTCAATACCTGCCATTTACCAATGCAGAACTAGATTTCAGTTATAAGCAAAGTAGGGAAGGGGGTGTGGAGAAGGACCCAATTAGCAAGCAAGAATTAGGGTGTTGGGAGGAGAGAAAAGACTGCATTTTTACACATAGACAGTTTGCTTTTAGATTTCATTCTGGCGGTTTGTGAGAATTTTATACTGGGTTAGGTTTTACTATGCTGACACACCTCTTTACCCTGGCTTTTGACACTTGAGGTGTATATTGATAGGACCCACATTCTTTTTATGATTATAAAAAGTTGAAGGAGCGTCTCCACCTCCATCGCTCGGCCCGGACACTTGAGGTCCAGCACCGAGGGCCTTCTGGCGGTTCCCTCACTGCGAGAAGCCAAGTTACAGGGAACCAGGCAGAGGGCCTTCTCGGTAGTGGCACCCGCCCTGTGGAACGCCCTCCCACCAGATGTCAAAGAGAACAACAACTACCAGACTTTTAGAAGACATCTGAAGGCAGCCCTGTTTAGGGAAGCTTTTAATGTTTGATGTATCATAGTATTTTAATATTCTTTTGGAAGCCGCCCAGAGTGGCTGGGGAAACCCAGCCAGATGGGCGGGGTATAAATAATAAATTATTATTATTATTATTATTATTATTATTATTATTATTATTATTATTATTTTAAACCACTTTTAATCTTGTATCAATGTTGTAACCTGCTCTGGGCCCTCAGGGTAAAGGGTGGGTAATAAACAAGCAAACAAAAAACAAATAAATAAATCAAGCTATTGGTCCTGCCAGTAAAGTGGTAGGAAGGGAACAGGCTTCTTTCTCTGAATAACATGGGTAGATTGTAAAATCTACATTGCATCAATTCTGTGCCCTCTACAGTGTTCCTGAAAAAATGCAGCAAAGATCGTTTAGCAATGTATAAATCGACTCAAACTTTTTTATTAAAGCAGAGATTCAACAAGGACACAAAACAGTCCTTATTTTCACCTGTGAGGTGATGGAGGGTGGCATTTTAAAGTCTTGCGATATACACATCACTTGCATCTGCATTTTGAGAGCCAGAATTTCTTTTTTGCATTCAGGTTTCCAATACTAGATTAGGTAATTGGTGTCCTTGCAAACTGCCAATTGAGTTTCACCTGCTGACAGCATGAAACATTAGGCAAGTTACTGTGACATCTGCATGTGCAAACACTGTTTTTGCTTTAGCAACAGGTTATTGACCTGCAGTATCTTCAATTATCTTCAATGTCTCGGTGTACCAAATAATTTTACCATAGCACGTGGGTCATTGCCAAAAGCACACATGCCATCCCATACTGTCACCCCTGCTCGCTGCCACAGCCTATAGAAATGCTGCTATACCAGGACATAAAAATAATCTGCAAGTGTGTTACACACGTTGCATTTTCAAAGCCCTTGGTAAACGTTAACCAATTAATCAAAATCCTGAAGCTACTCGGGAGAGGATTGTTCAATTTGTGAAACTGTCTGGTGGATTCATTTAAACAAACAAGCATGCCAGTAGGGAAAAGATTAAAAGCAAAAGAGACGGTCTAATACTGTAGAGGCAAAAAAGGTAGATGAGCTAAGACAATGATTCAACGACTTGGATGATGGACTCAAGGGCATCCTGATCAAATTTGCAGATGACACCAAACTGGGAGGGGTGGCTAACACCCCAGAGGACAGGATCACACTTCAAAACGACCTTGACAGATTAGAGAACTGGGCAAAAACAAACAAGATGAATTTTAACCGGGAGAAATGTAAAGTATTGCACTTGGGCAAAAAAAATGAGAGGCACAAATACAAGATGGGTGACACCTGGCTTGAGAGCAGTACATGTGAAAAGGATCTAGGAGTCTTGGTTGACCACAAACTTGACATGAGCCAACAGTGTGACGCGGCAGCTAAAAAAGCCAATGCAATTCTGGGCCTTATCAATAGGAGTATAGCATCTAGATCAAGGGAAGTAATAGTGCCACTGTATTCTGCTCTGGTCAGACCTCACCTGGAGTACTGTGTCCAGTTCTGGGCACCACAGTTCAAGAAGGACACTGACAAAGTGGAACGTGTCCAGAGGAGGGCAACCAAAATGGTCAAAGGCCTGGAAACGATGCCTTATGAGGAACGGCTAAGGGAGCTGGGCATGTTTAGCCTGGAGAAGAGGAGGTTAAGGGGTGATATGATAGCCATGTTCCAATATATAAAAGGATGTCACATAGAGGAGGGAGAAAGGTTGTTTTCTGCTGCTCCAGAGAAGCGGACACGGAGCAATGGATCCAAACTACAAGAAAGAAGATTCCATCTAAACATTAGGAAGAACTTCCTGACAGTAAGAGCTGTTCGACAGTGGAATTTGCTGCCAAGGAGTGTGGTGGAGTCTCCTACTTTGGAGGTCTTTAAGCAGAGGCTTGACAACCATATGTCAGGAGTGCTCTGATGGTGTTTCCTGCTTGGCAGGGGGTTGGACTCGATGGCCCTTGTGGTCTCTTCCAACTCTATGAGTCTATGATTCTATGATTCTATGATTCTATGAATACAAGAGGAACCCGCTGGATGAGGCCAATGGCCAATGGCCCATCTAGTCCAGCATCCTGTTCTCACAATGACCAACCAAATGACTGTGGGAAACCTGCAAGCAGGATTTGAGCATGAGAGCACTCTCCACTCTTGTGGTTTCCAGCAACTGATATTCAGAAGCATTGCTGCTTCCAACTATTGAGACAGAGCATAGTCACAATGGCTTGTAGCCATTGATAGCCTTATCCTCCATGAATTTGTCTAATCCTCCTTTAATGCCATCCACGTTGGTGGCCGCTGCTCACTGCCATTGCTGGGAGTCAGTTCCATAGTTTATGTTCTATGTGAAGAAGTACTTTCTTTGGTCTGTCCTGAATCTTCCAACATTCAGCTTCATTGGATGTCCACGAGTTCGAATATTACGAGGGAGAAAACTTTTCCTATCCTCTGTCTCTATGCTGTACATAATTTTATAAACTTCTATCATGTTATCTCTAACTCAGCTTTAATCTTAACTAAAAAGTCCCAAATGCAGTGACCTTTCTTGAAAGGGCTCCATCCCCTTGATCATTTTGCTTGCCCTTTTCTGAACCTTTTCTACCTGTACAACATCCATTTTGACTCAAAAAGACTGAGAGTTAAGAAAATAGGCCAGCTGTTTTAGATGAGATAAAGGGAGACCTACACAAACGGGATTGCAATAATCAAGCCCAGGTAAGAGAATGAAGAATTTCAGCAGCATTTTCTATGAGAAAGTAAATGATAGAAAACAACTTCATTTTGACAGAGCAGCAAAATCACACCTATATCACAAGCATGTGAAACAGAGAGCGGGGGTGCGCACCATCAAGAGTTAAAGATGTTTAGGAGGGGACGTCAGAAGCTCCACTTCCCATCTCCTCACATTCCTTTCAGAGCTGTGGAGCAGTCTTTCTTTAAAGAGGAAATGATGAGTTGATTAGAGATTCAGGTGGATAGCCATGCTGATCTGTCATAGTCATCATAAATAACAAGATGAAAAAATATTTTGTAATAATTCCAGTGGCACCTTTAAGATCAACTAAATATAAGCTTTCAAGGTATAAGCTTTTGTGTGTAATACACTTTGTTAGATACTCAGTTGACGTGGGCGGCGCTGTGGATTAAACCACAGAGCCTAGGGCTTGCCGATCAGAAGGTCGGCAGTTCGAATCCCCGTGACTGGGTGAGTTCCTGTTGCTCGGTCCCTGCTCCTGCCAACCTAGCAGTTCAAAAGCACGCAGTGCAAGTAGATAAATAGGTACCGCTCAGGCACTGCTCTGGTTCGCCAGAAGCAGCTTAGTCATGCTGGCCACATGACCCAGAAGCTCTACGCCGGCTCCCTCGGCCAGTAGAGCGAGATGAGCGCCGCAACCCCAGAGTTGTCTGCGACTGGACTTAACGGTCAGGGTTCCCTTTACCTTTACCTTTAAATGTGCCACTGGAATTATTAAAAAAGATTTTTTCATCTTTCATCTTGTTATTTATTATGTTAGTTGATTAGAACAGTGGTTCCCAATTAGGGGTCCGGGGACCCCTGGGCATCCGCAAAACCATCCCCTGCCAGAGGACTCACTTATCTTGTTAATTGCACAGTGAAATCCTTTCACAGATCATCTAGCCTCTGCTCTCGACCAGAGTGCCTGCTTGTTGGCAGGGCCAAAACTTGTGAAAGAGTTGCTGGATGACAAGTGAGCTGGGATTGGGCAAAAACCTCTGACACAGTTTCTTGGGGCTCTTGCTATTGGAGGGGGCGAGGAGAGATAGAGTGCACAAACAGCTTGTTAGTTCACATTTTTTAAAAAAATGTAAGGGATCCCTTCCCTTTGCTCTCTACTTTTTAATTGAAAATAATTTCTAATTGCTTTCAACAACTTTCAAGTTTAGAGGATTCTCCCACTGCTTGTACATGGGGTTTTCAGTGAATTTGGGGTTCATATCTCATCTTGGAAATCTAAATGGAGAAATAGCTAAGCAATTTGCCACTATGATTAGCACAACAGCTAATCCTCTGATGATTTAGTTTTGTGCAAATGGCAGCCTGTGTGGATTTTGTTTTCTTGTTTTCTGTGGGAAGCTATGTGGCTACATTTGGGGGTGGGAGGAAGCAGGTACATGGCAGAATCCTAATGAATTAAAAAGTTGCTTGTTCCTATTGGGTAATCAGCAAGAATAAAAACCTTACTCCAAATAAGTATTGTATTTAACTAATTACTCTATTTAAGCCAGGGATGAAACTTGGGCACAGAAGGAAACAACAACAACAACAACAACAACAACAACAGTGTGATGAAATGGGAAGCCAACATACAGCCCCTTGTTGGCTGTCAAGGGGAAGCATAGTGAAGTGATTCTTTGAGTTAAGTGAAGTATGACTTTTTCTGACAGGTTCAAAATTTCCCTCTGATCAGTTGAACAACTTTGCATGGTTGTGTATGGTAGCCTACTTAGCAGATGTTTTCACATACTTGGAACACTTTCAACACAAACCTTCAAGGTAGTGATGTGAATATTTTTTACACTGAAGATAAGATTGAGGCAGTGATTAAAAAGTTATGGCTATGGACAAGCCGAGTAGAAGGTGGTAGCCTTACTAACATCCCAACACTGGAGACATTTCTGGAGGCCACTGATGAAGAACTGATACCAGAAGTAAAACATTACATAAATGAACACCTGTGTGATTTAGCAACTAGCTTCAGAGATTACTTCCCTGCACCAAATTCTGAAAACTCATGGATAAGGAATCCTTTTGAATATGGTGGTGTACAACTAACAACTTTATCTGCGGAAAAGAAAGATGCACTTGTTGACGTGGCTTGTGATGGTTCATTGAAATCATTTTTCAAAGTATGTAAGCTGGACCAATTCTGGGTGAAAGTTTTTGCTGATTGTAGGAAGTTAGGTGAAAAGCTTTGAAACATCTACAGTAGTACCTCAGGTTACAAACTTAATTCGTTCCGGAGGTACGTTCTTAACCTGAAACCATTCTTAACCTGAGGTACCACTTTAGCTAATGGGGCCTCCCGCTGCCGCCATCGTGTGATTTCTGTTCTCATCCTGAGGTAAAGTTCTTAACCCAAGGTACTACTTCCAGCTTAGCGGAGTTTGTAACCAGAAGCATTTGTAACCCGAGGTGTTTGTAACCCGAGGTACCACTGCAGTTCTCTTTTGTTCTACAAAACAAACATTTTCAACATTTTTTTCATATATGAAGAACTGGCATAGAAATCGGCTTGATGTTGAACCAAATTTGAGAATAAAAGTTGAACCAGATATGGAAGGGATTGTTAGGGAGGGGGGGGGGAAGAGTCATGATTTCTCCCATCACATTTAGATTTAGTGTGTTTTTAACATTCTGTTGGGAGCCACCCAGAGTGCCTGCTTTTTTTAGTATACCTAAAATCCTTTCCTTATTTGGGGCTACCCCACATTTTCTGTATACATAAATATATCTTCTTCTTTGGCGATCACTTGTAGTGATGCTGGATTTTGGACCTTGTATAAGGAGAAATGATAGACACTTTCCAACGTTACACCATTGAGTTGGATTTGTGGTGCTGCAGAGGGGTTGTTTTGTGCTTGTTGGTGCAGCACTTTGGTCTTTTGGGCATTGAATGATAGGCCAAGATTTTTGTAAGCTTCTGCGAAGGCATTTAGGATGGTATGGAGGTAATCCTCTGAGTGTGCACATACTACATTGTCATTAGCATACTGAAGCTCTATGACGGATGTTATGGTAACCTTACTCTTTGCTTTCAGCCTACTCAGATTAAAGAGCTTTCCATCTGTTTGATATATGATTTCTACTCTGGTGGGGAGTTTCCCTTCAACAAAGTATAGGATCATGGCGATGAAAATAATAGAGTTGGGGCAATAACACAACCCAGTTTAACACCTGATCTCACTGTGAATGGTTCACTTTGAGAGCCACTGTTATCTGCGATTGTTGCTGTCATATGGTCACAGAGGAGCTGAAGGATGTTCACAAATTTATCTGGGCAGCCGATTTTCAGAAGGACAGTCCACAGGGCATTACGATTTACAGCATCAAAGGCCTTAGTCAGGTCAATGAATGCCATATACAGGGGCTGGTTTTGCTCTCTGCATTTTTCTTGAAGCTGTCAAGCAGGGAAAATCATGTCCACTGTCCTCCTCGAAGGTTGAAAACCATGTTAGGATTCAGGAAGGGTAGCCTCAGATATTTTTAGGAGATGGTTTGCTAAGATCCAGTCGCAGCTAATGAAAAGATGCCTCGATAGTTTCTGCAATCTGTTCTGTCACCTTCTTAAAAGAGATTGATAATTTCGGCATCCCTAAAGTCTGATGGGGCCACCTCTTTCTCCCATATTTTTTCGATGAGCTTGTGAAGTTGTTGTGTAAGTTCAATTCCACCTACTTTGAAGACTTCGGCAGGTATCCCATCAGGTCCTCTGGCTTTGTTGTTAATAGCTGTACATAACTCTCCCAGATTTGGAGATGCTGCAAGCTCATCTCTAATTTGTTTTTGTGGAATTTGTGAGAGGACCTCAGCAGCTGTGGGGGAGTTGTGGTTAAGGAGATGCTGGTAATGTTCTTTCCAGCACACTGCAAGAGCTTCTTTATATTTCAGAAGTTTGGTACCGTCTGTTGAGCATAGGAGGCATGATTTATTGCCATGATTTATTGGCCCATAGATGGTCTTAGGGCTTTAAAGAAACTCTGTGCATCATGAGTGTCGGCTAAGTGCTGGACCTCTTGAGCTTTTTTTATCCACCAGGTGTTATTTAGTTCTCTGATTCTTCTTTGAACCTCAGCCTTAGCGGCAACATAGGTTTTTTTCTTAGTGGTGCAGTTTCTATCTCTTTGCCAGATCAGAAAGGTCTTCCTTTTCTTCTCAAAAATGCATTCAATCTCATGGTCATTCTCATCAAACCAGTCCTGGTGTTTATTGGTTCGATATCCAATAGTTTGTTCAAAGGCTGCAATAGTGGATGTTTTAAGCTTGGTCCAGTGTTCCTCAATGTTGTCAGGAAACTCCAAAAGCAGATGGTCCTTAAGCGTTGTTTGGAAGCAATCCCATGTAATAGGATCTTGAAGGGCTTGAGTGTTCATTTTGTGCCTTGGTTTCCTTCCTAAATATATAGAAAGCTCTTGGCCAGACATTAGCAGTTCAATCCTAAATATGCATGATTGCATTAAGTTCAGCTGAATTCAGTGTAATTTTAATATGTTAAGAACTGAAGACTTAAGCAATGGCCATGTTTGCACATCACAGTAAACCATAGTTAACAGCTTACAGTGAACATGTAAGTTGCTCTGACTTCATTCCTCCTCAAGTGTGGGTGGAAGCAGCAAACCACATTCCCTGGCTTAGTGTTGATCCTCATAATTGTGGATTCCAAAACAAACCTTGGCATCATATTATGACTGTTCAGATTCCACCCACATTAGGGAAGGAACAAAGCAGGAGCCACTTGCACATTCATGGTAAACCATTTATTATGGTTTGCAATACTGTGAATGTGCAAATGCAGTCAAGGCTTACAATCACAGTTCTAATATGTACATTTCACTATGCACGGCGAAATTTATTTCTGAGATTTTTTACTCTAATACAAAGAACTAATTCATAATAACTTCACCTTTTATAAAGTCAGCATCAGAATATATTAAAGCTGTGCTTTTATATCTGCTCCAAACAAAGCTCATGTCATGAGGATAGGCAATGAATATTTACATTTCTTCCTTGGGAGATTTTTATCAAAAGTGGAATAATGTGCTGAATTATATAACTAACTGAGAACAGTGATAGTGTGTCTCTAACAAGCTTACCTGATAATCTCAAAATGGCCTTTCTGCAGCAGTGTCAAAGTTATATATAAAACTAGAGTAAAGGGTGGATGGCTGGTTCCCAGTACTAGAAAGAATAATTTTCTAATTTTCTAATCTCAAGGAGTAGGAAGTTGCCTTGTCTGTCAAAGAATCCCTGAGCACCAATCTTGGATCTCTATCCAATACCGAGGCTATTGGAATAAGCTCTGGGCACAACATTAGTTCATCTGGGGTACATGCAGGCTTATTGGGATCCAAGAGAAGGGATTGCACTCCCTCCTAACATTGCAGTAGAAAGTCAGTAGGGAAGGACAATATGTCTTTTGGGAAAGTTCTGCAGAGCACAGTTTGAAAACTACTGTACTAGAGTAAGTAGTGGAGTTGAAACTATAGACATCTATTAATAGGGCATGCGTGCATGTATTCTCCACTCATTTCAAAATTGGCAAACAAAGAGCAAGAACACTGTGGATTGCACCATAAGTAGGGCAGAGGCATTCCAACGTCTACTGGTATAATGCGTCAAGAAACTGCTGTACAGTACCTGACTCGAATACAAAATTAAATAGCCACTTCATTCTATACCATGCTTACCTTGCTCTTTGTTGCTTTGGGGGCTGAGAATAGAAGGGCTTGATCCCATCTCTAGAATCTGCCAGATTTCCTCCAAGGAGCCAGCAGTACCAGATGATGACAACAAGCCTTGCTGGAGTTGGCTGGGACTTTCTTTTGTAAGTAGTTGAGACTGGTGTGGAACTAAGGTTTCATGCCTTGGGGAATCTGCAACACGATTTCCAACAATTGATTCTGACTGAACCTGTGGAAATGACAGTATGCCCTCAGTAATGATCAGGGATCAATGACATCTGGAAATGAGCTGAAAACATCAAAAGCCAAGGGTAGGCTTGTATGGCTAACAATGTTTCCTTCCTCAGGTTAAGTTTATGGTCTACTAAGACCCCTAGATCCTTTTCACATGTTCTTCTGGTAAGCCAGGTGCCCCCCCACCCAATCTTTGTGTTTGTGAAGCTTGTTATTCCTGCCTAAATGTGCAGCTGGTTATTCCTGCCTAAATGTAGAACCTGACATTTGTCCCTATTGAATTTCATTCAGTTAGTTTGGACCCAGTTCTCCAATCTGTTAAGGTCATCCCAACTTTGTCTTCTGTGGCATTAGCAAAGAATGGTGTCATCTGCAAATTTGATGAGCATCCTCTCAATTCCTTTGTCCAAGTCATTTATAAAGACACTGAACAACAACAGGCCTAGGACAGAATTCTGTGGCACCCCATTTGTCACTTTTTCCCCAGGATGACAAGAAACCATTAATGAGCACTCTTTGGGTTTGGTCAGTCAACCAGTTACAAATTCACCTAATGGTTACCTTGTCCAGCCACATTTTACCAGTTTTTCCACAAGTATATCATGGGGGACTTTGTCAAAAGCCTTACTAAAATCAAGATACACTATGTTCACAACCTTCCCCTGATCTACTAAGCTTGTAATTCTATAAAAAAGAAGAAGAAAAAAATGACATTTGTCTGGCATGACTTGTTTTTGAGAAACCCAAGCTGGGTCTTAGTAATCACAGCAACTTTTCCTAAGTACTCACAGTCTGTTTACTTTTCTGTTCAAGGGCCTTTCCTAGTATTGATGTCAAACTCACCAGTCAAGATGGGTTTAAGATGGGTTGGGACTGATATTTCATAACTGAATGACCTGGAAATTCACATCCAATATAAAGACAAAGCTTGACATAACACTACTAATAGCATACAAAGGGGCTAACTACATGTCACATAGAACTCCAATGCTATGGGGCTTACTATGTAAAAGCAGCTTGGGGAGTTAAATATGGAGTGAAGAAACAGTGGGAAGTGCTTAGTTCTTTTCCTGTTTGTGGGGATTCTGTTCCAAATTGCATCTCCACATGGTTTTCTGTCCAATGGGGTTCAGCATTATTTTATTAGCTTGATTATAGCTCCATCTACATACAGCGTGCTTTATTTACAAAGAACAAGAGGACGTGTTCCTATCCCAAAGGGTTTACAATGCAAAAATAGACACAAGAGAAAAACAGAAGAAGGTGAGAGAAATGTAGGCAGGGGTAAACAGGTGGAAAATATACAATGATTCCAGTTAACTATACTTCAGCTTAGTTAAAGTAGAGCATTGGGTCTCTAGGAGGTTGTTCAAAAGGCTTCATTAAAAAAGGGAATTTTGGTGAGGGATTTGAAGTAAGTTAAGGAGATGGTCACATGGAAATTCAGTTCAGGGAGATAGTTCCATCCATAACAGGGAAAAGGGGAATAAGGCAGAGTTGTTTCAGGGAACACAAGACATTTGGGTGCCAAGAGGTGAAGAAGCTGGATGATTTAAGATCACAGATAGAGAAGTGTTTGGACATATGTGGGGCTGCCTCTGAAGATGATTTGGAAACTTGAGCTGATGCAGAATTTGGTGGCCAGGTTGCTCACCGAGGCAAGACAGTCTGAGCATATTACACTGATCCTGGCCTGACTGCACTGGCTGCCAATTAGTTTCTGGACCCAATTCAAAGTGCTGGTGTTGACCTATAAAGCCTTACATGCGCAGGACCACAATACCTCAAGGACCACCTCTCCCCATATGAATGCAATCATCATCTTGAGGCCTTTCATCATGTGCCTCCTCCACATGATGTGGCAACACAAGAATAGGCCTTTCTGCAATGGCTCCATTTGTGAAATCCTCTCCCCAGGGAGGCTCACCCTCACCTGGCGCCTTCAATATACATCTTTAGGCCCCAAGCAATAAAGACTCTCCTCCTGGAAGAGAGGGGAGTGGTTGTGGGCGGGAGCCGAGCTCCACCTCTAGCGGGGGCGTTGCCCCCTGCCTCCCACTCACCTGCATCAACAGGCTCCACCTACTGGTGAATAAACCCCCCTTGTTTTAGACTCACCCCTCTCTGAGGGGGTGGAGTCAGCTGACATAATCCAATGCCTAAGCCAATACCTTTTCACTTGCTGTAATCAATAAAGTTGTGGCCTTTTCTTGCCCATTAACCTTATAACATGTGTCCTTGTGTATTCATTCCACTTTGCGGGGATCGGGTTCTCGAACCACAATGTTCTTTTTCAACCAGACATTCTATGTCTTTTAATGTGGGAGGAGGGGGTTATTGGCTTGTTTTGTTCTTGTTTTTCACGTGTATTTTGTGTTTTTATTTTGTATTTTATGCTGTGGACTACCCTGAGGTCTTCAGATGAAGGGTGGTATACAAATGTAACAAACAAACAGAGCTACGGGGAAGCAAAGCAATAGAAGGTTAAACACCTATAAATACAAATAATAAACAAATATTTTAAACACTGATTGGAAGGAAGCAGCTTGGGGGTGGGTATTTGAATATAATACGTTGGACTATACCTGTTTCATAGGGATTTCTGCTTCTTCACTACAGCTGCTGCTTCTCGGGAGATTTTCGGTATTTAAGTTCTCAACAAAATAAGGACACTTTCCTGGGGCATGCTTTCTCTGCGCATACTGTAACTCCTGCCATGAAAAGAAACAGTCTAAATTAGTAGCTTTGATTTATTACAAGCTTCTTTCTCAATTCTCTAGAAATATGTTTTAATAAAATGGGACAGGTTAAGCACTAATATTCTCAGAAAAAGAACAGATAAAGCTCTCATTCCCTAACGTACTTCCACTAACAGTGGTGGTCCAAACTGATTTTCTACATACAATCCCAAACTCTGGTTATTGCACAGACCTGGAAGACTGCAGCCATGATCCGGTTATGCATGTCAAACCCCATTAACAAACTGGAGCATTTATAACACATGCAATTCAGTGCACCATCAATTAATTCTCTTCAGTTACAAAACTAAAACAATTCTATATTGCTTATAAATATTTTAATAAGGGATCACTGTAAGATTTTGTTGTTTTTGTTGTTGTTGTTGTTTTTTACTAAGGCTGGGCTGGTGCTCCCAAAAGCCTTGTCTTCTCATAAAAGCCCTTTTTATCACTAAAGCACTTCAGTTTGCCTACATTTTCTAAAAGTTAGCTACTAATTTGATGGTGTCTTTTGTTTGTAATTATATTACTCTCTCCATATATATACAGTGGTACCTCGGGTTACAGACGCTTCAGGTTACATATGCTTCAGGTTACAGACTTCGCTAACCCAGAAATATTACCTCGGGTTAAGAACTTTGCTTCAGGATGAGAACAGAAATCATGCGGCGGCAGCAGTGGCAACAGCGGGAGGCCCCGTTAGCTAAAGTGGTACCTCAGGTTAAGAACAGTTTCGGGTTAAGAACGGACCTCCAGAATGAATTAAGTTCTTAACCCGAGGTACCACTGTGTGTGTGTGTGTGTGTGTGTGTGTGTGTGTGTGTGTGTGTGTATAACAGTCTTAATCTATTTGTTGTTCTCTTTTAATCAATTAGGCTTCAAACGGCTGAATAGCATATATTTTTATTAAAATGAGCAAAAGCAACCAATCAATTCCTCTCCTCAGTCCACCCCCCCATCCTAATATTACATTCCTATACACGTCTACCCAGAAGTAAGCTCCATCGAGTTCAATGGTGCTTCATTTCACAGAAATTCTAAAATGGAATTTAAGCTTCCCTGTTCTTTATCTCTTCCCATAACTGAAAGAGGTGACTAGCTATGGACTTCACTACCTTTGCAAACTGAAGAGAGGCACTGGACAGAGCAGCCAATTCTGTTGGTTTAATTTTACATCATGAGCCAGTTGGCTGCTCTACAGTATGACTGTCTCCCTAGGCTTGCTTCATGTAGGTCATTGACTCCAAGGACTCATGGGAATCACAGTAATCCCAGGGTCCTTCTTAGTGCATAAAAATGATCACCAAATAGATCTGCTGACATCTTCATCTCAAACTTTGTAATATCACATTCCTCCAATACTTTGAGCTGTCTCTGATCATGATAGAAAAGTCAGAGTTGCAGTCAACTGTGTTCCAGCATGCCATGGAAGTGATTGCTATACACAGAGATAGTTAATCTTCTTTGGTGCAAGGGCTGCATTCACCTTGGTCAATCTTCCAGGGGCTGGATGCCAGTTCTGCAGTGTGGTCACAAGCAGGTTATTTCCCCCTCTCTGCTCATGAAATTAACAATCTGAAGACTAGGAAGGGATGATTTGTACCCCCATCAGAGCACTGGACTGGGTGGAGATACTTAAACCTTTCTGCCAACCCCTGTGCTGTGTCTACTTTATTTCTCAAAATCAGTGAGATCTGGGGTGGGGTATAAAAATTTTGCTTGAGGGAGGGAGGGAGGGGATACAGCCAGTCTACCTGTAAAACATGCATAGTGAAAGCATACTGCATGTCACTCTCCAGTCCACAGTTTGCACAAAGTCATCGCTGTGACTGGGAGAGGGCTTGGCATTCTCAGGACAGGCTTCCCTCCGAACCAGGCCTTATGGCAATACTCCAGAGGTTCTGCACATCCAGCAAGTACTGACATGTTGCCTAAAGGAGAAGCCTACACTACCTGTGTCGTAAGCTGGTACTGGAGGTGCTCTAAAGCCAGAAGACGGTGCTTCGTCTCCCTGACAAGTTCTTTAGGATGTAGGGCACAAGATGAAGTGTGACCCTGAGGATGCTTTGAAATCTTGAAGTCCTGAGAGCCTAGAAATCCTAAGAAAATAAATAGGTAGGAGTTTTCCACATTGCATTTAACATGGCATTTTAAAATAGAAAAGATCTTGCCTACAAGAAACTGCTGCTCACAGCTGTAAATGAATTACACTGTTGTGGCAGTGTATCAGTGTGTAAGTTTAAAGAGATGTATAGAAACTAGCCTGGGAAAATCTTTTCCAAGCTATGACCTTCACCTCTTCACTTCATTCAAAGAAGCTGGGCCACGGAACACAAACTTTGAAATGAAATTCTCATACAAGGCTTCCATTTAGGCCTCAATTTTGTTAAACAATAATCTCATTCTGCATTGTTTATTTCCAGGAAAGAAAATCAAACATACAAGTGCTTATTTCAGGAATATTCAAAAATACATGATAAGTACATAACATAGTTCTTTGCTGTTATGCAACATGCAGCTGCTACCTTAACCTTTCAGTGCCAGTACCGAAGGTTTCCAAAGCCAAGAGTAAGAAACAAATACTCTGTTCATGCTTTTCTACCATATTCAATACTTGGCGCAACTTAATTACTAGTACTTCATTCTCAAGTGATAACTGGGATTTCTTAATCTCAGCAAAGAGCCTACAGACAACACTTCAGTTTCCTAGTGTTCTCAATCTCAGGAAGCTAAATTTCTCATAAAAGAACCAAGATCCTTCTACCTTAATGAGATTACCTTCCTTTGAAGCTGCTCCAAGTTCTGCTCTTAGTCTGTTTACCATCTCTAGTAGCTGATGCTTCTCTTTGCTCAAACTGCAGATCTTTCTCACAGCTTCCTTCAATCTACCTTGTCTCACTTGTGCATGATTTCCTATAAGTTGATGGGGTCCATCACCAGCCTCCATGCCAAATAACTGTTGCCTGAGCTGTACAGAATCTTCCTGAAGCTTCCTGGTCACTGAATTCTAGAAGAATAAACGACAAGGATCAAAATAAATGAAGTGATTTTTTGGCAGGATATATATTCCATTATAATGAAAAAAAACTATGCCCAAATGACAGCTACCATAAAAAGATTGCAGTCTTGAATAGTGTGTTGTATGAACCAAAACAAAAATGAAATTCCTATACTAATCTCAAACTGTGTGCCATGAGAAGTGCTGAAGAGTGTATTGAGAAATGAAGCCACCACTTTGGAGGCTACTTCTACTCTATAGGCCTCTGAAATGGGGAGACCCCATGCAGCACTGATCACTCCTTAATCTGCCAGGGTCAGAGTTGGCCCAAGACATTTTGCTGCCTGAAGTGAAGGACAAAATGGCACCTCTTCCTATTCCATGTATAGAGAGTGACTAGACAGGCACCTGAATATTACTAAGGCTAGCTTAGAGGGCAAACAATAGGTAAGTTATGTGAGCCAGTGTGGTGTAATGGTTAAGAGCGGTAGACTCATAATCTGGGGAACCGGGTTCGCGTCTCCGCTCCTCCACATGCAGCTGCTGGGTGACCTTGGGCCAGTCACACTTCTCTGAAGTCTCTCAGCCCCACTCAACTCACAGAGTGTTTGTTGTGGGGGAGGAAGGGAAAGGAGAATGTTAGCCGCTTTGAGACTCCTTCGGGTAGTGATAAAGCGGGATATCAAATCCAAACAACAACTCCTCCTCCTCTTCTTCTTCTTCTTCTTCTTCTTCTTCTTCTTCTTCTTCTTCTCTGCCCCCCAGCACTTTGCTGCTGCTTCCCACCCCACCCAGCATCTGCCACCAGAGGCAGCCTCCTTACTCTGCCTAATGGTAGAGCCGGTCCTGATTAGTATACAGCGGAAACATCATCCCAATAAAGACACACTCCTGAGCAAACCTGCACTGTATCAGGATTTCATCTCCAATGCTGGTTCCTGAGCCTTCTGCCCACAAAATGCACCGTGCTGCCTCTAGGCTAAATATTCCAAATAGCTTGAGGCCTGTAAATCTATACCTCATTGTGATCTCTTATCTCCCCTGAGAGCAGGGGACCCCTCTTAATTATTCCACCTGTTCACCAACTTGGTTCATGAAGGATGTGCAGACCAGCACTACTGGTGACTTCTCTTCCATGGAAAATCTCAAAGCTACGTGAGTCCTTTTTGGCCCGACTTTTGGTGGCCATGGTTAGGCTGGTATAATTCAAGTTTGATACTGTGGTTGACATTATGTAAAACTGGAGGTGTCTGATGTGGAAAAAATACTTGCGAATATAGTAAAGTAAGATAAATCTTATCCCTTTCAGATTGAATAGCTGCAATTTTAGCCAAATGATTCATCCCCCACAGTATGATGGAATAATACAAGCCATTCTCCTTTGCAACCAGTATCAGTTAAATTAGACCAGCCCTCTTATGATAGTCGTTCATGTATCCTAGTAGACTGGAATAACTGTGATACATGGAGTTACAATGCCTCCTAGTGGAAGTTGATGGATAAGTACAGATTCTAACTTTTAGATTAAAATACAGTGGTACCTCAGGTTACAAACACTTTGGATTACAAACACCGGGTTACAAACTCCGCTAACCTAGAAGAGTTACCTCAGGTTGAGAACTTTGCCCCAGGATGAGAACGGAAATTGTGTGCTGGTGGTGCGGCAGCAGCGGGAGGCCCCATTAGCGAAAGCGCGCCTCAGGTTAAGAACAGTTTCAGGTTAAGAACGGACCTCCGGAACAAATTAAGTTTGTAACCTGAGGTACCACTGTATTAGAGTGCTGTGACCAGAGAATATGATGCTTCTTACAGCAAATATATAAAAAACTAAGTACTAGCTTTATTACGAATAAAAGAAGCCCATATTCCCAACCATTCATTGGCTATTATAACTTTGTTCCCTTGAAAACATTATTTTATAATCGTAAGAGCACAAAGATCCAGCATTTTCCTACCACTTCTGTTTCTTGTGTTCTCACTGAATCCACCTGAGGATTTTTCTTTATGCTTTGCTTTTCCAAAGCATTCTTGGTAGCAACTTCATCTGGATGCAATTTACCTGAAAAACAAAGAGCAGATAAAACAGACAGCAAGCTGAGTTGGTGCAGAATGCTAAATATTACCACAAACATGTCTTTCCTGTTCACATGCCATATATATACAATATTAGGGTCAAGAAAAACAGGTCCATTATTGTGAAAAGCTGTTTGATTATTCTGTAAAATATCAAGGAAATTTACCTATCAGAATAATCATACGGTTTCTTTACAGGGAAATAAAATGGCTGCAAGGAAAACTGGGTTTAGAAAATATCAATAATTTCACACACATATCCCTGATATTTCAGGACCCGTGTATAAAACAAATCAGCATACTGTTTTTAGAAGGAAATTGTATTGACCTTCCAGGGCTACAAAAGGTGTCTTTCTCACATGGAAAGTTCTTCCATGAAGGAAAAAAGCATGAACACTGTGATTCACATGTATACAAAACGATGACCCAAACACTGTTTTCATGATTTTTCTTCGACAGAAGTAAAACTCTCTTTTAGGAAATTTATCATATTTTAAGCAGATCTGTCAACATGTTTCTCTTACTGTCTTGTCCAATGGTAATGTGGTAGGAAGTCTGAGTATTTTTATCACAACTGGATGATTTCAGAGAAGCTACAGATAACTTTCCATGAACTTCAGGTGCATCTTCATATTGTTTGTCCATGTCTTCACATTTTTTCTTCAATACTCTGATCTCCTCTTCCAAGGATTGAACATAGTCTGCAAAAAATAAAGACAACTATCTCAGCCAGGTACTTTGCAGGCGTGAATAAAGTATTCAAAGGCTCATTGTGTGTGCAAATAAGAATTACTTCCCCCAAAGAATGCCTAGCCCTGGCTAGTATATAGCAGCTGCATCATTCCAAGGGGAAGGACAGGCCATACGCCAAAGAAAGCCTGCACTATATCAGCAGGCGATCCCTCTTAATTATTCTATCAGTTCACCAACTTGGTACATGTATACGGCTTCCCACCCATTAAAAGTCTTGAAGCTATGTGAACCAATGTTGGCCTGGCTTTTGGTGGTCATGATTAAGCTAGTGTAATTTAAGTTTGATATTGTTTTAAATATTTAGGTGGCCTTTAAATAAAACTGGAAGTGTCTGATGTGGGATTACAGCAAAGCAAGATCAATCTTGCTGTCTCTTTCAGTTTACGCAGTTGCAAATGTTTGTGCAAGAACTGAAAGCCATTTTATCAAATGATTTTCACTTTCCCCACATTTTTTTTTTGTAACTATAGGATTTATTCTCATAGGAATGTTTTGCTGTAACTATACTGTCTCAGTAGAACAGTTTTGCCTGTGCTGATCCAGCCCTCAAAATGTAACTGCAATGATCTCCATTTGTTCACATGTAGCTTTGATTTTTATCTATCATATGATCATGGTAACTTTTTGCTATGGATTGAAGATCTTTAAGAATGCATTGTCTCTTTCATTAGCGTAAATGTATGAGGCAACTGAAATATGAATATAAACATTTATGTTAAGAAGATGATGAGTGCTAGGAGAAGGGAAGCGCTTGTTAAAAGAAAAGTACAGAAATGGGCATATACACTCTGCAGTTAATATTTAACCCAATCAAGATTACCAGCAGTACAAGAAACTACAGTAGCATCAGCCTTACCAGCATCTTGTGCTTCCATTTTGCTTTGGTCAGATGAAAGTGCCTGAATATTAAGGGTCTCCATTTCTCTCCTCATTTCTGCAATAACAGATCGCAAGGTACTGTTTTGCTCTTGTAACCTCTTCATATCAGCAGAAGGAAAACCTAGTTCAGTGGTTCCTACAGTATCCTGCATGGTAACCAAACAATTAAAGAATCAAACAAGAATCTGATATACAATTATTAAAGTGTAAAACCATCGGTGATATAATTATATCAAACAGAGCCACCCTTACTGTGCCTGCAAAGAAAAAAAACGTTTTAAGGTGATGCCTGAACAAAATTGTGTGGAAGACAGCTGGATCCGAATAGGGAAGAAGTTCCTGTATTATGAAATCATTCAATCTGACTACCTTTTCAAACACTCTCCAGATTTACAGGATGGATATTTGTATTTTGAACAGGTACCAACCACTAGAGTGCAGCAAATACATCTCTATCATCATTCAACATTCAAAATAGTCTTTCACAATACAGTACCACTTAGCTACTGTGTGTGAAAAAGGTCATTATCAGTGAAAGCCATATGATCACTGAAAGATCAGAGCCTATCCACCTGGAAATAGTATGACATTTCTCAGTCATTCATATGCCAAGACAGATTTAAAACTGGTGTAGGGATTGATATTACAGATGGCAATCGTGGTAACAACAGAGCACAGCACTGAGGATTTAAACAGGCTTTGGTCACTAGCTCTAGCTCACTGGCACTGCTGTACTTAGCATGAGCAAGAACTGGGAAATGAGCAAACCTCCAAGATGAACATCAAAGCTGACAGCAACTTGAAGTCAAACAGCTGCTGCAAGAAATAAGTATTTGCTACTTACTGAAAGGCAAGAAATGAGGGGCCCAAGCAGGCCTCCTTCAGGAGGGCATGACGGTTTTGGGTGTTGTGACTGGAAAGGCCCTGTCTTCAGTGCTCAGCCACCATACTTCAGTTGGCAGGGAAACACTGAGCATAGCTTCAGAATGATGGTGATTTCAGTGCATAAACGGGCTCATGTGGCTGGAGGCAATTTGTCACATAGTCTAGTCTCAGAAGGTTTAGGGCTTTAATGGCTAATAACAACAGCTTAATTGGGATCAAAAGGGAGCCCCAGCCACTGGATTTAGTTTCAGCTTGTTCAGTCACATCCAGCCCGTTCCAATCTCATACACTTGTATAGAACTTCCATCCTGCCCCTTAGGATCAGATGGATAAGAGAAAGAGTACTTTTTGTTATCAGGATCCAATCACACATGAGTACAATTCACACAGGGGCATATCACAATAATGCTAAATCACTGCTCATATTTCATAGATGAATGTGCATATATTTTGATGACTGTATAAATTCAGGTGACCATAATTTTTATTCAGTAAATATGTGTCTGGTATTCACTAAGTGTATAAGGGCCTTTAAATGGGTGTTCTCAAGGTGTCCTGCTGAACCAAAGTGAATTACAGAGTTATTTGATATAGATACAAATGACTAGCCCTTTATTACAGAATCATGTCGGAGTCAAATATGCTACAAAAATAGGTTGGCAAGCTGTCAAACCACCAAGAAGAAAAAATAATATAGCTTTTAGGCATTCATTAGACCTCTGCACACGACAATGAGGAATCTGTATTACTCATGGAAATGCATTTGTTCTTCTACCAGTTTTGACCTACAACACTTGCTTGTTTTCCTTTTCCTTTCCTTTATCCTTTTGTATCAGGGGCTGGACTAGATGATCCTCAAGGTCCCTTCCAACTCTACAATTCTATGATTCTATGTCTATTACATTGTAAGTCTGTGGACAGGAAACATTTTTGTTTTTTAATCTTTGTACAGCACTAGAAAACTGTAGGCATAAAACTACCTATGAATTTCTATATTTCGTGTGTTTTTTAACATGGAACTCATGCTTGAAAATTTTGTTGCCAGAGACACTATGCATGGGGGAATTTAGGCTACATTCTATGTTCAACCAGCAAATGCATTCACATTATTTTCTGGTGTTCTTTTGTTGTAGTTAGTATAACATACCATTGTCTACTTACGTCATACTGCTAGGGCAATTCATGACTGCTTACACTTGTCTTCCTACCAACATAGTAAGCGGTCATGGAACTGTTACCCCTCCTCCCCCAAAATAAATAAATGTTAACACTGCATTGCTTTCTTATTTGGCCAGAAGTCATTTCCCCAAGAATGTTTTCATATTATACTTTTATATTTCATCTGCTCATTCTGGACCATGAAATAATCCCTCTAGCCCTTCTAAAATAGATGTATTATGCTATCCAGACACTGGCCAGATAAAAAATAATGCTAATTCAGTAGTTAACACCAAGCACAGCAGATTGGAGGGCTGGGGTATTTTTTACTATAATGTGTATGTGCAGCCAAGCTTTCCTGCTTTGCTCCTACCTTAGCTGAATGGGAAAACAAACCATGGGGTGACTGTTTTAGGGTTACATTCAAAACAAAGCCTATGGTTTGTTTATGATCAGGAAGTCAAGGGGTGGAGGAATACTTTTCCCTCTTCAAATCAGAGTTTGTTTGGAGAGAAACAAACCATCAGTGCTGGTTCAGATGTAACCCTAATCCAGCTGTTCTGTGGCTTCGTCCCCCACTCAACTGCTCATCCACATTGTGATTATTTTTTTAAAAAAAACAACTTATATAGACTGAGTTAGTATAACATGTGAATGTGGCCATTGTGTACTCTTTCATACAGCAGTGTAAGTATACTTTCTTTTCTAGGCAATTCCTCAAAAAAATTATAAAGTTTATTTTGGATTAAGGAAGATACACCCAGGAAGGTGATGAATGGAAGATGAAGGGTCCTTTGTGAGGGCAGAGCAGAGAGGATCTCCCAGGGTGGGAGGCTGGGGAAAGAGGGGGAAGCTGCCAGGTGAGAGATGGGAGCGTTCATCCTTCTGTGTGTGGAATAAGGCTTAATATATAATTGTGATAGAGGGTGTTGTATCCATTATTTTCTCTCCCTTTCCTTCCTTCTTTTCTATTCTCTCTCTTTACTCTTTTTTATCTGTTTTCTATAGATTAGTTTGGCTTTTATTGTATTTTATGTTGAAAACTTTCAATAAAACTTGATTGAAAAATAAGGAATGTTGGAAATGTAAAGAAAAGGGGGGGGATTTTTATCACATGTGGTGGACTTGTAGTACGCTAAAAGCTTCCTGGGAAATTATATATAATGAGTTAAAAATGTTTAAAAGTCCATTTGTGAAAAACCAAAGGCATTTCTGTTAGGTATAGTAGGGAATGAGATCCCAAAGGAGATATAAAACTGTTTATGTATGCGACAACAGCAGCAAGAACTCTTTTAGCCCCAAAATGGAAGCAACAGGAAATTCTATTGCTAGAAGACTGGCAGATGAAGATGATGCACTATGCAGAATTGGCAAGGCTAACCGAGAAAATCCAAAACCAGCGAGATGAAGCTTTCCAAAAAGACTGGAGTAAATTTGTACAATATCTGAAGGACAATTGTAAACAATTAACAACAGTAGCAGGCTTGTTGTAAGAAAACTTGCAAGGTTAAGGATTTGTACCTTTTTATATTTATTTTAAAAATTGTGATTAACAGAAGGAGTGAAACGTAAATGGGAAAATGTATAAATGCTATGAAGTAATAATGAATTATGGAAACCATGAGACGGAAGGGAGGGAAGTCGAAGCTCAATTGAGCAAATATGTAATGAGTATAATAAGGATTTGTTTAAATGTGATAAAATGGAAACTTATTAAATATAAAAAAGAAAAGAAAAAGAAAGTTCATAATCTTTTGGATCTGCTGGCGTAGACTCCTCAACATGTTTCCTACATACCACTCCAAAATAGAAAGCATCCCCTGATAACTGACTGTAGCACTATCCACTACATTATTTAAGGAGGAAGCTCTGCAGAGAGATTTCAGGCCACTTTCTATTTTGGTTGTACATAAACGGCACTAGAGCCAGTTACTCACACACTACAATCTTCAAGGGCAGAGGGTAGCAAGAATGACGCTGCAAATAATAAAAAAGCTACTCTCCTTCAGCTTATGTCAGGAAATGCAAAGCCTTTCAAAAGCAACCACAACACCAAATACATGGAAGATTAAAAGCAGGAGATGCCAAAAATCAGCAATAATCTAGCTCTGCAATCACATTTTCAGAAATTGCTGAACAATTGCTTAAATTAACTTTAAGCTGCAATTGCTTCTCTAACCATGCAAAATAATAAATCTACTAGGGGAAAAAATCCATCTTGAATTCATCCTTATTCAGAACAAGAGGCTACAAAACCTCCCCCTTTTAATGCTTTGCTTAGACCGTAAGGCCACCAGGACTTCCTGTCCACTTTGCATTGTCTTATAAAAATTCTCTCAAGGCTGCATCTATTGCTGCACAATTCCCACATTGGAAATACTCCTGCACAGGAAACAGTGCACAATCATTCTTTTAAGTTAGCAGCTGTGGAGAGTGTGTGCTTTATTGCATGTACACATAGTGCATGTACATTGGAAAGCCATGTCTCGTCATGACTTTCCAATGTCTGCAGATGCAGTGAAATGCAAATATGTGGATATATAACATATGGCCAGTGCTCCGTTAGGACAAATTAAGCACTGACCCACCACTATATCCGCTATCCACCAGCCCCTACCTGCTTGATTTCCTACTTACAACTGTCCAGGGGGTAGCACTGTCTCTTAGCTTCTTCCCCCTTAATCCAAGTTTTGCCCTTGTAGAACTCAGCAGCGAGGAGGATGAAGAGAAAACTAGAAATAGCTGGCTCCTCCTGTCACTGGCCATTGCTGCTCTCCCTGCCTTCTGCTCTATGAGTCCCAACTGGCACCAGCCACCTCTGCGTGTGACATGAAAGCTGCATGCCAACCCCATGTGGAAATGATTTCACTGTATTTTGTCACTGTTGAGGTTGTTCTCATATCCAAAGGGCCCGGAAAAAACTGTGTGCCCTTGATCACAAAACCTAAATAAAACCTAAATAAAAAGCCTAAATAAAAAAAATGGCTTCTCTCACAGAACTAGCCCTGACCATAAAGTGAGTTGTTTTAGGATTAGTTCAGTTTAAGGAACAGCAATTAAGAAATTTTAACCTGTTTCACTCCTTTTGGCGTGTGACCATGCTTTCGAAGTTCCTGAACAGCTTGGTCCCTCTCAAGTGTTACAGCAGAAAGGACCATTTCCATTTCATGCAATTTCTGTTCCTTCTCCTGTAATTCAGCAGTAACCTGCAAAACAAAATGATGGCAACTTGAGAAGACGTTCTTAGAAAAGAACACTCCCCTAGCTTCTAGTACTTTCAATATTATTTTATTGCCATCAGACAACATACTGTTTAATCTCCCTTACCCTTTGAATTAAACTCAGTCCAGAGTGACCATCTACATTGTGAATGGAAAGTATTGTGGAAGAGCTTTCCAAAAATGAAAGAACATGCCCTTGTTAAATCAGTAAACAATTCCCTTCCATTTATCCAAGATAAAATTTGGCAATGGGCTATTCATCAAGACGTATTCCTTATAGAGGCAGTGAGGAATCTCTGGTCCACAGGCCCACAAGCCACATTCACATTCCAAGCACTTGCCAATCATATATGATGTCAGTGTCAGGAGCGTCCTACACGTGAGTAGGAACCTGGCAGAGACACATGCCCAGCTGGCATGTTCTCTCCCTCCTGGTCTGTCGTTTGGGAGACTCAAAAGCTTTCTCTAGCCTGAACATCACAGAGACTTATACCAAGAGGCACCAGCACACTTTAGGACTAGCAGAGTGTTGGCAGTTTGCGTGACAGACTCAGTAGCGCAGCATTTTGGCTAGACTACGTTTATTTACATATATACACTTGGAGCATTGCAACTCCGCTTCTTTCTCTTCAGCATCAGTCAGCAAAGAGAAAGAACAAAGGAACAAACGTCCTACATCATGGAACACAGTAATACAAACATCCTGTCTCCGTCACTTCCCACTATGTGGAATGAAAACATACACCGTCATGTGATAAAAACAATCCCATGACTGCAAGCACAGGAAAAGAATCCTAACAGTCAGGTGTGGGCCTTAGTGATCAGGCAGGGATATAACAAACCAGGCAGCCCTTCAGCTATCCAGGATCCAAGTTGTTAAGAGCCTTGTAAATTAATGTTAGAACTCTGAACCCGGTCCAGCAAGGTATGGGCAGCCAGTGCAAGCTTTTGAGCACTGCAGTTATGTGCTAGCAGCTGACTGTCCACATCAACAGTCCAGCACTTTGCACCAGCTGGAGCCTCTGAACTGGGCCCAAGGGCAGCCCCACATAGGTTTGCCTTGCCACCTACAAACTGCATCCAAAAAAGTTGTAGCTTAGTTTTTCCATCCTGTGTTGTATCTTATGTTGCTCCTTCTTTCCTCCTCACCTACCTCCACTCTCACCTGCAAGCAGAAATACTCCTCATGCAAAGAGCCAGCTAGTACTACACTGAGATCAGCTTGGTGCTATTTATCTAAGTTTTAAAAACTGAACCACTTTCGTGCATTATCTGGGTCAGCACAGACTGAATATGTTACAGGAAGAGAGTGCCAACTCCTTGGGTATGGTGGAACCCCTCAAATATTTGCTAGAAGCACAAAAGAATGACAAGTCCAAAGGTATAAAATCTCCCCTCATGAAATATGCCTCTGCTAATGCTCTGTGCTAAGCTGCTAAGCGAATGTGACGCAGTTCTGACCTGGTCCCTAGCTGTTGACAGGCTCTGTATTAGAGCCTCTGATTTCTGATATTGATTCCTTTCAGCATTCTCGTAACGCCGCTGCCAGTCCAGGACTATTTGCACTTTAGCCCTTTCCAGAATCTCTTCTCTCTCAACTGCTAATGAGAGCTGCTGTTTATACCTAAGACAGGGAGAAATGAAGAGAAAAATTTAAAAAAATAATAATAATGGGGGGGATGAATTTAACATTTCTATTTTAATGTCACAAAATATTCAACAATTTTAACCCTTTACAACTGAGGTGTGCAGCATATAAGGCAAGAACCCCAGTCCATCAGCAGCCAGATACAGCAAAGTGTGAGATCACCACTAGACAGAAGTTCAGTGGGTGTCTATGAGCCACAGAACCTTCTCTGTGGTAGCGCCACTGTCTATGGAATGCTCTCCCTAAAGAGGGTTGCCTGGCATTTACCATACATAAACATATTTTTGGCACCAAAAACCTTTATTTTTCTTTCAGGTCTTTAGTTGTTAACATTTCTAGTTCTGCTGTTATGGAATTTTTGGGGCTAATTAATTTTTACTGGTGACTACACTTACATTGTTGGGGGTGGTGGGTTTGATTATTGTGCGTTAACTTGTAGTTGTCCAGCTGAATAAAATCTAATGTTTTATATTTTTTATATTTATTCTACTGGCCTGGTATGTATAGCACCCTAAGCCAAATTGTTGCTTAGTGAGAAGATGTGATCTCCTGGAGGGGATGTGGCTGGTCTGGAGAGGTTTAGACACCATGCTAAGCCAAACATGCTTACATGTTTACACTAAGTCATAGCTGGCTTAGCATGATTTGCAAACCAGGTCACTGTTACTGAACTGTTTAAGTCTCTTTAAAACTATGGTGTAAAGCGATGAATAAATCTAATAAATAAAAGAATAAATAATACTAATACTGTACTAATACCAACGCTGTACCAATACTACTAGTAGTAAATGGCTGAGTATGAATTTGAACCTAATTTCCCCCAGTACTAGACTTACACCCTGACCTCTATATCACACTGGTTTTCTGGATAACTTAATCACTGGGTGGTCTTAATACTCATGTGACCACCCATTTTAATATCAGGGTGGTTAGCAGACCAATTGCTGATCGCCCACAGCCATAGCACATCAGTGAGCATGCTTGCCTTCATGTCAACCTGCATGCTCAGCTCTTGCTTTCTTCTGTTTTAAAGCCGACTGGCTCTCTAAGGCAGAAAAATGTCAGGGAGCTAAAAGCACTGCAAGACATGCCATGAGTCAGCCCCCCCCTCTCCCCTGAGTTGTCTGTGGGCAGAGAGCCAGAAGTCACCAATATTATGTCAGACAGTGCACCTGCCTCTCTTTTTCCCTTCTGCCTTGAAAGGTCAGCAGACCTTAAGATAGACGGTCAGTACCATTCGCACAGCCTCATATGGAGTTTAGTTTGCCCTGGGTTTTCCTTCTGTGAGTGAAGGGCAAATACAAGGATGAACCTATATGATCTCCTCCCATGGCAAAGTGACAGCAGAGAATCAGAAGCAAGACCATCCATCTTATTGATGTGCAAATCATCCACAGCACTATTGACACATGCCTGCCCCAGGACCTTTATCTGTCTTCAGACCACAAGGTCTCTCTCAGTTGAGGCTGGACCATCTAGTGTTAAAAGCAGGTTTTGCTCCAAAATAAACAGTATCCCTTTAAAGCAAGTGGTAGTGCAACCCTTCCTGACAAGACCTTTCTCAGACCTAGGAGGAATTAACAACTGTAGGGGAGTGGTAAACATCTTTTTCCTGGACCAAGTACTCAAATGAATTGTGGTTGCCTTTGGTTGATACTGATTTTCTAGATCCATTTCAACTGAGATTTAGGTCTGGTTTTGGTGCTGACATTGCCTTGGTTGCTTGTGGAATGACCTCTATCAGGAGAGAGATGGGGGAGTATGACTACCCAGTAAATTCACCTGGATCTAACAGGGGCTCTCAGGGGTTATCAATACCTTCAACCATGATCATTCTGGAACTTCCATCTGTATTGGACATGGGCAGTACTGCATCTGTTCCTGCCTAGATGGTCATTTCCAGAAAACATTGCTGGGGGAGTTCTGCTGGGCCCTGTGGCAGTCACATTTCAGGATCCCACAAAGTCTCACGCTTCCCCTCATTCTGTTTAACATCTACATGAAATGGCTAAATGAGGTCATTCAGGGATTTCAAGTGTATTATAATCAACATACAGATGACATGCAACTCTTGTATCCTTTTTCATCAAAACCAGGTGAGGTTGTGGATGCATTAGATCAGTGACTAGTTGACGTAATGGACTGGACATGGGTTAACAAACTGAAGCTCAGCAAGAGAGGTACTGTTAGTAGGCAGTTGATCTGTCCAAATGACTGGTGTTCAGCCTGTTCTGGAGAGTGTTGCACTCTCCATAAGGATCAAATTCTCTAAAGCAGGAATGGAGAATCTCTGGCCTGCGGGCCAAATTGTGGCTGGTTGTAGGCCAAGATCGATCACGAAGAAAGATCCTGAGAAAACACTGGTTTAACCAGCTCACAAAGTCACTCACCTTTCAATATCTTGCAGTATGCTAGACAGTTGTGCTCTTAGCTTCACCTCTTCTTGTTGCAGTGCTTGAATCTGAAGGTCTTTTGAAACTGTCTCCCTGGATATCTGAGCGACTTGAGAATCCCAGCTTGTTTTCAGTGCCTCCAGCTCTTGTTGAAGTCTGTGAAAATATATAGAGAACACAAGTTTGATTACATTAATGTGGTTTTCCATTTTAAGCAAAACAACAAGCAAAAAGGGGGGGGGGACTGGCAAACAATAGTTCAGCCTCATTTATGCAAGTAGCCTAAGGGACATTCCAAACACCAAAGGATAACAGACGTCTCAGTAAAGTGAAATTGATATAGCATTACAGTAATATAGGAAAAGATAAATAATGCAGGATTGGTGTGGATACATATAAATTTAAGATAACCAAGGTAATGGGTTCCAATGTATTACATATGCAAACAGGAGGAGGAAGCACTTGCCGTCAAAGTGTATTTTTCAGGCAAAGGCTGTTATATGTTCTACTAGTGTCTTTTATAATCAGGAATTGGTTCCCACGCACAAAATGTAACCAACTAATTGGTTCCTTATTTCTTCTGGTTTAAATGAATCTGCAATTACAGATGTTTCATCATGTTAAGTTGTTTTTCATCAGACACGTTAGACAAGGAAGAAGAGAGCAAATCCCTGAGACAGTAGGAAAACACAGTTCTTCCTTCTACTCATACAATCTTCAGTATGTATTCAGATAAGTATTGCTTCTTGGAATATAATGTGTTTCATTCAAGGAGATACAATAAGCAGCCTGTGTGTATGGGTTCCCAATGGCAAAAGATCCAAACCAATCAAAGTAAGACTCCAATCCTGATTTTTTTTCATATTCTTTAAGAACAAAAGCTTTAATATATTAGGACTAGGTTGCCTAAAGGTAAAGGTAAAGGGTCCCCTGACTGGTCCAGTCGTGGCCAACTCTAGGGTTGCGGCGCTCATCTTGCTTTATTGACCAAGGGAGCTGGCGTACAGCTTCCGGGTCATGGGGCCAGCAAGACTAAGCCGCTTCTGGTGAACCGGAGCAGCACACAGAAACGCCATTTACCTTCCCGCCGGAGTGGTACCTATTTATTTACTTGCACTTTGATGTGCTTTCGAACTGCTAGGTTGTCAGGAGCAGGGACCGAGCAATGGGAGCTCACCCTGTCACGGGGATTCGAACCACCGACCTTCTGATCGGCAAGTCCAAGGCTCTGTGGTTTAACCCACAGTGCCACCTGCATCCCCTAGGTTGCCTAGAGTCAGGCAAATTCATGGAGGGTAAAGTAATCACTGGCTACTTGTCATGATGGCTATATACTACAGATTCAGAGGCACTATGAGGAATGCTGCCCACATTTCCAGTCTGTAGAGTTCCCAATAGGCATTTGGTTGGCCTGTGCAGAAAAAGAATGCTGGAGAAGACAGGTCTATAAAATGATCCAGTAGGGCTCTTCTTAAGTTCTTATGTTGTTCTTAATAAAAAGTTTAGATAATAGAAAAGTGAAAGAGGTTTTTTTAAAAAATCAAAAGTGTTATTGAAACAGTAAATACAAACATTCATTCTCATAATACAGATATTTTATTCATCCTATTAAAATAATAAACAATGAGCTTAAGATGAACAAAATAAAATGTGTCCTTACATAATAAAAAGATAATCTATGGAATTCACTGTCTCAATATGCACGCTGTTCAATGGGTTATTATTTAAAAAAATCAGACAGTTATACATCTATCAATAGCATTGATAGATGCATAACTGTTTGATTTAAAAAGCTACTTTATTCCACTGCATCACAGATTAATAGTAAGAGACAGTAGGTATCACTACCTCTTCTGCACATACACAATGTAATAAGTGAATTGAATTTTCAAATGTTAGGTTGATTTACAGGCTTTGAAGTAACCATTTATACAAACCACATATTCTCCTTACCAGTCAGCTAATACCTTCCATCTAACTGGTGAGTGCTGCCTCTTCAGAACATTCAGAATGTTCTGTTGCAGGGAACAGGATTTGGTTTCTCTCAGAACTATAATTAGCACGACCACATAGGGCACCGTGCTTTCAAAAAGTATTGGCCTATGTAGAGAATAGACACAGGAGGCCTAGTTCTGCTACTAGTTTAGTGAGTGATCCAGGTTAAATCCCTATACTATTCATAAACAGGAATGCACTCCTGCTTTGTTAGAACATACAGTCCAGAACACTCCTGATCTCCTGTTCCCCAACTGAAGTCATCTCTCAGGCATAAGCGAATTATGTCTCCAACAGAGACCAATACCAGTAGTTTCAGATGGAACATGAAATGAATAATTAAAGGCCAGCAACGACTATTTTATTTAGTATTTATATACCATTTTTAATTTGCAGAGGTTTGCATTCTGTATTGTGCTTATCCTAGGAAATAGGCTACTCATCCTCATTTACAGTGAAAAAATTGCTTGAAATAATAGCTTGTGTGGGTCTGCACCACAAAGTTGCTTCAATTAGCCATTGATGGATCAATCTTCTACTATATACTACCTTTTTTTTAAAAAAAAAGTTCTTATGATTTCAGATTACACAGCATCCTAAAACACTTAATTTAATGAGGGGGGAAATACAATTGTGCAATCATTATTTCATAAAATGACTGGCTCACACTTCAAGGAAAGACTTCTTAACCAATTGCACTAGTTATCTTTAATTGCACCAGTTGTATTGTCTTTTAATATCATTTTAACCTCATTTTGGCCAAGTGTCCCCTCATTTGAAAGCCACTGTGCATTCCTAGTGCTTTTTATATGCCTTGCCTCCTCTGTACTTTTTCTAGTTCTGTACTGCTTTTTAAATAGATGTATGCCAGATTTTGACAGGGCTAATATATATACAGTAAATGCACACACATTTAATTTATCTAACACTATTGCAAGAGTTCATAATATTTCTATTTTCCTATTAGTTCTGAGCTTTCTGTTTAGCATTATTATCACAGTTGCACACATAAAGCTAATGTCTCAGTGAAAAACCCACAATGACTTGACATTCCCTAAACACCTCCCAGCTAATGCAGAGTTACAACAGAGTAAAAAAAAGAAGGGGAAAAAAGATTATAGTGCTTTTCTCATGGTTCCATATACCGGGTAATATCCTTAAATAATTCAAGAGTATTGGTTAAATGTAGTTTTTATTTTTTAAAAGGGGGAAAACACGATACCAAGCTTTTCCTATCACACAAGTTTGCTTGCATACACATTCTTCACTTTTAAGTACCTACCCACTGTATTTAGATGCTATATAAATATTATTCATTTGTTACCAACTCTTCACTGTATCTTTTGGCAGCTCTCCTGGACACAATTAGACTGTTAAATTCTCTTTCCTTCAATGGGATTTAAGGAGCCTGTGTAAAGCTCGCAGCTTTTCAGTGCCAAGTACTAAAAGCAGGCTCCAGTTTCTCCTGTGCATGAGAGCAAGGCACTTTTGTGTATGCATCGGAGAGGGGTTGATATGTATTTATACCCAGCACTAGAGCTGAGAACCTCATGGGGTGACACTCCAGAGGAAACCGTGGCCTCCAAACAGGCTTTTCTAGGGGAGCAAATGGTGGGTTCCTGCTAGAAGGTTTCATTGTCTTGTACTTGATAAGTTTTAATTGCTTGAGTTGATTTTACTGGCCACTGTTTTATAATAATTTTATGCTATTACCTGATCTGACACCACAAAATCAATGAAAGGTGAGATAGAAAATGTAATTAATAAGTAAGATGGCAGTTGAAACTTCTCCTAAGAATGAGAAAATATTCAAGTGTAGCACTTTGGACCACCCTCCCCTAATTAGATTTGCTACCCTTTAAGCTAGGCATGGCTAAACTGGGCCATCGAGCTGTTTTGGGACTACAATTCCCATCATCCCTGACCACTGGCCCTGTTAGCTAGGGATGTTGGGAGTTGTAGTCCCAAAACAGCTGGCGGGCCAAGTTTGGCCATGCCTGCTCTTAAGCTGTAGTTTCTTTGTGGAACCTTTTCCATTTTAAAAGAAATCTGTGGTGTGTATAATATCTTTGCTATCTTCTGATACGTTGGTTGATTTTGATTTTTAAAATTTTCAGTTACCACATTTGGTGGATCTGAAATGCAACACAAGTGTTTTTATTTTTTGCCAAATCATTTTTATTGATTTTCAGAATTTTACCAAATTCGCCACAAATTAAGACAAATTTAATACAATTACACAATTGTTTTAATCTAGAAGTCTGTTCTAGACAGGGAATTACACTGTGTACAGAGAGTTTCTCCATCCATAACAGATTTCCTATTCAGTGGAGGGACCTGATCTGCATACAAATCTTTTATCACTTGCAGATTGACCTCTCCTTAAATGAAAGGAGTCTCCTGTGCGCCTGTATGCTTGAGTGTATATGCAGAACGTGGCCCTCTGGCAAGTGTCTTTAGGACAAGCAGCACTTCTCAGTGTTGCATACCTGGTGGAGCATCAACCAAACTAGTATATAATGATGTACGTACAGGACAACTGTATAATCTGTTATAATTAGTGGGATATGGACAGTGCCCCAAGTCTTCTACCCTAGTATAACCCCAACACATATTCACAGCAAAAGGCAAAAATATATACTGACTAATACATCTAATTTTACATTTGACCTTTGTTTCAACAGCATACGAGAAATGCTGTTCTCTGGAGAGAAGATGTCACAATTCCTTATCACTCAGTAATGAATTGCTACAATGTTACATGTTCTTACAATCCTAAATATAAGCAATTTGTTGCTTGGTAAAATTATAGTGCTCACCTGATAATAAATATACAATACTTTCAGAAATTGTATTCTGAGTCAAAGAATCTGCGGCTTGAAATGTGAACAAATTAACCAAGAGTCCCAGAGAGGCACTGCAACTGACTAAACGATGAATAAGTAAATATTTTCAGTTAATCTCTCTCCGTTAAAGGCCACATTCTGAGTCTATTCTAAGAACTTCTTGATGAGTACCATTAAGTTGAAATCCCAAGACATATCAAAGATGTGGACTTGGAGCCCTGTTTCAGCCATGGTCCATTATTGTGAGATATTTTCTATGCCATTAATAAATTCTGCATCAGTGTCAAAAGGAAATGATTTGGCACTGACGCTGTATATAGCAAATCCCAGGGATACTCCTATTCAGCCATTCCATCAAGCTACAGCAGAAAGAGTGGAAGGGAAGGCCACATTGGACAACTGGTTTAGTAAAGCAGGAGTACTGCATTAATTGAGAAAGTGACCAATAGCTACAGATTGCAAAAGGAACAAGGCACAAAGCCTGTTCCATAGTGCACCATCCCAACTGGCTGCTGGCTGAAGAAGGCATCCTAAAACACTAATACAGTGGTGCCCCGCAAGACGAATGCCTCGCAAGACGAAAAACTCGCTAGACGAAAGGATTTTTCGGTTTTGCGTTGCTTCGCTAGACGAATTTCCCTATGGGCTTGCTTCGCAAGACGAAAACGTCTTGCGCTTTTTTCTTAAAGCCGCTCGAAGAGGCGCAGTTGCGACGGACCGTGCTTCGCAAGACGAAAAACATCGCAAGACGAAAAGACTCGCGGAACAAATTATTTTCGTCTTGCGAGGCACCACTGTATAAATGTAGTGCATGCACACAAAAAGAAACATCTTAAATGTCTTCCTTGATTCTTTAGTTTGTATGTGAAGTTTTAGTATACCAGTTTGCTACAGGATGTTGTACCTAACAGTGGCCTCCTTCACATATCACAGTAAACCATTATTAATGGATAACTATGAATACAGTGGTACCTCTGGTTAAGAACTTAATTCGTTCCAGAGGTCCGTTCTTAACCTGAAACCATTCTTAACCTGAAGTACCACTTTAGCTAATGGGGCCTCCCTCTGCTGCCCGATTTCTGTTCTCATCCTGAAGCAAAGTTCTTAACCCGAGGTACTACTTCCAGGTTAGTGGAGTCTGTAACCTGAAGCATTTGTAACCTGAAGCGTTTGTAACCTGAGGTACCACTGTATACCGATCTAAGCAATTTTGCTTCTTTATATATATTTAGGCTTAATATATTTTGAAAAGCCAGCAAAGGCGAGGTTATGTACCTGCCCTTGAGTAAGCACTAAAGCACACCACTTGCCACAATTCACAGATGGGTGTTGCAATGAACTGCTTGAAATGTCCCTCTTAATACTTGCTTAGTCATCCTGAGAGAAGTGGGAGTGTCAGTAGCTCCTTAAACAAAGTGTTAACTTTTCAGCACTGGAACATGGAAATAAGATGCCTTATCAGGAGTACTGCGAGGAATATACCAGCTGTGTGCACTACATCCTGGGATGTATCATGTACAAAACAAGTGAAACACCACGCTCTAAATAGGTACATTTCATCCAAAAATCAAAATGAGATCCTGTCATTTAACTTCAGATTTAATTACAGGAGAAGCAACATCATGCCTACCTGCAAAAGAGGGTACCTACAAATGCATTGCATCATCACATGGATTCGGGGGGAAAGAAAGCCCCCTTCTCCCCTACATCCATGTGAGGATATAATCCACTTGTTTGCACTGAAACACACATCTACATACCTAAACAGTACAAATAAAATCTAACTTACTTTTCAATGACAGCCTCTTTCTCTCTCAACTCATCTGTATGCCTCCATTCTGCCTGACGCAGTTCTGTTTCCAAAGTTTCCTTATTTATTTGCAGGTCTCGGACTTGATTTTCCCACTTCCGTATCTGCTCAGTATGGGTCTCCTTTACTGAAGCAAGTAATGCATCTTTTTCCCTGGCAAAGTGATCTATAGCTGCGTGCCTTTTAGAAAGAACAAAATTAAATTAAAAAGACAATTTGTTCTTTTGGATTTGTACTTTTTGAGACAATCAATCTACCAAAGTGAATTAAAACTTTTTTAAAAATAGAAATGATCATGCTGTACAAAGGTTTAAACAATGTACATTTTTAGAAGCTTCTGAAGTTATTTTACAGACTTGGTAAAAATCCTTCTGTTTAACTTGTTTTTTCCCTACATGATAATTTTGATCTTTAGGTTGTCAGGTTCTGGGTCACTGAACAATGCTAATATGATCAAAGGTAGGGATAGGCAATCCCATGAATAATCCTACTATGCGGCTGAAGATGTCCCAGTGAAAAATGGACATTCCGCAACTCCATTATGGCAAATATTTGCTATCTGAAGGCGATTAAGAATAAAACAGCAGTACCTGCTTTGCATCCCCAAAATCTGCAAATAGGGCTCAGAATGTCCCCTGTCTGAAACTCTGGACAGCCGCAGCTGGTCAGTGTGGACAAAACTGAGCTGGATGGACCAGTGGTCTGACTTGGTATAAGCAGCTTCCTATGTTTCTAACTATGCTGGGGGTACAAGGGGCCCTTTTTATCACAAAACACATTGGAAATGCTAAAGTTTAAGAAGTGGTTTCTTTAAATATTTCCAATGCCCTTTAGGAACACCCAAAACCCACCTAATTATATCAATGTGTTTAAAAGTGAACTACAGGAGAAAGGACCATAAATTCAGAATACAGTAACCATTTGCCTATTTTTAGGCCCTAAACAAATCAAGATGTTACTGGGTAATGAATGGAGAGGGAGCACAGATAAAAAGAAATACTTAATCCACACACTACTTAAGGACTATTTTATATATTACATTCTTAATGCTAACATGCGAAACAACACATCTTTCTTAAAACTTCAATATATTCATGCAGTAAGATTACATCACTATCTGAAGACAGAAAGGACAACTTTCAGTTCCACCAAACACCAAAGTTATCTGCAGCAATTGCTTGTTGCCCACTACTTTTTAAAAAAATGACTGCTCTTAATGAGAAAAGTACACAAAGAAGACAATGTCATCTACCCAAAGAACTCACTTTCTCTCAAATGTTTCTTTTTCTTTTTTCCAGCTCAGCTGTACTGAATCGATTTTTCTTTCTAAATCCCGTATCCTGTATTGGCAAATATTGGAGGACAATAAAATAACGCTTTAAAATTAGTTCATTTGTATTGAAGATAAAGTGTTAAGAAAAAGAGAATGATGGATCTAGCATAGCTAGGTGCCCCGCTGAATATAGTTTCTGTAGTTAAATATAGGATTTGTAGTTTTTAAAGCCTTGAGGTTTTTAATTAAGGTGTTTGTTTTTTTTAACCAGCTCTTGTGGTTCATAGATTTTTGTTTCTGGTTGTTTTAATGCGATTGATGGGTTTTGAGGATTTGTAATAGTATTGTGCCCTGCCCTGAGATCTGTTCTGATGAAGGGTGGTTTAGAAACATCTTAAATAAATAAATATGTGAATAACTAAATAGTTTAGCTTATGGCAGGCCTACAGGATCTATACAGTGGTGCCTCGCAAGACGAAATTAATCCGTTCCGCGAGTATCTTCGTCTAGCGGTTTTTTCGTCTTGCGAAGCAACCCTATTAGCAGCTTAGCGGCTTAGCGCTATTAGCGGTTATTAAAGGCTTAGCGGCTTAGCTGCTAAAAGGCTATTAAAGGCTTCGCGGCTTAGAAAGGGGGGGGGAGCGAAAAAAAATCTCAAGACTCGCAAGACATTTTCGTCTTGCGAAGCAAGCCCATAGGGAAATTCGTCCTGCGAAGCGCATTGAAAAACGGAAAACCCTTTCCTCTAGCAGGTTTTCCATCTTGCGAGGCATTCGTCTTGCAGGGCACCACTGTATTCATGCAAGGAATGTCAGCTGTGCTTGAACTGAATGTTTTTGAAGGGATGTGAACATTTAGTTGAGATGCCTGCATTGCAGGGAGTTGAACTAGATGACCTTCCAGGGCCCTTCCAACTCCACAATTCTATGATTTTGTGATTCCAATTAAAATAAATATCATTCAGTTGAATGCTGTTACATCCCATATTTCCTGTACCCCATGTTGCTATTCTTTTGCAACCTTTCCCCACTGAGCTAGGGAAAGCAGAAAAGGTGAACATATATGCAGGGCAGCCCATTTCCCACCTGGCTCATAAGTTATTATTTTGATTTTAGGTGGGGATGGGGAGTCATTCCTTGCACAGATATAGATATCAGAAACGTAGGGAAATGTGTCATGCATTTCTCTTCAAGATTTAAATACTACAACTGCTACAAAATAAGTCATGTTACCAGAACAGTATTTGAGTAGAAAATGACTTGGAGGATGAAAACCAATCTCCTACTGGGGCAGTATTTTGACATAACCCACCAGGGGCACTGACTTGGACTCCAGGTTAAGGGTGCCCAATGGCGTCCACGACATAACATGATGTCATGTTGCGGCGGCAGCACAGCGGCGCTTCCGAGGCTTTGTGGGGTCTCAGAGGAAACATACGAGGATTCACAAGACCTCCAACGCAACTTCTGGTTTCTGCTGGAAATCATGTTCCGAGGCTTTGTAGGAACACGGAATGTGAGTGCCCTGGCACCCAGGTCCCTGTAGAACTGGCGCCTATGTAAGCCATTGTTATGTGAACACAGGTGGTTGTATCCAGTGCTACTGTTCTGCAATGGACTTCCCCTCGCACAACAGAACTTCCTCTTCCGTTCCTCTCCCCTGCAGTCCCCCATGCCCCCACAAAATCTACTCTGGATCAGATTTTGGGGGGGTGTCGAGAGAGGAGAGGAAGTTCCAGTGTATAAGTGGAATGCTGCTTGCATTGCATTGCATACAACCCATGGTTCATTATCTAATTTGACAGAAACTAAAGGAGCAGACAAGACTGGAAACCAGCACTGCAACTTTAAGCTATACTGTAGCAGTAAAGAAAGTATGACATGAGCCACTGATGTGCCAGATGTAACCTCAAGGGCAGCAACAACAAAAATAAACACATTCCTTTTACAGACATGGAAAAAAAATGGATTAAGAATATACTGGGAGGCAGAAAGGAATGATGAACTGAAAGGAAGTTTTTCTCAATACTCGATGGAATGGTACATTACTGGGCATCTTTCACAGCTGCAAGATCCTTTATTTCCCAATCCCTGCATTTGACGTCTTTCTCCAACTCCAAGTTTCTTGCTTCTGCCATTTTCAATGATTCTGACACTTCTGTCCCAGCCTCTTTCAAAGCCTCCAGTTCTTTGGTCAACAGCTTCACCTTTCAAAGGAGAACAAAAAGGCACATGGGCTGTGTCTGCATCTCACACAAAGCCAAACCAAGGCTTAGTCAGATTTGGGGAACCTCCAGTCTGCAGGCCAACCCTGGCTCACCACGGTATCAAATTTAGCCCACACAACCATTTAAAAAACAAACACCCGCCTGCCAATTGGCTGATGTCACACTGGTGACAGCTATTGGCGGGGAGGGACGCTTTGGTTCTGCACTGGCTCTGTGTTTCTGTACCCTAACTGGGAACTGGCACACACAGCCAAAGCAGAAGGATTTAACCCTTGTTCATCAGCTAATGAACAGGGAATAAATCCTGCTAAGTGCAGCTGCGCCCACTTGTTCGCTCAATTGGAAAAGATACATGCAGCCAAAGCTCAAAGTGGGGCTGTTTGAAAGCCCTTTTGCAAACAGTTTCACACTAGTCTTTAATCCTCCAGTTTTCAGAAGTTCAAAGAGCAGTACAGGGCTGTTAGCAAAATGGCTTTCAAACATCCCTGCACTGAGCTTTGAAGCCCCAACATACAGACATAGTTAACTGCTCATGAAAGCTGGCACATCCTAATAAAAAAACATGGTTTAAAGTGGGCTTATAACATACAGTTTTGCTAACTATGGTTTTGTACGATGTCTGAATTGACAGTCAGTAGTTATGGCATTTAACCTCATAATGTTCCATGGAAAAACAGGCCATAGGTTCCATTGATCACTTATTGTCTATACATCACAAAACACACTAAATAGAAGTAATAGAATGTACATTGATTGATTGATTGATTGATTGATTGTTTATTTTTGCTGTGTACATTTCAAATTTTGAGGGCACATTTACCTTAAGCTCATGAGATAGAACTAAATTGCTCATTTCATCCACTTTCCGTCGAAACTCATGCTCTCTTTTTTTCATTTCTGAATCAAATTCCGCTAGCAGTTCCTGAAATGAAGTTGACGAAACAAAGACTGAAGTAATTCTGGGGGTGAGAAACAGTGGATGAGGAGGTGGATAAAGGAGTAAGTGGAGGGCAAAGGAGGCATCTGCAATGAGGGTGTCTGGGCAACATACCCAGTGGCAAGTTTAAATTTACAAAATTGAAAAGAGTTATAAGAGAAGCCAATGATGAGAAGGATCTTTAACTTTTTATGAACATAAGTATTCAACAAACAAACCTGAAGAAGACGAAACTTTCTGGGACTCCTTAAGGGAACTAATAATGTTCCTTTTGCCATACATTCAAAACATAAGCAAGACAGAGAGAGACTAGTATAAATTAGGGCTGCAAGCATTCAATAATTTAATCTGTAAATTATCAATTAAAAATTTAGATTAGGGGCAATTTTAATGGATGAGGCTGTGAGATGAAAACTCATTTATTTATTGCAGCTTTTTAAATTCCAGTTGTGTGTTTTTAAGTCTTCCTTTTATTATTATTATTATTACTATTATGAAAATAAAAAAGAAACAATAAAAAAATAATAAAAGTTCACCTTTTCTCTAGGAGGTAGCTTTTGTTTATTTTTATTTTTTATACCTTCTTCAGTATCTCAAAAATACTTCTATAGATAAATTTGGATTATACCTAGAATGTAATTTATAATCTTAAAGTGTCCTGAAATCAACTGATATAGGATATATAAACTTTTTTAAAAAAATAAAGAATCAATTTAAATAATCAATTACAGTGGTGCCTCGCAAGACAAAATTAATTCGTTCCGCGAGTTTTTTCGTCTAGCGAATTTTTCGTCTTGCGAAGCACGGTGTCGGAAAAGTTTTGGAAAAGCTTCAAAAATCACCAAAAACCTCAAAAAAGGCTACCACACCGCGTTCTATGAGTTGCTCCTCGAAGTCAAGTCGCAACTGTATTAACGGTGTTAAGAAAAAGGAAACAAACTTGCAAAAAACGCAAGACGTTTTCGTTTTGCGAAGCAAGCCCATAGGGAAATTCGTCTTGCGAAGCAGCTCAAAAACCGCAAAACCCTTTCGTCTAGAGAGTTTTTCGTCTTGCGAGGCATTCGTCTTGCGGGGCACCACTGTTAATCAATTGATAGCCCTGTTGGTTGTTACATACAAATCTGGAAGGAAGATAACCCTGAAATTAGAGAAGTAGGGACTGATGCCGGAGGCTAGGGTGTTTATTTAGCCTTCACAACTGAGTAAAGCTGCTCTTGATTTATAGTTCTGACCTTCTTGAGATTTCAAGGTTGGCAAATTTAGCACAACATTTTGGCTCTACCCCTGTGGAAAGAATTTTACACCATCTCATTTTACTAGACACAATCTTACCAATTTTCCCAAGGGGAGGCTGCCAATGCGAGAAGATAACCAAAAACATAAATGCCACCTGATACCTAGAATGGGAAAGCAATTTCAGTACTGCTCATTAATTGCACATTACTTTTAATGTCAGACTAGGCAGGGGGAACTAGATGCCTGGGGAAAATTAAGTAACTGTAGAGTATAATGAACTCTCATCTGTCTGTAGGAATGGCAACAAAAAATAAAATCTATTTATCTCATTTATTAAACATACTGTACCTGTCTTTGCAAAGCAAGCTCACATTCTACTTCCTGCAGTTTTCTCTCCAGTTGCTGCTTCATATCCCCATATTCCTGAAGATGCTGATTGATATCAGAGTCCTTAGAACTAAAAATAAAAATCCAGTGACATCACATTAAGTATGGCTACAAAAATAATAGTTTTAAAAATAAGCACCCTTCAATAAGAAGTTGTGGACTGAATTAAAACTAAGTTTAATAAGTTATTGTGTTTTGGAAGAACAACGGCAACATGTAGTGTGCACTTGAGCAAATACTAATTTCTATTCACATGCTCTTGAATCAAAATGGCCTCCCCCTAATTGCAAATGTGTCTGTACACATTAATTTGCCTGAAAGAATAAGAGTATGGCACAAGCACCGATCTAAGCTATTTACCTATTTAAATAGTATAAGCAAGTATTATGTAATAAAGTGTCTCATATATGCACCCAGGAATCCTGCCACAATCCAACAGGTAGCAACAGATCTGATAAGATATCTCATACCTTGAAAAGCAGAAAGATTATAGCCAAGGAAGACCCAGGATCACAATGGCCTACATTGCACGTGAAATTCTCTACATCTACAGTATGTAATAGGGACGCGGGTGGCGCTGTGGGCTAAAGCCTCAACGCCTAGGGCTTGCCGATCGAAAGGTCGGCGGTTCGAATCCCCGCGGCGGGGTGCGCTCCCGCTGTTCGGTCCCAGCGCCTGCCCACCTAGCAGTTCGAAAGCACCCCCGGGTGCAAGTAGATAAATAGGTACCGCTTACCAGCGGGAAGGTAAACGGCGTTCCGTGTGCGGCTCTGGCTCGCCAGAGCAGCGATGTCACGCTGGCCACGTGACCCGGAAGTGTCCCCGGACAGCGCTGGCCCCCGGCCAATAAATGTGAGATGGGCGCACAAACCCCAGAGTCTGTCAAGACTGGCCCGTTCGGGCAGGGGTACCTTTACCTTTACCTTTACAGTATGTAATGGTTTGAGGCAGCTGCATACAAGACAAAACCAATGCACAATTGCCTCAAGAAAATGGAGTAGTACAGACATTCTGTTTAGAGGGTTTGATTACAATACCCTCTAAAAAGAGATTCATATTTTTTGCGGCATAAGCATTCATTCACGAACCAGTGTACACTCTGTACGATATGCTAAGTGTTAACAGCAGTTGGAAAGTCCTTATATACAAACAAAAAAGTGGGTAAACAGGGGGACAAAGAGGCAATGGATAAGATCAGGAGTCCATGCTACTGACTGCTCCACCCCCCATGTGGAAGGGGAACCATCTTCCAATTTCTTTATGGCAAAGACACAAAGTAGAATCAGCAGGATAGCTCAGCCGGTAGAGCATGAGACTCTTAATCTCAGAGATGTGGGTTCTAGCCCCACCTTGGCCAAAAAATTCCTGCATTGCTGGAGGGTGGACTAGATGACCTGCATGGTCCCTTCCAACTCTACAATTCCATTATTCTAAGCAGGATTACTACCAGAATGAGGTACAGAGAGAATCAAGGCTTCGATCTAGAAGGCTGAATTTCTGTCATAGCGACACAGCACTGGATCCCTCTTACCTGTGAAGCCGCTCCAACTCTAACTGGTGTTCTTTAAGCTTTTGATGGTATTGGTATTGCAGAGACTCTTGCTTTTTTGTTTCCTTGGCAAGTGTTTGCTGCAGCTTATTCACTTGTATTCTAAGATCACTAACCTCTGCCTCTTTAGCATTTTCAACCATTTTCAACTGTATAAACAAGCGTTCATAGCGTTCCAGCTCTCTATCTCTCTCCTCTAAGACTCTAAGGTTATAGGTGAAATCTTCCTTTAAACTGTTGAATTTCCTATGCATTTCTTGAAGCTGCTTTCTGGTTTCATGCAGTGATGTTTTCTGAAAATGGATTTGATGAGCTTGGAGCTCTTTCAGTTCTTTTTCTTTACAAATAAGAAGGTCATTCAACTCTTTCTCTGTATGGGGCATCATTGAACCTGAAAAAGAAAACCATTCATTAGGGCAGAGGATGGCATTTTATTTTTATTTTTGTATCAATCTATTCTTCTTGTTGTTTATTTACTTATACAAATATTTTTATCCTGCCCTAATGCTTTTACCCAGTATGATAATCCCCACCTGGCAGGAAATAGCTGGGTGGTAGTGGTTTCAAGAGTGTAATGGTCTGCATTGAGAAAGGGTTCAGCTCCTGCTTCCTGCTTCCAATCATAACCCACATCTTTATACAGATTAGCCAGAGCTCAAATTGAGTCTGTTGCTATCACATCTCATTTTACTCATAGCATGGTATTTTTTTGTGTCATTTTTGACAGATTATTCCATCTGCAAATGCCATGCAGAACAGAAACAATTGAATCAGACAAATCCAATGGTAGCTCTTTAATCTTTTCAAATGCAAAATAAGGTTTTCAGATCAGACAGTCTAATAAAACATCTCCAATGAGCGTACAGTACAGCAGGCATATTTTTTAAATACAGATCCCACCACTGCCTGATTAATGCTATATTTGTACTATTTCACTCTCCCACCAGTGGAGGACAGGATGCAGTTCACTGAACTGAAGTAAATACTGTAGTACCAAAAATTGTGGGATTACTCCTGTTTACTCTTTTCCGTGTTACAATGAGTTAATATTTCACATAATAAAAATAACTTTAAAATTATGCAGGATTATTAAGTATAATTTAGGAAGGGTTACTGAACTAAACGAGGGGACGTGGGTGGTGCTGTGGGTAAAACCTCAGCACCTTGGACTTGCCGATCGTCAGGTTGGCAGTTCGAATCCCCGCGGCGGGGTGCGCTCCTGTTGCTCGGTCCCAGCGCATGCCAACCTAGCAATTCGAAAGCACCCCCGGGTGCAAGTAGATAAATAGGGACCGCTTACTAGCGGGAAGGTAAACGGCGTTTCCGTGTGCTGCGCTGGCTCGCCAGATGCAGCTTGTCATGCTGGCCACGTGACCCGGAAGTGTCTGCGGACAGCGCTGGCCCCCGGCCTCTTAAGTGAGATGGGCGCACAACCCTAGAGTCTGGCAAGACTGGCCCGAACAGGCAGGGGTACCTTTACCTTTTACTGAACTAAACAACCATTGTAGATAAATATTATGCTACATATACATAAGGGAAAATATATCAATAGGTGGGACAGAGTTTTTATTGTTGGTTTATTATTTTATTGCTGGCCTAGGTGGTGGGGCCCAGACTCACCAGCTCTACTGAAGAGGCTCCTCCTCGCCCAGCTGTGAGGCGTGAAGGCCATTTCTTGCAAGGCCCTTTCCACCTGGCCTAGGCGGCAGGGCCCAGACTCACCCAGCCATACCAGGTTAAATATGTATTCTGTACTTGACCTCCTTTGTAATGTTTTATTTTGAAATCTTTAAGATAATGTTTTAGTTTTTTGTTATGTTGCTTTGACTGTATACTCTATATTTGACTTTCTTCAGATTGTTTTATTTATGTTTTATTGAGTGAATAAGCTGTAAACCGATTTGAGATTTTTCTTAAAAATATAAAGCGGTATAGAAATTAAATAAATTGTATTCTAGTAAAGTAGTAACGTATAAAGTCACCAACCTTATTTCTTAAAGGTTAACAGGTGTCTGCTGTTAACAGATGTATGACAAGCAAAAAAAAAATGCAGCAAGTGAAGCTTTCATCAGCATGGAAATAAAGCGATAGGGACAGTTTCACTTGCATTCTATCTTGCTACTAAAAAAAAACCTAGCTGAGGAATTGTGTTTCTTTTATGCTTAGATTCGGGGAATCGACGTTTTATTTGAGATTGAGACAATTGAAAACGCAGATAGGAAAGAGCCTCTGAAAGAATCACCAGTCCCACCTCCAGAAGAAAGAAAGGAGTAGAAAAAAAGAGGACCCCACAGTGTGGGAAAGACTTTCCAGACCCAAGAGAAGGTCTCCTTCAAGGGGGGGGGGGTTAACGCACAGAACAAAGCAGCTCCCACGAGATAATTATACAAAGTTTATTTCCACCGGGGGGGGGGTGTGATTCTAAAAATTAAGGCAACACTGACACCATCTACTGCTCCTTCCCTTCCTGGAATAGAAATCATACTTTGCTAGCTGAGGCTCTTTTCTTCTTAAAGAGCTTTGTGTTCAGAGTAAATTTACTATCGCATCTTTTTTGTATGCTAAACTTGTAAACAATATATAAAGAAGGAACTAGTTCTAAGAGCATTAATCTATTACTATTTTAAGAAGCTGGCATTGTTATAAAGCTGAAAAAGGGCAAACTGGCCTACGTAGCCCCAATTAGGCTAAAATATTCCAACCAGTCCTGATCACAAGGACCATACAAAATTAATCCCATTTGTCTTAATGGAAGAAATGGGCAGAGCATTCCTATACTCATACTATGCTGGGGAGGGAAGAGAAGCACCACCACTGTGCTGGTGGAAACAGTTGTGTATCCAATGTGTGTTTACCATGGAAGGAGAAGGTGAAAAACAAAAGCAGAAACTACAAAAAACACAAAAAAAACCAGCAGGTACATTGCATGTCCCTGGAAACACCACCACAGCCCACCAAACCAGGAAGCACACCAGTGACAATGGCCACATGTCAAAAAGAGGGACCCGCCCCACGCGGGCCAAGTTTGAGCAATGACAGCAGTCACTTCACCATACGCCCTTCACACTAGAAATGGATAGAACTAGGTAGTGGCCATATACATAGGCAGTGGAGCCCTATGGTACTGTTTGTCAAAGTAGCGACTAATGCTCTCGTGCGACTGCTGGTTTGGCAAAACAGTTTCTCTCCCCACCACCACCACCCTCAATGAAAGGCGCACAAACACGCTGAAGCAACATGCAAGGGAAGCCTATGGTGCAATTTGCAAGACAGGCACAAACATGCTCCAGGCCCTTCCTATTTCAAATTCCCCCATGAGCAAAGTATCCTGTTCTGCCCTGCTACCTCCAGTTGCCAGAATGGAGCGCAAGGGTTGCATGCTTGTGTCTGGAGCCCTGAGGCAGAGAATACCCATTAAAGAGTTCAAGTCCAGACACAAAAATGTCGTGAGCATTAAATATGCATCATGCGAGACCGGAGAGATAAAAGACCCATGCCCTACACCCTACTATCTGTGTTATGGCCTCTTTCTGTGGGGGCTTAAATAATAGATTGGGAGCTAGTTTCTACCATACCCTATGCTCTGTCAAGAAGGCACAGTTGCCAGTGATGGGTGACCTTTTGTTGTTGTTGTTGTTGTTGTTAATGAAGTCAATGAGAGCGAAGTGTCTTTGATCAGGTCTGGGGCTGGTGTAGAGTTGTGCCATTAACAAGAGCATGGCCAGGGACTGCAGCATACAGTATAACTGTACCCCCCACTTCATGCTACCCATGTCCCACGCATGACTTTGCCTCATTTTGTCATGCATACCCCCCCTTCCAGGGCCAGATTTAGGTTTGATGAGGCCCTAAGCTACTGAAGGTAATGGGGCCCTTTATATGTCCAGCTGCCCTTTGTCAACAACATATTGTCACAGTTTTTTGTGTTGAATATATCCTATATGGTAATTTATGGACCTGATAGATATCTAAAGCCATTTGCACATAACAAAATATGTCTTTTATCAAAGCAATTGTTGAACTGAAACACAATTAAAAAGAAGTATATTAGTTATTTTATATTTTGGTAATGTACATCCAGTTTTTTCCCCTTTACTTTTTTGGGGGCCCCCAAGAGAGTGGGGCTATAGCTTGTGTAGCTTATACGTAAATTCGGAACTGCCCCCTTCCCCTATGTCTGTGCTTCCTAGGATGATGGGTTTTAGCAAACCACACAAACCGCCTAAAATCCCCCCCCCCCTTCTCCAAACCTGTATCTTATGCCTCACTAGACTGGCGATGAAAACACCCAGCCCACCCTTCTCGTACTGCAACCACCCCTTTCCTTGCACGAACCCAGCAGGTTCCAAGAAGCGGCTCAATCTCGGCAACGGCGAAGCCCCCGTTTCCTTAGAAACCACAGCGGCTGGTGCGACGTGAAAATGCTTCCTTCCGGCAACCGGCGCTTCGGGCCGTTGGGACCGGCCTTCGCTCCTCTCCGGTCGTAGCCTGTTGCGTTCTCCGCGGAAGCAACAGTAACTTCCCCTAGTCCCGCAAGACACACAGCCGAGGGCCCACGCTTCCTATCCTACCCTTTCCAGCTTCCACCAGTGTTGGGATATCCCCACTGTCCCCTTCCTATAATGATCCCCAAGGGATGTTGGCGGCGCTGCCTTTCGTAGTTCTTCGCTCAGGCATGGCCAAACTTGGCCCCCCACCTCTTTTTGGACTACAACTCCCATCACCCCTAGCTAACAGGACCAGTGGTCAGGGGTTGTGGGAATTGTAGTCCCAAAACAGCTGGAGGGTCAAGTTTGGCCACCGCAGCCTGCATTTCCTTTTCTGCCGAGGACCAGGCTCGAAAAGGCGCTGCTCAGGCAATTAGCAGTTGCGTGAAAGGCTTTTAAAAAGCAAATAGCGGCGTTGAAGGCTTGATGCAGGTCGGGACCCTCGCTTGTGTCCCCTACAGGGGCTTTAACATTACCTATACACTTCCTCCACATACAGTACTGCTGTCGTGTTTTCATTGAGCTATATATACATTTCTGCCTTCTCTAAAAAAACAACAAAAAACACACACATTACAATGAAGAAATATTAAGGGAACCAGGTCAAGCCAGTTCAGTTCTAAACGAGGATGCATTTGTTTTGGGTAAAGCAGTCACACCCCACACACAAACTCTGCCCTACGATTCTCATGCGCCCCCCCCCCCTCTCCTCTTGTCTACGTGAAGCTTGGAGCAACACAGGAAGTTGGATTTAAACACTCATCGTTTTCGTCAGCCCCAGTGACCTCCCTGACTGGAACAGCATGACTAGTTTCCCGTAATAAATGTTAACATGTTTAAACAGTGTGCAGAGTTTGACGGGCTGGGGAAAAAATATGTTCTCGTTCATTATTTTAATACAAGGGCAGAGAGTTAGGGGAGCTTTGGCAGGGAGGAGAGGAAACATGTTTTCAGAAACACTAATTTATTTGTTTTGCAAAGTCTTTGTATCCTGCCCTGCCCTAAATCATACAGATTTGGAAGGCAAGTAACAAATATAAAATCACAATAAAACATAAAAGAGCCTGCTGGATCAAGCTAATGACCCATCTAGTCCAGCATCCTGTTCTCACAGTGGCCTGTGGGAAACTCACCAGCAGGACCTGAACATAGGAGTTCTCTATCTTCTTGCGGTTTCCAGCAACTGGTGTTCAGATGCATCTCTGCTTGTGATGGTAGAGACAGAGCATATCCATCATGGTAGCAGTCGAAATAAATAAATTGTCCAGTAGCACCTTAGAGACGAGCTAAGTATGTTCTGGGTATAAGCTTTTGTGTAGTCTCTTAAAGTGCTACTGGAATTTATTTCTTTTATTTCAACTGCGTCAGACCAACACGGCTACCTACCTGAATCTAGCATCATGGTAGCAGCCAGTGATAGACTTATGAATTGGGATTCTTTGGGGAAAGCCATTACTGTTTAAAGAGGTATGATACTGCTTTAAATGTGTAGTGCATATGGGGGCCTTACTGAAATATGCATAGAACTGCAGCATTAAATCACAATACCACTAGCATATTTTATTCTTACTGGCTTTTTTAGCCTTTGGGTTATTATATTGCTGTAATAATTTTTTCAAGGGCATTTTTTCAAAAGCTCTCACAGAGCTACAAATCAGCTATACTATACATCAGTCTCTCTGTCTCTCTGTCTCATAACCAAGAGACAGGAGAAACTGAGGACTAATTTTGGAATCTGCAATAAACTCTGGTTGATTTAACATTTCCCAGATGCCCACAGATATGTTGTTTGCTTAGCTGCTGCAGAAAATATACATTTTAAAACATTATGAACACATCGAACAGTTCTTGGGTAATAGAAGTGTGATGTTTGGTCTTGTCTCTCACAGTTACCAAATTCCAGAACAACTAAAAAAAACCAAAACACAGACTATGTACACATTAGCATCTTAAAACACAGTGATCTGCATTTCAATTCACATTTGCACGTTGTTGTACATACCGGAGAGAAGGCAGGCATGGCTTTATCCAATGCACTCTTACCTGTTTGGTTTCCCTGAGCCTGCAACTCCTATTCATGAAGCTGGCATCTGCGCATGCACAAGGGCTATCTGAAAAGTACACACTGCTGCTTGACATCAAAGTGAATGTGGATTATGTTTTCAAATCAGTTAGAAGCTAGTTTGAGGGAAACATATCAAGCAGCAGTATTTCTAAAGAAACTAGATATGGATTGTGGCTAACAACCTGGGTACGCGATTTCAAAAATCAGCGGTAGGAGGAATTCAGTGAAGCCAGAGTAAATGGTAATGTGTACACAGCCTCACTGTGAGGCATGGTGTGAACAATATATTATGCAAAAATATACAGAAATAATATTTGCCGATATGTTTCAGATCCCAGTGTGAAGTAGATCTTGGAACGGCAAGCTGTACTGGGCTACATTTTATGCAGACTGCCATTCATATTTTTACCGTTGTATCATTCTTCTCCCCTTCGTAGCCTTGTTGTGGTCGTGGCGAAGGGGATTGAATAACTCCAAGAAGCTCTGAGCTATGCCATGCAGGGCTACCCAAGACAGACAGGTCATAGCCGAGAGTTTAGACTAAATGTGATACACCTGGAGAAGGAACTGGCAAACCACCCCAGCATTTTGCCAAGAAAACATAACAAAGGAGAAGCTTTGAGAAGAAAGTGAGAGTTTCCTAGGCATGCTCTGGTTCATGGGGTCACGGAGAGTTGAACACGACTAAGATGACTAAGCAATAAAATCATTCTTCTAAGGCTACCCCAAGTTATGGAAAGGGTCTTGTAATATGAAATGCCTGTTTTGTTACCTGTTACTGTTACCTGAAATAAATTAATACAATTTAAAACATGTTTGGAAACTACAGCTAACGCAAAATGTGGTGATCAATTTGTTAACTCAGCTGAATTCAAACTGCACACATTTTAGATCTGGAAGGCCATAATATGAAGTTTGGTGGGCATGCATGTCTTTGGTATGGGAAAGCTAAAATATATAAGAGCTTCATGAACCATGTTATTATGAGAAATCTGTATAGAGTCTGAGAGAAACATAAAAACTTGTTGAAAAGGAAAACACCCCATGGTTATTGCCAACAGAAGCAAATACAATTACAATTAATTACAATTAAGAGAATAAATATGAAGAGACAGTGGGCAATTTATAGGGATTTGTTAGATTTTTCAGGGAGTGAACCCAGATTAAAACCAATGGAAGAAGTAAGGGAACCAGATGTCCCCGGTCCCCGGGGACAGTCCCCGGATTCACCAATCTGTTGCCGGACAAAATCTGTCCCCGGAATGTCCCCAGATTTTAATTAATGTTCCCGGATTTATGCCTGGGGACTTCCGGCAAGGCAACATGGGGGGCGCCATGGCAGCAAGCAGCACTAGAGGTCCCGGCCATGTCAAAGTTCCTGCGGCCTGCCCTTTTTCTGTCATGGGAGAGACAGGTACCCACCCACCCACTGTATCTGTACTTTCCAGAAACAATTTAAGACATTTTTGTTTCAGCAAGTTTTACCAGTGAGACAAAAAGTTCTCTCCTTTGGTGTTCATTTTGCATTGTTCTTCAACTTATCTTCTGTTGTTTTTGTAGTTTTAAAGACTATTTTGAGCAGTTTTATGGTATGTTTGCAAACATCCTTAAAACATATGTTAAAGGTAATAATAATAATAATAATAATAATAATAATGTTATAATGGCATTAACTACCAATGAGAACATAAGTGAATCCAAATTGTATTTAACAGCATACAGTCTCTATATTTATTATAGACAATTATTTCAATGCGATCATTTCTCTTTTCTCTGATCCATAAATACCAGTGCTAAAATGAAGCCAATGTAAATCTAGGCCAGCCTCTATCATACAGTAAACGGGCATTTATTGCAAAGGTATAGAGAGATGCATTTATGCATTTATCAGGAGTATGTTTGAGAATCCGTGAAGAGAGAAATAAACAAGAGTTACAGTCAAGCCATGTTAGAACTGAAGAAGACTTCCTGTAGTTCTTTCTAGCTGATTTGCATGTGTCCAGTTGACTGAACTCAACCTGCCAGAACCAGATTAAGTAGGTCACTTTCAAACAGTGAGTCAACAAAAATATCTTGCCATGCACTGTGGAGGGCTGCATCTCTGGTGCTCTCACTGTACTACCATATCTGCCTTCCTGAGAGCACGTATTCTTTCTGTTTCTGTCAATAACATAGCATGGCACAACCTTTTAGAAGATAATATTGCACTATAAATTCCAACAGAGTCGTGATGTGGAATGGAAAGGAATGGGGTATAGCTTTGGAACACAACAAATCTTAACCAGAACTAACAAGGATTTAAAAATGTGACTTTCTCTACAGCAGCTGAGCCAGATAACCAGATAGGAAGACAGATAGATCTGGTAGCCGGCTGGTTATTGGGCATTAAAACATGTCACAACTGGTAAAATTGGTACAGGCTAAGGAGCATAATTAAATTAGGATGAAGGCTTTCTCCTTCCCCCCTAGACCAACCTCTTAATGCTGTTCTGCTTGATCAATAACTGCAATCCACTTAGGAACTGCAAGCCAGCCTCACTAATTAGCCGAGGGCTGAGGTGACTCTGACATGCCTCCCTTGGCACCTCTTGGGCTGCTGAACTGTGTGGAGTCTGGGAATTGAAGTCAGTTCCATGGGTTTGAGCCAAAATGAGGTTGCCTGATATGGGTATGAGGCGGGTGGTGATTATCTCTCATCTCATTAAGGATTAGATATCTACACGAGTGGAAGGCTATTTAGATAGCAGTTAAATAAGACTTATTGCTGCAGAACCTTTGTTAATTAATAACACTGCATTCCTTTCTTCTTCCAAGAGCTCAAGCCTTGTTGTCTTGAAATTTCTTTGCTTGTATGAAAATAATCGTGTAACTGGAGGAAGGAACCAAAAGGCATTTTGTCTGATTGTCTGCTAGGAAGCTGAATGTATCATCCATCCATCCATCAATTTAAGAACTGCGTGAAATAAGCACGAAGCAGATTTACTGCAAAAAAAAAAAAGGAGTACTTGCAGGGTAGTAATGATGACTCACATGCATGAGGTAATTTACGCTCTGACAGAGTCAAACACATCCTTCTCACTTGCAACATGCAGCCACGGCTGAAAGGAAAGGTACTTTCCTATCCATTGTCCTGTTAACTTCCTTCATTGTGGCAGTGGTTATGAAAAGTCTAAACAATTTTAATCAAGAACTTTCTCAAACCAGGAATCCCCAGTTGTTTTTATCTTGATGGGCGATCCTGAGCATGTCTACTCAGAACTAAGACTAATTAGGCTCAATGGACCTTATTCCTGTCAATATGTACAGGATTTCAGTCTAACAGTACAACTCTATTCCCTTCACTTTTCTTTAAGCAACACAGAACTTTAAAATCATACACCATAAAACTTTTCCTCAGATGAAGGAAATGTATATTATTAGCTAGGGGTTTCCCTTTCACCCTGTGTAGAACTGTAGCAAGTGTAGGCAGAGGAATCAACCGTGTTCATTGGTATTTTATTTCTCTTGGTGACTCTTATCTCTTAGTATAGAGCAGGGGTGCCCAAACTTTTTTCAAAGAGGGCCAGATTTGATGAAGTGAACATGCGTTTACGATTTTACCCCAAACTTGTTGAGCTTTATTTTAGAATTAAAGTTGTTGGGCTTTTTTTTGGATTGAAGTTGTTCAGTTTGTTTTAAGATTGAAGTTGTTCAGCTTTTTTTTGGAAATAAACTGCCACAGGAGCCGGATTAGACCCCCAAAACAGATTTTGGACATGCCTGGTGTAGAGGAAGGATGGAGACTCCCCAGGCTCGACATACGTTGCTGGACGATAGCTCCCATAATTCCTTTCCATGGGGTATGCTGGCTGGGGTTGATGAGAGTTAGTCTGCCAACATCTGGAGGGTCAATTTTCCCACCCATATATGATCTTATTCTCTGGATTATCACTCAATAAAAAGCTGTTAATTGAATTGTCACAGACCTTGTGTATTTCATTGCGTTTGACCTCACTGTTTACTCCATGGTTTACATTTCTCTCTCCCTCCCCATTCTGATATGTAAATATACTTGTTAGTTAAAGATAACACTCCCTGCATCTAATGAACTGCAGTCTGCTTCATGAAAGCTTATTATGCCATAACAAATGTGTACATATTTAAGACTCTTTGTTGGTATTGCTGCAACAGACTTACACATCATTTAAAATAAATTGCAGACAGCTATGCGTTCCGGAACAGGAAAAGAAGAACCCACAGTTGCTAGCGGAAGTTACAGAGAAACCTCAGTAAACGGTAGCTGCGCCAGACTTGTAATGTTAATTGGGGTAGCACTCACTTAGAAAATAACATTTAAGAGGTCACAAAATGGCTTTGCTGTGCATGTTTCTAGTGGGGGTGGGGATTTTGTAAAGGTGGAATTTTGTTAGGGCAGGGATGAATTTATGGAAACTATTGAGTAGGAGCTGTGATACAGAACCACCTCTCCATGCAAGTAGTATGACTGATAGAAGGAACTGGTTGGGGCAAGAGGGTGGTATATATATTTTTAATCAGTGGGGGTTGACTAGATAACTCTTGGGATCCCTTCCAACTCTACAATTCTATGATTTTAGGATTCTGATATTAGATGAATCTACACCAAGGGTGGGGAACTTTATTAGAAAGCAAAAGTAGCCACGTTGGCCTGTAAGAAAAACTACAAAGCCTACATTAGAGCAGTGCCTTTATTAAGACAACCAAAATGGCATGTAATACTGTGCAAGCTTTTGAGTTCTTTAAAACTCTCCATCAGGGGAGATAGTAAAGAAAGCAAGGGGAGGGACAGCGAGAAAAAGGGTTCTTGGATGTGGAAGCCATGGAATCTGGATTTAATCAAGAAGATGGGAGGAGGGAACGGACCATAACATTAGGTGCCGCTATGCAGGTTTCAGGCTGAGACCAGGACTGCTGGGATGAAAAAATGTACAAATGGTTGATCCCTTATACAGTGGTACTTCAGGTTAAGTACTTAATTTGTTCTGGAGGTCTGTTCTTAACCTGAAACTCTTCTTAACCTGAAGCACCACTTTAGCTAATGGGGCCTCCTGCTGCCGCCGTGCCACCAGAGCACGATTTCTGTTCTCATCCTGAAGCAAAGTTCTTAACCTGAAGCCCTATTTCTGGGTTAGCGGAGTCTGTAACCTGAAGCGTCTGTAACCTGAGGTACCACTGTATTATATCCAGTTGTTACCCAGATCTGTGTCCAAGAACACAGAAGTTCCTGCATGGGTGGAAAACAAAAAAAGAGAAACCAGACTGTTGTTACATTAACAAAGCTGGAAATTGTATGTGATGTACTATGTAAAAAAAATCTAAGAGTTGTATCTGTTGCTCCACCCACTGGCAGAGGAAGGGGGTGTGGCGGGTGCGGCCTGAAGTGGGGGTCATCCCTGAGGGGGGGTGACATTGCTGTTGCCCCCCTGGGATGCTCGCCACGGGCGCTGCCCCCACAGGCGCCTAGCCCCGCCCCTGGGTGCACAAGAAGTGCCCCACTCCACCCACTTTCCCTCAGGGAGCCAGTGTGGTGTAGTGGTTAAGAGCGGTAGTTACGTAATCTGGGGAACCGGGTTCGCGTCTCCGCTCCTCCACATGCAGCTGCTGGGTGACTTTGGGCCAGTCACACTTCTCTGAAGTCTCTCAGCCCCACTCACCTCACAGAGTGTTTGTTGTGGGGGAGGAAGGGAAAGGAGGTTGTTAGCCGCTTTGAGACTCTTAAAGGGAGTGAAAAGCGGGATATCAAATCCAAACTCCTCCTCCTCTTCTTCTTCTTCTTCTTCTAGCCCTACCCACCAGTGATGTGCAGAACCCAGAAATCTGGCCACAGGAGAGAGTGGCCCTTAGGCTGAAATGGTCTCCCTATCCCTATTTGTACCCATCTTAATAAAAGAGAATTACATATGTGTCATTAATGCGCACATAATTACACAGTAATGAAAAAGTGCACATTCCTGCATTGCAAGGGGTTGGACAAGATGACCCTGAGGGTCCCCTCCAACTCTACAATTCTATGAGCTAAAGCTTGTATGTATGTATATATGTATATATCACAGTTCAGACAGAAGTGTCATAAGATCCAGGGAAGTTCTTATCAGGCCTTAGAGTGGCCCACACAGCGCCACTTCTGACACCCTTCACCAACACGGGGCTGGGAAGCCATTCAGTAGGTTTCTTGGAACAAAGGAGCCAATTTTTTAATTTGTCCTATTCAAGCTCGAAATGGTTAAGAACGGATATCTCAACAGAGCTACAGAAGCAGGTCGCACTTTTCACCATTTAATGTATGATGCTGCTGCTGCGGTATTGAATTCTGATGGAATTGACATTTTTAAAAGCAGATTGTGAATGCAGCCCCGGGGGTGGGGGTCTGTTGAGGGGGATTTTGACTGAGATGTGATGATGCCCTTGGTTTTTTGGTGCACAATTTTTAAAGTGAGGTCTAAAAGTAGGGGAGTTCGCTGGGTGCCAGAAGCAGCGGAGGGAGAATGTGAACTAGCTGGACTGGCCAAGAGAAATGTCAGCAAAGCTCTGAGGGAGGAGAAAGGCATCCTGGACTGCTGTGCACAAGTGCCCTATTAAGAGATAAGCAGTGACAGGAGAGGAAAGCAAGCACTGCCATCCAAAATAGCCTTGGGTGACACAAGAGGGCAAAGGGACACAGTTCTGGAAGCTGGCAGAGGAACCTATGGTACTGGAACCTAGTAGAGAGATGAATGGACAGAGCCCTGGCCTGGAATTTAGTTCAAGGTGTGAAATTCAGGGTGGCATATGCATGTGATAAATGCATGCATGCAATAAGGGTGAAAAAGGAAAGCAAGCCATGAACAGCAAATCTATATGTAACTATGAAACACTCTGATTAACATACAAATGAGCTTAAAATCATTCAAATATGTATGTGACTGGCAAGTAAGAGAACTGTACTGTACAAGCAGGTATCTGATCTTGCATAGAGACTGGGGCATGCTTGCACTTGCTCACACACACCCTGAAGACACTAAAGATCAGGCAAATCAAGTTCCTCTATATCTTTCGGTCTGTGGTGCTCTTTGATCCAAGATGCTAACATTAATGAATCCAATAAAACTGTACCAAGTTTCAAAAAATTAGCCTGTCTCAGTTTGGTCCTCTGGCGACAGACACTTGATTTATCAATTTCTCCACCAGGGAGAATGCCTCATTACACTAGTCAGTCAGTGGAAGAAGCCTCTTGAATGTCTCCTGCATGTCCCTGTCTCTTGCTGTGAAAAAGTATGTCAAGTCTTTCAAGTGAGACTGCACTTGATGGTCCGCAGATATGCTCAGCGATGCCAGAGCTGCGAAAATGTAAATGCCTGTCCTAAAATCTTCCAAATTTCCCTTTCAATCAGTATGTTTGGTTTGGTTTGATATACAGTTATATTGATCAGTTGCTGTTGTTGGATAAAGGCTGGTGAATTCTGCACTCCTTAAGCTTTTGCAAGTGAAATGGAATAGGGATAGTTCATTGGTACTTGATTTCAGACAAATAAGAAGCTGAAGGGAAGCTAAATGTAAGGAGAAATATCCCTTCCCTGTGTGGGTGGTGTTCAAAAACTCATTAATTCAAGGAAAGAGGAGCCCACTATGGAGTTACAGAGTAGGAGGGATAGGCCAAATAATGTAATTATGTTGTATATGTGTTGGCTCTGCAAATCACATTTGTTGGTCTAAAACTGCTGGGAAAGCTTAGTCTTAAGAACATAAGAAGAGCTGCCGGATCAGTATCCTTTTCTCACAGTGGCCAACCAGATGTCTGTGGGAAACCCACAAGCAAGTCCTGAGCACAACAACACTCTCCCTTCCTGCAGTTTCCAGCAACTGGTATTCAGAAGCATTACTGCCCTCCAACTATAGAGAGCGAGCATAGCTATGATTACGGCTAGTAGTAATTGGCAGCCTTATCCTCCATTAACTCAGCTAATCCTCTTTTAAAGCCATCCATGTTAGTGGCCAGCATCACTGCCTCTTGTGGGAGCAAATTCTATAGTTTAAACTATGTGGTGTATGAAGAAGTATTTTCATTTCTCTGCCCTGAATCCTGGGTATATAATCCTAATTCCATACAGTTCTGGGTCATCACACATTAATTGGGTAGCATCCTGGATAAACCTGAAATCCGCTCGGTTCTTGACCAAAAGCTGACTTGAGAACTTTGACTGTCTTACCTTAGGCAACCTGGTGATATAGCTAGGCATGACTCCCTTTAGCTTCTGGTTCTGAAACTGCCCCGGTGCTTGAGCTGTGTCTGGTCCTAGGTCAAGAAAGTCCTACTATTCTCATTGTTACAATGAATTCCCTTAGCACTGCGCCCGACCAAGGTCCAGATTTCTCTGCTTCTTTTCTTTGCCTGCTCCATTTCTGGCTTGTAGTTAATAGTAGTAGTAGTAGTAGTAGTAGTAGGAATTTATTTGTACCCCATCCATCTGACTGGGCTGCCCCAGACAATCTGGGTGGCTTCCAGCATATATAACAACATAGTAAAACATCAAACCTTAAAAAGCTTCCCTTTACAGGGCTGCTTTCAGATGTTTCCTAAATGTTATACCCTAAATCAGGGGTGTCAAACTCAAATTTATCGGGGGCCGCATCAGCAGTTTGGTCACCCTCAAAGGCCGGTTGTATCTGTAGGACTTTACATGAATGCATGTAAAGTGGAGGTTTCCTGTGTAGAACAGCCGGCGCTGCTAGAGGGCAGACGTTCTCTGGCTTTTAGGCTGCCGCGCATGCGCTGAAGAGGCGGCTTTCTTGTATCCAAAAAAAAAAAGAAGCGAGAATAAAAGGTGAAGGCTGGCGGCCGGCAGTGGCTACACGGGCCACATGATGAGGTCTGGCGGGCCGGATTCGGCCCGCGGGCCTTGTGTTTGACACCCGTGCCCGAAATCTTCAAATCCAGTTCTGTAAGTCAAGGTCATTCTGGCTGTGGTTTTGAACCAGTCTGGTGCCTATGGTTCTGTCCTGCCCCCTGACCTATGGTGCCTCTGGTTCTGGTGTAATACACTGTGTTTATACACCTCTCCACTTACTGTATCGCCATATCCGTGTCTATATGCACTGACTGAGCGTCAATTACTCAGTTTGGGGGGTGGGCACAGAAAGCGAGGTTTGCGACGGCACAAAACTAGCAGAGCACTTTGGCACTGGTTTGGAGTCAAACAGGATGAGGTTGGATTTTTGGCCCTTTACAGTGGTACCTCGGGTTACAGACGCTTCAGGTTACAGACTCTGCTAACCCAGAAATAGTACCTCGGGTTAAGAACTTTGCTTCAGGATGAGAACAGAAATTGTGCTCCGGTGGGGCGGCGGCAGCAGGAGGCCCCATTAGCTAAAGTGGTGCTTCAGGCTAAGAACAGTTTCAGGTTAAGAACTGATCTCCAGATGGAATTAAGTTCTTAACCCGAGGTACCACTGTACTTGTAAAGGGTTTTGGCCCTTTGCACAAAATGCGGGATTCGCAGCACAAAACTTTGGCGGAATCCAGAATTTCAGGGTCACACCTGATCCTGATCGCATTGCCCACCTATCAGCTCCCTGAGTTCCGACCCTGCTCCAGGGGGCAGACCCAGTTCTGTTTTTTTTCTCCCTGTTGCCCCTAGGTCTTCTTGCTCACAGCTCCTCTTTCCGTCTCGCCTCGGCGGAGGAGTCGCGGCCCACGTGCTCCCACCGACCACGCTGCCGCTCGGCCCCCGCCCCCTCGGAGAGCGCGGCCCGTGGGAGGCGCTAGGACCCGCCTGGCCTGGCCCCGGCTTGGCTCCCTCGGCCTCTCTGACGCGCTCTCCCGCCGAGCTGGCTGCGCGGCTCTCGAGCTACAGGCGCTACATCGCCCCAGGACGGCAGGGAGCCGCGCCACCGAACCCGCCGCGCCCGGGGACGGAGCCACGCCCGAACCTGCCGCCCAGCGGTCCGGGATACCCAGGTAAGCGAGCTGTGCGCGGCGGGGAGATGCTTCTGCGGAGCGCGCGCGCGCTAGGGGACCGTCCGCCCGGGTCGCCCGAAGGGGCTCTGGCAGGTGGCGCTCGGGGGGCACCTCGGTGCGCCGCGCGCTCTCCTGGCCCGCCGGGGTCTGCCGCTCGGCGGCACCTGCTCGCATCTGGGCGGGTCGGAGGCGAGGGCTGGCTTAAGGCTGGGAAGGAGCGGCGGCGCCGGGTCTCCTCTCCAGCGCTTGCGGAGGGAGATGGAGGCGCCAAGCGGACGGAGAGACTCTCGCCTGGCGGGCTTGGCGTTGACGAAGCTGTGCATGACTCAGGGCTGGTCCCCCGCGCCCCATCGCTGCCCCCTTCTCTCGCGGCTGCCTCCCCAAGATGCTCCTGGCCCGGCGTCGGCTGGACCAGCTGAGCAGGGGGCCAAGTAGGAGGCTGTCTGCGCGCAACAGGAGGGTGGGGAAGTGAAAGCCGGAGGTCTGCGCGTCGGCGGGGGCGCATCCCATAGACAGACCTCCGTAAGGCTCAGGCATTGTCCAGTTGCCCTTATTTCCCCAGCAACGGCATCTCCACGATCGCGCTTTCCCAGCGCCCCCTCCTAGCCCATGTCGCGGTGACCGCGGCTCCAAGAGGCTGGTCCTCATGATCCCCAAGGGCTCCTCTGCTAGCGCCAGGCGCCCTGGCCACCCTGAGCGGTCTGGCTCCGGCTTCTCCTCCTCCTGGAGAAGTTCATTCATTTCTCTCCCGCGCATCCTTGACCCAAGGAGCTCCGTGGCCAAGGGAGATTTGCCCAGGAGAGATGCTTGTGTCGGGACCAAGCGAAAGCCAGTCTCATCGGGGCTTTTAGACAGCCCTTTTAGAACAGGCGATCAATCCATCCGCCTCTCTCTTCCTGAGCGCACCTCCCTCCCTGTTTCAGCGAGACCGACTCGGAACCGGAGCCAGGGGCATCACAAGGAGTCTGGCTTTTCCCCCGAGGAGGGTGCTAAGAGGTGTTTGCGCCTTTCTAAACATCAGAAAACACCCCAAAACAAGGCCTAGATACAGATCTCTAGTTGGTGACGATGCTCGGCTGGATCACAGGAGCACTCGATTTCTGGGCGCACCTCGTGAGATGAGGAGGGGAGGCTGGGTCTCCAACGAGATCCAGTTTCCTTAAATGTCACAGGGAATTAAACGCTCGTGAAGGGATGACAGACAGGGAGGGAAGGAACTGGGCTGGGAAACAAGGAGCAAACCTCGCGCGCGCCTGTTTATCAGGGGAGAGGCTGGGCAACGGGAAGATGGGTAACGTTTAATCTCTAGGGTCAGAGATTATCCGGCTCAAATCAGCAAGAGACTTGGAAGGCTTACCCTGAAACCCATTTCCCCACTCCCAGATGATCTAGGTGGGCTGTGTGAGGACGCTTTTGTCCCTCAGAGGTACTCTGCTCTGTGCTGTTGTTTCCAACCTGAACTGTGCCATTTGAAAAGGAGTTCTGGTTCTAGATGACGTTCTGGTTGGTGTGTGCTTCTGGTGTTTAGATGGTCCCCCGTTCACCTGCACTTGTATCCATGCCAGATCCTTGGATAAGATTCCAAGGTGCTTTTTCTCTGTACACACAGTCCCGGCTATGGTAAATTATTCCCTTAAACTTCATTTATCTGTAGGAATCAATCTCAGCCCATCTCTGTAGTCAGCTTGGGCCTGATTGGCTTCTCCAGCCAGTGCCCAGTTACTGATCTAATTTAATCCAATGTTTTCTGACGGATCTAGGGCATTTGCTTGGAATTGAAATACTGCGCCTCCCTGGGCATAGATGTTGTAAACAAATTATATGGGCACGATTGTACTTCTTTCTTATTTTGCTGCTTTTTTGCTTTGGTATGTTAATTTAAAAAAATACAAAATTGTAAAGAACATAAAGGCGAAGCTGCTTATATCTGCCTGTGCTGTTTGACTGGTTCTTGTCTTGAATTGCAACAGCGACATTTCTCTATTAAGCAATATCAAGTCTGACATCTGTGTTTATACTCTTTTCTTTTTCTATTTGAAGTACTGGTGGCATCAGATGGATTTTTTTAGCTGCCTATGACAGTAATTAGGTAGTGCTGCGGCTACATCCTCCATTCTTCATTTGGAAAGCCCACTGTAGTGAAAGGTATTTATATTTCAAAATAAGTGTGTATATTTACTATGATGGGGTTGTGGAACAGCAATCTGAGGACCCAGTAGGAAGCCAAATTTGGTGTTTGGGTTAACTAACGTATTTCTGAGCCCTTTACAAACACTATAGATCAACAATTTACTAAGCTTTCCTGTCAACTATAACAATAAATAATAATAGAAAGTAGAATAACTCTAAATAAAATGACAGTAAAAATGTGAAGCTGTAGATTTATTATTTATTTATCACACTTATATCCCCCCTTCCCTGCCCCAAGGTCACCCAGATGGCTGAACGGGGATTTGAACCTTGGTCTCCCAGGTCCCAGTCCAACATTTTAACCATTATGCTACACTGAATCAGTTATGAAGCTGGTACTGCAGTGTTCTTGCTTTTCATTTATTTATTATACTGCTTTAATACTCAAAACATTCTCTAAGCAGTTTGCCAAACCACCAAAGTGGTTTGACAGCATGAGGAAGGGTCTAGTAGGTAGCTAGGACCCGCTGGGTTTGGGGCTGTTAATGTGGTTCCCCAACTTCCATTCCCCGTACAGTATATAACACAGGCTGCTTTTTCTGGAGGAGAAATTCTCAAGAGGTAGACTTACATAGCTTGTGGCATCATCTAAAGTGCAGTTCTACTCTGGCTGTAAAATGACACCGCCATCAGTAGATCTTCTCCCAGGGAGTATTCGGTTCTCCCCATGACTTCAGCTCTGATCAATGCTATGCAAACATTTGTGCACGTGAGTAACTTGAGCTTCGTAAGTGGCACAATCCGGTAAGCTCAGAGTGATCACGGACATGTGGGCCTTTACTCATCTGGCATGGAGATTCGTAGGATGGGAGCAATTAAATGGAGGTATCAAATGACCTTTGTATTGCCAGTTTGGGGCACAAGGGGCTGAATTATTACTCTCTAGAGCTGAAGGCATGAGTTTTTAGTACGTTGGATATATAGTCACGATGACTCCCGCACAGTAGCAAACAGCAGCTTCCTTTTTTTGGATGCTTTAAATGAAAAAAGTGCAAAGCTAGTAACGCGAATAATGGCTTTCTGGCCTATCTGATGGATCTGTGCACTCAACTGCTAGGAAACAGCCTCCCCCCACCCCCAATGTGTCCACCGGAGCAGAAAAGCCTGCCGGCAATTATGCATGAAGCCAGCAAGGAGGACACTGCCTGGTTTCCAGTTCCAGGCTGAATTTTGAGATATGCAATCCTGGTAGTTAAGCATCATCTGCATGTAGTATAAAACACACCCCATACCAGATGGCAAGGGGTGTTTTTTTAAAAAAGAACAATTGGAATGTTTTTTAGTCATTGCAATGATTGGTTACTCTTCCTCTTTCTCATGAAAGAAAGGAGAGCAGTTGAATTAAGTGCTAAATTGCTTTTTTGGGGGGGCTGGGTGGTCATGAAGGGGCTTTGCATTTCATACTCAAGTGAAGAGCTGAGGAGTCTTGATGGGTGTTGGGGTGGTGGCAATGATGATCAATGCAGGGAGCCTAGCTGCCTTCCTTGCCACACAAGCCCCATTCTTTACATTGCAGGTTTAGTGGTCCAGAACATGTGTGTATGTGCATTTATTTCATTTGTTGACACTATCAGGATATACAATTTGTAAATATATGTCATTAATTTATTTCACTATACTATACCAATGTGATGGGACGTGGGTGGCGCTGTGGTCTAAACCACAGAGCCTAGGGTTGGTGGTCTGAATCCCCACGACGGGGTGAGCTCCCGTTGCTCAGTCCCAGCTCCTGCCAACCTAGCAGTTTGAAAGCACGTCAAAGTGCAAGTAGATAAATAGGTACCACTCCAGGGGGAAGGTAAATGGCGCTTCTGTGCGCTGCTCTGGTTCGCCAGAAGTGGCTTCATCATGCTGGCCATGTGACCCGGAAGCTGTCTGCGGTCAAACACCAGCTCTCTTGGCCAGTAAAGCGAGATGAGCGCCACAACCCCAGAGTCGTCTGCGACTGGACCTGATGGTCAGGGGTCCCTTTACCTTTACCTATACCAATGTGATAAAACAAAAGGTCCCATGGGACATTTCAAACCCACCTTTTAATTGCAGAAGTGATCTCCTTGGGATGAAGCTGAACTAATAATTAATTGCTTAATTATTTAATAATTCAGTTTATTCCATGTACATCCCACCTCATCCCAAGGGCTTGGGGCAGGTTTAAAAAAATGTTATTGGTAACTGCAACTCCCCCTCTAAATTGCAGTGACTCAATCACACACAAAGTAATTTTTTAGAAGGCGGGGGAATCTTAGAATGATTCCTACAGCTGGGCTTTGGCAAATTTCCAGGAGAAGGAATTTTGGAGTTGGGGAGGTGGCAGAGGAGAATCAGACACTGGGAACGACTCTCCAGTTTCATGTGCTGCAGGTCTAGATCTGGAATGAATTGTCTACCAATTGGCCTTCCAACTAATTCATGCTGAAATATGGAGGAATCTCTGTCTATTCCCCCACCCTCCTGGTAATTGGTTACTCTTCCGGAAGCATCTGAGGTTCGGTACCATGTGACACTGTACATGTTGCTTGAAACACCTGAATTGATCTGGTTACACATATTCCTTCCCCCACAATCTCTACCCACACAGTGCTTTGGTTGTCTTCTCTTTCTGCTTGTGGATACTCCATTATCAGTATTTAAATTAACCAAAAATATTTCTGCATTGTATTGATTAGTACATTGCACTCCACCTTTCCTCCATCTTGGAGCACAATGCAGTGTACACAGGGTTCCCAGTTTGCCTCCCTAACCCACCTGCTGATGAAACCCATACCTCTTTTGCATGAATCTTATCTAAGCCAGGAAGCCACTGGGACATTTTGTTAAGTCATTCCCTTTTAGCACCCCTATAAATATAACCTTTTTGTTTCTGCTGTAAAGATGATTGAGATTCTGTGTGTGGATTGCTTTTCAGCTCGGAGAAAATTTCATATACGTATATGTGGGTGTGGGTGTGTGTAAATATCACTCAGTAAAAGCCTGAGGACATGCTGTAGATAGTAAGTGAAAGAGAAGGAAGCAACTGAGGAGATTTGAGGAGTAGGTTGATGGAACCTGTTATCAAACAGCACCAAAAGGGCAGATTGCTGGGCGGGGGATGGCAGAAGAACCACATGTTTGCTTCAAGAGAAGGGGGATGTTGAAAGAGGATGGAAGTGGAGCAGGGGAGGATTAACCTCTGGTAAATAACAAAGGTCACCAGTGGCAGAGACAAAGGTTTCTTTTGACATCTATGAAGTGATGTCTCTGCAGAGGTGGACTAGGCTCTGGCCTCAGAATACAAAGCCGCCAAATAATGCCTCTGTGGGAAATGGACCAAATGTCTTCCCCCCCCCCTCTCTACACAGATTTCAGTTTGAATTAGAATTAATTGTGGAAACGCTGTAGTGGAAAGTCGGCTTTGCTAATCAGGAAGTGAAGCTCACAAATTAGCAGTGCTGTGGTCAAGTGAATGTCAGACAGAGTAGCAGATAGCATCAAGTTATAGGGGAGAGACCAGTGTTATTATAATGGGCTTGGACCTGTGAGCCCTCAGTTTGAATTCCTCCTCAGCATGGTGAGGAGGAGTTACTGTGTTTCATCCTAGCATATGCTATGGTCCTTTTTGTGAATCCAGCGTAGCAACAGTGGGCAACAGAGCTTCTCCTTTATCTCCTCCTCCCTGCACCTGCATAATCTGGGGTTGGGGGACCCTACAGAGCAGATTTTGGGGGAAGCTGGCAGAGAGAAACCAGAAGTCCCATTGTGCAAGCAGATTTCCATTGTAGAAGCCGGCAGACATCACTGGATGTCACCCAATATTAGAAAAGACTTGCAAGGCATTTTGTACACTAAAAGGTGAAAACTATGTATCCATTCACCCTTCCACAGGTTTTATTCAATCCCAGGGCACAGTTATCTCATAACTGGGATATCCCATAAACAACAAAAAAGGGGGGAAATTGGTACACATGTATTTCCAGACACCTTGAATACTATAAAAGTCTGACAACAGGACCCCCCCAAAAAAATAACCAAGTTAAGTGACGAAACGTCTACCTCAGAAGTGAGAAACTCACCTGTGGCCCACAATATGTTGCCAAACTGCAGCTCCCCTCATCCCTGACTATTGGTCATGTTGGCTAGGGGTGATTCTTTTTTACTTATTCTTAAAAAAGAGAGACTGCATTTAAAGCATAAGTTTCAGAAAACACTAGACAATGTGTCACATGGAGTAATTCACAAAAGAATTTTTAAAAACCCAATAAAGCCATGCAATATTAATTTAAATCTGCAAAATATTACTAAAACCCACACTAGGTAAGCAAGGAGAGTTTTAGTCAACCACATCCAGAAGGCCACAGGTTCTCCACCTTGGGTTCATAGCAGAAGTATAGCAGCAAGGAAGCCACATCTTTTGTTACCTGAGACTAAGGACAAGATAGCATCTTCCTCCATTCCATGAACAAACGCTGACTAGACTGGTAGTCAGAATTGTATTTTGACACTGGCAGTGGGACACCATTCTCTACTGAGTGGTGATGGGCTGTAGCTGAAAGCCGTGGGCTATTTCATTGGAAGATTAACTATATCCCGCCTCTGGCATTCTCCAGCTTTTGAAAATAAGGTAAATAAATACTCTCTTCCTTAGTTTAGCATGCAGTGACCACTTCTCATTTGGGAAATTAAGTCTGCAGTCCTGAACAAATTGGATTTTTCCTATTAAGCACAAATAGAACACCCAATATAACAACCCTAAAGAAACACACAAACATATAACCATCAGTGTTACATATAGTCACTTTGTGTTAGCCACTCTTTAGCACTTCATTGCATGCGGGAGTCACCGTCAATGTACAAACTAATGTTTTATTTTATATGTGGTAAATATGCAGTTTAGGCTAGGGAGTGTCTCCAGAAGGACATATGTGAGTGTGATTGTGGGCGTGTCTGGGTTCTGAAAGTTAATATATGAAACAAAGAGCGGCCTGACTTCCTGAATGGTGTCACGTAGTATTTTGCCCTTAGCAAACCTCTTAAGTTGTTGTAGAGGCAAGTACCCGTACTTGATAACCCTTTTCCATTTGAGTAGGGTTGTGGTTTTTTGTTGTTGCTTAGAACCTTTCCAAACTTGCCTCCTGTATCATTCCCCCTGCAGGGCATAAAACAATTTGAGAGGATTTTTTAACAACAAAAAGGCTAGTGGGGAGCAGATTAGGAAGCCCATCCCCACGATGCTCATTTGTCGAAGATTATATCTGATCTTATAAAAAGAAAACAATCGGAATAAGTCTACACTAGCCTCAGTGATGTGGCCCCTAAATAAGTTAATATTTGCCTTCTCCCTTAATGTTGTTTCTTCTGTTTTTATTATTGAGTAGCTCTATACTTAAGGACATAAAATGAGCCTGCTGGATCAGGCCAATGGCTTATCTAACCCAGCATCCTGTTCTCACAGTGGCCAGCTCAGGCAGATGCCCATGAAAAGCTTGCAAGCAGAACCTGATCAGAACAGCACTCCCTCCCCACCCCCACCCCCACCTGCAGTTTCCCATCCACTGGCATATGGAGGCATGCTGCCTCTGATTGTGGAGCTGGAACATAGTCGTCATGGTTCGTTTGTCTGCTTTTTGAATTGGTCTAATCGTTAAAGCCTTCCAAGTTGGCGACCATCACTGCCTCTTGTGTGAGCAAATTCCATAGTTTAACTGTGCATTGTGTGAAGAAGGGCTTTCTTTTTGGTCTATCTTGAAACTTCCAATATTCAGCACCATTGGCTACCCACGTGTTCAAGAGGCATGGGTAGGCAAACTAAGGCCCGGGGCCGGATCCGGCCCAATCGCCTTCTAAATCTGGCCTGCGGACGGTCTAGGAATCAGCGTGTTTTTACATGAATAGAATGTGTCCTTTTATTTAAAATGCATCTCTGGGTTATTTATGGGGCTTGCCTGGTCTTTTTACGTGAGTAGAATGTGTACTTTTATTTAAAATGCATCTCTGGGTTATTTGTGGGGCATAGGAATTTGTTCATTCCCCCCCCCTTTTCCTTTTCAAAATATAGTCTGGCCCCCCACAAGGTCTGAGGGACAGTGGACTGGCCCCCTGCTGGAAAAGTTTGCTGACTGCTGTTTAAGAGTTATGAGAGGTCCATGAGAACTTTTCCTTATCCACGTTTTCAGCACCATCAGACATGCCACCTTGCCCCTGCAATTGAGGGAGCTGGGGCCATGTGATGGAAGCACGCCTCCTCCTTGAAAATTCATGGGGGGGGGACCCTCGCCCCACTCCAGATGGCACACCAGAACACCATGCATAATTTACACACTGATATCATATCTCCTCATATATAGTTTTCTCTAAACAGCTTCATAGAGGAGTTGCTCCAACTCCGTGATGATTTTTTTGTTTGCCCTTTTCTGAACATCTTCCAGCTCCACAATATCCTTTTTCAAGTGAGGTGACCAGAATTGTACTTCAAATGTGATTGATTTGTGTAGATTATTATATTTATATTATAAGCTAATGGTATAATATTGGCTTTAACTTCTTATCAACAAAGAACAGAGAGGGTCAGTCTGTGATATTAAATTGGCCGTTGGGATTCTGCCACAGAATAAGCATGAACAAAAACTTGAACAAAAAATGGATAATCACCTAGGATATAAGTGAAACCTGTTGACAAGTCTAAGTGAAATATGGAAAGATTTTCAATAAGTTCTTTTGAAAAAGGATTACAGCACTTCCTTTGTTGTCTTCTCTGTGCTCTTCATTCTTGTCTTTTAAAGAAGTCATGTTATCTAGCTATGGATCTTATTGCCACTGTAGGTTAAAGTTACGGGTGATACTGCTATGATAGGAATAGTAATTAAGAATTTGCTTTATTTTATTAAAATGGCCCAAATGATGCAAAACAGCAGCAGGGCATTATATTTTTACTTCCTGATATAGTACTGCAAAGGCAAGAAAGAGGAGGGTGAACAAACTACTTTGCATACTCAAGCCACAACTTCTTTTGTTCCTACCTACATGGGGAGAGCACTTGAGTTAAGAGAAAGCAATAGGCCTGAGCTGTTTCATGTGATTTACGGGTCCAATGTATAGTGAGAGGCAGGATGTCAAGCACGCCCTCAGGAACAACTCACAACTGAGTCAACCTGAAGTGAATGCTACATCCCACCCCCATTTGTTCCGTCTTTTGTTTCTAGGCAACAGGCTGGGGAGCAGAAGCACACTTCTGGAGCCTGCTTTTCCTCCATTTTCAGTTGGTAAGGTTACCCTGTATTTGTGTGTTGGTTTGTAAATATGCGCTTGTGTGAATGAGGACTGAGGGGAAGCCACTTGACTGAATCAGTACATGCGACTTCTTTGCCAAGTGCTACAATCTGATGGCTATGATCAACCCAGAGAGAGGTGTCAAGAGTACAGCCTGCATATGCGTTTGTGTGTTTTTAACCAACGTTGAAAATAACGCCTTTTTAAAAATACATAGGGACAGTGCTGCTTGTAAATGTTAATATGCGATCTAAAGGGCGTGCATTTGTTGTTGTTTTTAAAAACTGTGTGTATATTCCAGCAGGTGTAGGTTTTATATTCAGATTGCAGGCAAGGAGAATTGGGGGAATAAAGGGGTGGGGGGTGGAGAAGCTTGTGAAAACGTCTCACAAGGCAGTAATGCGCTTGTTTCCGGCCTTTTATTGTGCACGTGCTCTCTCTCTCTCTCCATGGGCAGCTCTCGCCAAGAGGAATATTATATTCTAAAAGTAGCCATTGGTCGTTTAGTCGGTGCAGTTGCAACAAGAAGTAAAGGCGAGGCAGGGTTGGCTGCAGATGACCTTAGGCAACCGCTGTTGCCAGATCAACGTTTGAAAAATAAGACGCCCGGTGGCAGTTTGGGAAGCCGCCTTCTATGTATTCTGTGGAATGGGACCATGGAGCTCGGGGATGTTCTGCATTCTGACAGTCTGATCCATCGCGTTACGCTACACAAACTGAAGAGCCCGGGAGGCTGAATTTAAAAACCGTCCTCACTGAATTTGCTTCGGCCCGTTAAGAGCACGGCTCCTAAAAGCAGTGAGTTCAGTTCTCTCCCTCCTTTCATATAAATGGATTGAATCATAAGGGTTATAAAACATTTAAATGTATAACGGCGGTGTTCTTGTTGGAAACGCCATCTAGAGCAGATATTAAAAAAAGGCGCGTGGGTCGCCTTGGCTGCAAAGCCATTAAACTTTCAGAGGCTTGCGCCTTACTTTCTTAACAGCCAGAGGGGGTAACAGAATAATTTGATTTCCTTCAGATCGACCAATGGTGCTTGGATTATTATAAGGGAGAGGAGACGTCCCCCGCCCCCCCCCACGCGACTTTTCTCCTCTAAATAGCCTTATTATGTGACCACTTAACGGCTCCGGTGTTGGTAACGGCATATATAGCTGATGATCGGACAGAGTTGTTCTTGTTTGGCTGTTTAATTATAACTTGACCCCAATTAGGTATTGCCAAGCGTTGCACCCGCTTCGTTCTGAAGCAGGTTTTGCACTATCGAGATAACGATCTTAAAATCGGTTTCGAGGGAGAATGTGTGCGTTGATTTCCCCCTCCTACAGATGGCTGAGGCTACGCGCGCTTTCTCGGCAGGGAATGCAATACTATACTAGAGCAACTGCTCCGCTCTCTCTCTCCCCGGCTCAACCACGAGGTGAGCGCGTGTATTTCTTGGTAATTGCAGCCGGCACTTCCGGTCTGCCCCTCTGTCACGTCCTGCACGTCTGCATGCGGGAAGACGTCCCCAAGTGCTCTAGCCAGCCTGTGCCAGCAGCCCTCGTGGTCTGGGCGTGGAGGCTCCGGGGTGGAGCCAAAGCCCCATTGGAACCGCATTCCAAGCGGAGCCCCCTCCGCCCTCAGATGCGCCTCCTCCTCTCAGATGCTCACCGTGATCCTCGTAAGAGGTTTCCGCTACCAGATGCCGCACTCATGCCTTTGCAGCTTTGCATTAAAACATGCAGACTTTACCCCTTGCATTGCTTGATCTTTGGTGTGTGAGTTTTTCCCACGTGTGTGTGTGTGTGTGTGTTTGTGTGTTTATCCGACTGGCAACTGAGAGCACTTAATGCATCGGATGAAGTGGGTTGTACTGGTCCACGAAATTTTATTTTAACACTTTTATTTAAATAAAACAAAGTTAGGTATGAAATAGACAATCAAGAAAAATACAGGTAGAATAACACTACAGCAACATATTTTATGCCACACTATATTTGTTGGTGTTTAAGGTATCTTAAGACTGGTGGTTTTTTAAATGGCACAGTGAAGCCTTTGGTACCGGTAAGTTGTCTACCTCCTATTCTGTGGGACTGTGAAGCACAGTGTAGTGGTAAGTCCTTAAAGGAAAGCAGTGATTCTTTTCTAAAATGAGAGGTGCTCCAGCCACCCTAGAAATCCCATTTTTGACCCAAATCCTGCTCCCTATTTGCAAGTGGATGAGGGCACCCATTTCAGGGATATATAATCCCTGCATGTCTTCACAGGCATACAGTCCTGACATTCACAATAGCTGCTAGTAGAGCTTCGCTGTAAGCAAGCCATGACTCTAGCCCTGCATGCAGGACTGGCCTTTGGGAATTCTGAAGGTCATGTGCAAAGTGGGCACTGATGTCCCCCTATATGATGTTATAGAGGAGATATATAATTCTAGTTGCTTTAAAAATGAGGTCCAATTAAACAACCTCCACCCAAGGCTAATGCTTAGTACATTACAGATAGGTAGCCGTGTTGGAAGTGTGCATGCACACGAAAGCTCATACCAATAACAAACGTAGTTGTCTCTAAGGTGCTACTGGAAAGATATTTTTTTTTAACATTAATCCAGTCCCTCTCATTCAGTGTCAATGTACACCACCTGTAACTCTTTCTTACCTAGTAGACTAGAATTAATATGCCTTTAAAAGAACCCTCCTGTTCTTTCTATTGGAATATTCTTTCAGTGCCAGTAGCGTGCTGGTCACTGTGCAGAGAGCACAAACATTACATAACTCTGCTTTGAAATGGCTGTGCTTTATTGCGTAATAACACCACAGCTCTGCAGTACGTACAGGAGAGTCAGCGTTAGCGTTATGAGATGGAGTGCTGAAATTGGTCAGGCAGATGCAGGTTTTTAAATCTCTGCTCAACCATAAAGCCCATTGCATGACCTTGGGGCAGTCCCTGCTCCTGTTTACAGAGACAACGGGGAGAAAAAAACAATGCACATGCAGTACCTGAACTCCCTGGGGATGTGTGTGTGCAATAAAAGTGGAACTAAAGCCCCCTGCTCAGCACAATCTGCACAGAGATTTTCCTTGTAGGATAAGGATGCCAGGAGCTACAAGTCATGATGGTTTTGTGTACTGCTTCCAATATTGGATGTGGTACCCCATCAGAGACTGCGGATCACTCTTTGTGTGGTAGTAATGTGCTGCTCACCTGGTTGGCCGTTGTGAGAAAAAGGTGCTAGGCTAGATGGGCCATTGGCCGGATCCAGCGGGGCTCTTCTTATTGTCCTTAATATTCTCAATATGTGCACACTTCCTTGAAAGCATGTCCCATGATAATGGCTGGGATTTTCTTCTAATTAAGCATGCATAGGCTGTAAGAGTTGTACTGGACCCCAAAAGCAAAATACAACAAAACAAAACAAAAAGCCAGACTTGTTGAAGGAGCTGCATAGTCTGGGGAATACATTAGGACTTAGATCTCTAAATAGATTTTTTCCCCTTTGCTTTTTAATTGTACTGTGCAGTAGCAACATTCTGGCCGCCAAAATATAATGGATGAATGAGGAAAAACCAGAAGTCAGCTTTTCTTTTCATACATTATGCTCACTTGTGTTAAGATGCTTCTATATCTCCAGGCACCAGAAATATGCTCCCCACCTCTGGGGTTTGGGAAAATCCTGGGTGGCTTTTCCAAATTTTACAACCCCTGAAGCTTTCGTTGATTAAAGTAGTGGCAGGTAGTGGACACAGCTGTTCCCCTCTACAGTGAGATTTTGAGCCACTGTTGCTTATTATGAATTGTCTCTTTTTTGGCACTGGTAAAGAACAACTGATATGACAGAATCTGTATGGGGAACAATAAAGGAAAATGTCTTTAGTTCTGGATTAAAGCAAATCCCATGTGTCATTCCTCTTTAAAAATGTGTATCTTGAATTAAACTCTCCTAGGAATAGGCTTAGCCTTAATTGGAAAATGGCATCAGTGTTCTGCTGAAATCCACATGGGAGTTCATAATTCATTTTCATTTAATGTGTTAAATGAGAGACAAATCACACAAATTAATGAACTCCCATATAATTGTCTTGGCAAGGATATGCACAGTAGAAAATTAGTGTTGCATGATTTGGAGGGGGAAATGGGCAGGGATTTATAGGTAGACAATTCTGGTAAAGGCCAGAGTTTCTGGTTACACATTACACCAATTCTTATTCCTGTAGAGGACATTTGTCGCACAATCTTAGACTGTCTGCTCAGAAGCCCCATTCAGTTCAATAGCATTGGGTACTGTATTGCAACCTCAGTACCTTATTCGTAGGCAGAGGAGAAAATGAGTTGGAAGATGAGGAAGGAGAAAATGAGCTGATTTGAAGGAAAGGAAAGGAGGAACATTCACATTTTATAAGGTAAAACCTGGAAGTTGAGTTGAAGGTGAAACAAAGGAGGATGGGGAATAGGGATGTTTTTGAATGATAAGATGGGTGATATAACACAGGGATGTCCAATTCCCAAGTGACTGCGATAAAGTTGTTGAGCTTTTTTTTTGGGGGGGGGCAAAGTTGCTGAGCTATTTTGGGGGGAGAAATCGCCTAAGTTGTTTATTTTTTTTATTGGGGGGGCATCACTCAGGATCACACGATTGACCAGGATTGACCAGGGACGCCCCGTGATTGACCGGTAGATCGCAATCAACCGGATGGACATGCCTGATATAACAGATAAAAGAAGAGCAGGGAATAAAAATTTATAATCCCACAACTGTAGCAGATGTTAGCAGATCATTCCTGCTTCCCCATCTCTCAAATGTTTATTGTACCCTTCTGGCTGAAAACAGACCCTCAAGGGATCACCTCACATATGTGCGTTCTCTCTCTCTGGTAATTAGGGGAGGCCCAGCTCTAAATATCCTGACTTTCAGGAGTAAAGCTGGTACCCCCCACCCAAGAAATTAATGTAAAATGAAATAAATTGAAAAACAGAACAATCAACTATCAGTACAATTAAAAAAGCAGAACACTAAAGAACAAATAGGTAAAGGTAAAGGGACCCCTGACAATTATGGTAAGTCCAGTTGCAAACGACTCTGATCCTAAATCCCTCTGAAATAATCGGGCTTTTAATGTTTTCATTAAAGTTGTAAATCTGAGGAAACTGAGTAGATAGCAAGTTCCATAGGATAGAAGGTACCAGATACATTCCTGACCCTAAGAGCACGTGTGTGTGTGTGTGTGTGTGTGTGTGTGTGTGTGTGTGTGTGTGTGTGTATGCATATATGAGGTGATACCTAATGTATCCTGGGTCCAGACCATTATGGCCTGAAAGGTTAAGACTCCACACTGGCAAAAAGTTAGAAACCACTGGAGCTCTTTCAGAATGGATGACGTAACACGCCTTTTTGCAGTTAGCACTTGCAAAACACAGGGCAGTTGCACATCCTATCACCTTAAATGTTCCCAAGCATTCATTAAAGCAGCCCTGAGGCAGTCCTTTCTTTTCACAGCCAGTGATTTAAACAGCATGAAGTGTAGATGAAGGGGGGAGAGCAGGAGAAAAGTCTCATTACTAAGACTGTGCCACGCAAAAACACCAATTCCCCATAATTTCTCCAGCGCCAAGATATTCTTCTGTTTTGAAAGACTGTCCGCTTCCCTCAACGACCCAGCTGTTGGCTTACCTGAAGAGGCGAGCAAGAAAGCAATGCACAGTGGTTGAATACAGGTCAGAGATCATCATCTTGCTGCATTGCTAGAAGTCAGATAGCGTCATACTTCAGAAATATCCTGGCTAGAGGATTTTCAGGGATGAAGATTACCGGTACTCCTGGGGATGGAGGATAGGATGGCAAAATATCCAGTTGAAGGAAATCCCTTAAGTCAGGAGCTCCCAAAGGGTTTCATTCAGGTGGTCCATGGCGTGTCCACATTATTCATTCATTCATTCCATTTGTGTTGCTTCTTTTATTTGTTGTATTTTATTATATTACAATTTATATTCCACAGAATTTAAATTGTAATACAGAGTAGGAAGTAAAAGCAGCCCCTAGCAAAGCGCAACACCATTACCACAAAAGACAGAAAAATCTTTCAGTGATCTGCTGAGGCCCACAGCAATTTTGTGGTAGTCTGTGGGGCTGGGGGTGGGCAAAGAGGTTGGGAGCCACTGCCTTAAGTCATTTCACTTGGCAGGCAGATGGCTGCATTTTGGAAGTGAGAAAGGGCTCAGGGTGGGGGATGGAGAGAACCCTGTCACCGATGAATGACTGATGTGATGATGAATGCCAAGTCTTCTTCATATGCTATGTACATAGGGAAGTTTGTTAGCTGGGTTTCTGCCTGAGTTGCTGTCAGGCAGAACGGTGCAGGAGAAGAATGAGCAGCTGGCTGTGAGTAGGTGTATGCATGGATGGATGCAAGTTTCTATGGGGACAGAATAGCTTATCTCCTCCAGTACCAGATCTGTTTTTGAGAGGAAGGGGGAAAGGATTTTCATAAAGGTCTCCTGCAGCAAGACCCGATGGCTTATGGGTACTGAGTGCTTTTGTTTATCTTTACTGAAGCTGTCTGGAGCTAATATATATTTAGATTCAGATATAGATTTGCTGTCCCTGGAAAGTGCATCCATGCCAGATAGCAAGCAAATTACCTGGTACTCTTGCATATACAAACAAAACCTGATAAAAGCATTATGTAGCACTGGCTTTTGCAGCTACAGTTCAGGAGCAATACCATGATGAATTGCCAAACAATTTAATTGGCAGACAGGCGGTACATGTGAGAAAGCCAGGGGCTTCTTTCTGAGAAAACTGCTTCCCCCCCCCTCCCACTTTACTAAAGCAATAACTCAGATGGTGGACTTACGCATTTGTTCCCTTATTAGTACTTTTATTTTTCAGCTTCTTGTGATAGTGAGTGATGGTTCAAATCCAACCCTTTTTTCTAGAAAAAACCCCCCACCATACTGCTGTTAAACACTGATTGATTTAATAGCCCATCTGCCTACTTAGACATTTTGCTGATGGATATTTGATTGACAAGAGCATAAACTCTGTTGGGCAGTTAAGAGAGGGACCTCAGATAACCCTTACTGTAAGTTCACTAGCGGAGACTCAGAGGATATACGTTAGGAGTACGTATAGGAAGTCAAACGTCAGTGCCAGAAAATGTGGTTTCGCTGTAGATTGGGTAAGGATCTGCATGATACTGGGAAAAAGAATTTTCACTCTTCTTGTTGCAGTAATGAAACAGCAAGCCTTACAGTACAATAATGACACTTGCCAAAATGTGGGCATCTTCAGCAATCCTTCATTTTTTTTGCTGTTCAAGGCCCAAAGTCTCCCTGGGCACATGGAACATGTCGCCTCATTCTTTGGATCGTGCCGTTTATAATCGGAGTGTTGCTTTCATGCCGGTTTCATGTTCTAACTTTATGCAGCTCAAGACAGCCTGTGTATTTGTTGTAACCGAATCTTCTCCAGCAGAGATGATGAAGGAAAAGCATTTGGATGTTTTCCTCCTGAAAGAGCAGCTTCATGCAATAGATCTGCTCTGGAAGGCTCTGCCAGGTTTATTTCTGGAGCTTGACCGTGAGATTGTTTCTTGTAAATTGTGCAGCCCTGGGCCTAAATGTCACAGAAAGGACTCTGAATGATCACATACTCACCACTCAGCCGTCTAGACATCAAGTGACTTGATTTGCAGCTCTTGCAGGGTCAAATGAATCATATAGCATGCAGTAATTTCATGGCCATTGTCTTGCAAGCAATAGGTATTGCTTAGAGATAGACATTTAATACAGCAAATAACTGAATCCACTGCCTTTGTTCCTTGACTGGTAGCATGTGGGGACATAGGAAGCTACAGTATCTTGTACCTAATCAGACTATTTGTTTATCTAGTCCAGTATTCTTGGATTTGGCTGGCAGCAGCTCTCCAGGCTCTCAGAAAGAGAAAGGTCTTCCAAATAATTTGCTACCTGATCCTTTAAACTGGAGATGCTGCGGACCTTATGCATACAAAGCAGCACAACCGCTGAGCTCCTGACCCTTCTGAAGCTGGGGACTTTTAAGTGATTTTTGCCATTAGCCAAACAGAAAGTTAATCTGTTCTGGATAAATTTATTAAACAAAAGAAACAGAATTAACAATATATGTATTAATTTATTTTATTAATAATGTTTATGTGCTGCTTAATATGTGAGATCCTTAAACAGTTTACAGTAGTACCTCGGGTTACATACACTTCAGGTTACATACACTTCAGGTTACAGACTCTGCTAACCCAGAAATAGTACCTCAGGTTAAGAACTTTGCTTCAGGATGAGAACAGAAATCGTGTTCCGGCAGCACGGCGGCAGCAGGAAGCCCCATTAGCTAAAGTGGTGCTTCAGGTTAAGAACAGTTTCAGGTTAAGAATGGACCTCCGGAACGAATTAAGTACTTAACCCAAGGTACCACTGTACATTAAATACAATAAAATCATTTTGAAAAGGAAATGGAAATATTAATGATTAAAGTAACAACAACAACTACTACTTTATTATTTCTACCCTGCCCATCTGGCTGGGTTTCCCCAGCCACTCTGGGTGACTTCCAGCACATATAAAAACACAATAAAATGTCAAACATTGAAAATGTCCTGGCACAGGGCTGCTTTCAGATGTCTTATCAAAGTTGTGTAGTTCTTTACCCCCTTGAATCATAATTATTATTTTACTATATAAAGCATTATGATCAGGAATACAAAGAAATACATTGATTGAAAAGGAGACTCCATCAAAACATTCAGCAAAGTATCAATAAATAATAAAACAGAGCCGTCAATGAATCTTATGAGCCTGGAAAATTCTGCCTAAACAAATAGGTCAGGGTGTGTTAAAGTTTGCCACTGTTTGTAAATGTGGGTATATAAATTTTTTCACATATTTAATGACTGGAAAAATATCAACAAAACCAAACAACCAAAGCATTATTTTGACCTTACAGTTTAACAGGTCTGTGACCGTGTAATAAATGATTGATAGATAGATGTCACGGTTGTACGTAAGACCAATGTGTGAGCAGGCCTGTGCCAAGAAGCCCTCACATACAGTGAGAATGTCTGCCTTCACAGAAGGCCCATATGGGGAGGGGGGAGACTATGTGCAGCTCTGTACTTGCAGCGGCCTTACACGCGAGTATAACTTCTGAATAGGGCACAGCTCTCTGCTCTAATGGTACTGTATTCATACACACTTTGCATGCTGACATTTACAGTTGCCGCTGGTTTAAGAAACGACTCTGCTATGTAGTATTCATCCAAAATGAATTGGGTGAAGCCAGGTGGAAGTTGTCCTTTGGAAGATCTATTCATAGGAGAAACACATCCCAACACTTACTGCATCAGATAGAGAGACAGAATATTAAAACAACAAGGGCAGCTTGGTCAGTTAGAGCGTGGTGATGATAATGTCAAGGTTGCAGGTTTGCTCCCCATACTGGACAGCTCCATATTCCTGCATTGCAGGGGGTTGGACTACTAGATGATCCTCAGGGTCCCTTCCAACTCTAAAAGGTAAAGGACCCCTGACAGTTAAGTCCAGTCACAGATGACTCTGGGGTTGCGGCGCTCATCTCACTTTACAGGCCAAGGGAGCTGGTGTTTGTCCACAGTTTTTCCTGGTCATGTGGCCAGCATGACTAAGCCGCTTCTGGCGCAACGGAACACCGAAACCAGAGCAGCGCATGGAAACACCATTTACCTTCCCGCCAGAGCGGTACCTATTTATCTACTAGCACTTTGATGTACTTTCGAGCTGCTAGGTGGGCAGGAGCTGGGACTGAGCAACGGGAGCTCATCCCGTCACGGGAATTCGAACCGCCGACCTTCTGATTGGCAAGCCAAGAGACTCAGTGGTTTAGACCACAGTGCCACCTGTGTCCCTTCCAACTCTACAATTCTATAAATATCCCATTTCTGTCTTCTGCAAATCCTGCTCAAAAAGGACCTCCCACTTTCTGCTCCACTCTCCAAGTACACAGCTATACAGATGTTAATGCAACAATAACTGGTAGACAGTGGGGACTGGTCCACTAGGGAGAATGGGTCACTGTCCCATCAACTTCAGTCTGCCATCAGCTAGCCCCCACTTGTCTGTCTCCTTACTTGCAACCAGTCCAAGGGTTGTTCATTGCTTGTCAGAGCTTCCTCTACCTTAGTCTCAGTGCTGGCCTTATAGAACTCAGCAAGTTGGCTCTGTCTGTTGATCTCCCTGCCTTCCACCCTACTGATCTCAATGGGCACCAGTCACCACTGCTGGGAATAGGGCAGACCTTCTTCTGCATAAGAGACCACTTCATCTAAAAAGCTAGCCTTGCCTTCCATAGGAAGTCAACTTTTATGGACCCTACTGTATTAAAACTATTCATTGCATAACCAAGACTGAGCTGATCATATCCTATGGTACTGATGGAATATTTAAATACATTTCTTTTGTGTCTTAGGAAACAGATAAAATCTCATCATGGGAGCTGTGGTGGTTGACGATGGTCCTAGTGGAGTTAAAGCTCCAGATGGCGGCTGGGGCTGGGCTGTTCTCTTTGGGTGCTTTGTCATCACGGGATTCTCCTATGCCTTCCCAAAGGCCATGAGCGTCTTCTTTAAAGAGCTTATCCGGGAGTTTGGTGTTGGATACAGTGACACCGCGTGGATCTCCTCCATTCTGTTGGCTATGCTTTATGGAACAGGTAAGTACTTACAACATTCTAAAACTGGGGTAATAAATACATGAAAGAAACATGTTACTCTATTTTATTTTATTTTATATATATTATAAAGCGTGGCTTTTACAATAAAATAGTTTGTTCCCCAAACCAAGAAAACGGGCATTAAAAATAAGCAAGTCTATAGCAGCATTAAAATACACAAGTCGGAATAAAACAGACTAAAGGTGAAGGGACCCCTGACCATTAGGTCCAGTTGTGACCGACTCTGGGGTTCTGGCGCTCATCTCACTTTATTGGCCGAGGGAGCTGGTGTACAGCTTCTGGGTCATGTGGCCAGCATGACTAAGCCGCTTCTGGCGAACCAGAGCAGCGCACGGAAACTGTGTTTACCTTCCCGCCAGAGCGGTACCTATTTTTCAGCTTGCACTTTGATGTGCCTTTGAACTGCTAGGTTGGCAGACTAGCACAAGTCAAAAAGTTCAAAATAGTAATAAGATCTATTCCAGGTGCTGGGAAAACATCCATGTAGGTGCCAGGTTCTAATGCTGGGGTGCCACACTGAAAAGGCTCCTAGTGATCACCTGCCGTGGCTCAGGTGGCAGCAGAACTGGAAAAAGCTCTCTGAATATGATCTAAAATAGAGTGGAGAACCTTTTGGGGCCAGATGGGACAACTTTGGCAGGTGGGTGTGATAACACACATGGTACTCACCTTATGTCATGGGCAGTGAGTTCAAGCCTGCTTTCTGCAGGGGTCAGCCACATGATTAAATTCTCCAAGGGGAACTTGGTTGCACAACAGGTCCACTGGGCTTAAACTCACAGACAGGCTTGAACTCACATTGATCCATTGGGCTCGAACTCACGTTGACCTACAGCAAAGGAACCATCAGGAGCTTGCTTTAAACTCCCAGTAGTTCCTTGGTAGTCACATTGGTATCTGCTCCATCCCTGGTATCACAAATGGTGCCAGGGGGTGGGGCAGGTGGGGGTGGTTTATAATGGAAACGTGAAGGCCACCAATATCTGTACACATTTTAAAAAAAAGAAAGCTAACAGTCTCAAGTATCCTCCAGATGTGTTGGGTAAGCACCAGCAATCTAGAGCCTTGGTCAAATGAAAAGGAGATGGAAAATGGAATCAGACATCTTCAGACTCAAGGTCTTCAGACAACTGAATCTGGGTGGGCCTTATGAGAAGAAATACAAACCGCAACTGATAGATATATTAATGATCTGGGAAGTTACAGAAACAAACATCTTACCCATTCTCTCTTTTGCTCAGGGCCCCTGTGCAGTATGTGTGTCAATCGGTTTGGTTGCCGTCCTGTTATGCTGGTCGGAGGCCTCTTTGCTTCATCGGGGATGATCGCTGCTTCCTACTCCACTAATATAATACAGGTCTATCTTACCGCTGGTGTCATTACCGGTAAGTGCCAGTGTCCAAGAACCCAGCCAGTGGGCTGACTGTGTTACATGTAGCTATGCTACTGGTTGCTATAGCTTGTGAGAGAGGGTGAGCCAATGCGGGGGGGGGGGGGGACATGTGGTACGGCATCTCTTTGATGTGCTAGTTTTGTATTTGTGGGGACACGTGTATGTAGGGGAGCACTGATCCCTTAATGGCATTCTTAAATGGTGCAGTTTCACGTTGCATGCACTGGTGTAAAGTAGGTCTCTCATTCACAATGCCCTTTCTGTCTACCACTTCCTGACATTTTCTAAAGCACTCCTTTTACCATATACATTCTCTTTGTTGATTGGCCTCGAGCATCTTCTCACTTCCTTGCAGTCAAACATCAGTTACCATTCTTGGTTCCTCTGCCAGGTCAGTGAGGTGCCCTGCTCACAACTGTCCACATGTAGCTGCAAGTGTGAGTCTGTTGCTGGTCATAGGGCCCCTCCAAACTGGATTTGTTTTTGCAGGTGGGTTCTGCAAGATTGCATCAATGCATCAGTGCATTAGTGATGAATCTACAGTGGTACCTCGGGTTACATATGCTTCAGGTTACAGATGCCGCTAACCCAGAAATATTACCTCGGGTTAAGAACTTTGCTTCAGGATAAGAACAGAAATTGTGCTCCAGCGGTGCAGCAGCAGCAGCAGGCCCCATTAGTTAAAGTGGTGCTTCAGGTTAAGAATGGACCTCTGGAACGAATTAAATACTTAACCCGAAGTACCACTGTATACTGCACTGTCCACACATCATTCTGTTTTATTTGTTGTTCAGCGACGATTCCCCAACGTTGTTGCATTATTGTTGCCTGGAGCACTACCCTTGCACTATGGCGCAACAAAGATGGGGGTGGGCATGGGAAACATGGAACACTTGTGGTATGAAAAGATACAGGATTTCAGCAGGAAGCTGAATCAGAACATGCACTGATTGAAAATAAAGTGGTATGTCCGCCCTGAAATTTTGTGGGTGGAAACAGTATTGAAAGAGGGATTGTGTATAGGTGTCCCAACACCATCATGAACACAATCATAAATGCATAATAAAAAGGAAGGGGGGTGCCTTCATTCCCATAAGTGTATCTGTGATTGATAAGCATCAGGTACAAAATGAAATCAAATGAGATCTCTCATATATTTATGTGATTACTATGGTTACCTTTTTTTTTGGTGGGTTAGAAAACGGAATATTTCTTCCCCTTAAAATAGGCACAAAGCAAGACTGGTTCTGTATGTGTGAAAAGAGCTAGTCCAGGTATGAGCAGGTTATAGTTTCCCTTGAAATCAAGATGCAGTGTTAAGTGTGTAAGGACAAAAGAAGTAATTATAATTTAACAGTTTTCAAGTTACTCTATTTTATCAAAGCAACTAGAAAAAATATATATTGTGATGGGAAGATCTCACACAGGTGAAGGGAAGCAGTGGGGAGGAGGGGAGGGTTAGGTTGAATTTGGGAAATAAAATAATACATGGGACAGCAAAGGATATAATAGATTCTTATAGAATAGTAACATATTGTAACCAGAATAGAAGTTTAAAAGGGGAAGTAAAGGTAATTTTAGTATTCATTATTGTAATAGTTATTATTATTTCTTATTAGTAGAAGGCAATGTTAATTTAGACTTCTTTGTTTTGCTGTCTGTATTTTTTCCCCTTTTTTAAGCCAATGAAAAAAAGGAAAGAAATCAAGATGCAGTGAATCTTACCAGACTTGATCCAAGCCTTTCCATGTTTCATGGATATATAGACTGTAAAACCTTAAAATCTGCCCTTTTAAATTCCTTCCAAAGTTTCCCACTTCCCCAGCAGAGAAAAAGACCACACTTTTGGTAACTTAAAAATGTTTTACTTACAAACTCTCCAAAGGACAGCTTGATGTGCTTTTCCATACAGCATTCAGAAAAGTTGCACAGGTGGTAAAACTTAGCTTAGTTCCAAAGTAGTAAAAGTTCCTACATTCTTGGTATAGGAATTCAGGAGTACTTGGTGAGAGCCATGTGGTTGAGCTGGAACAACCAGCTCACATCCCTTTGGGGGTTCTCTAGTAGACTGAGGGGCAACAATAGGCTTGATTACCCATTTCCTTCCAAGATAAAGGAAGTGACCCAGCTAAGCCTGGCAGGATAGCTTACTCTATGGTATTAACCCTTTCATACATTAATTAGGCTTAAGCATATTGGCTATATGAGGCTGGTTATATTGGTTATATGAGGCTAGTCTTCCTGCACAGGTTTGGACAAGAGCATGCAGCCCTTAAAGATATGCTGATGTCTTTGTCCATACCCCAAACCATACCTGGGCTATTTTTGTATCTTGAGCTGTAAGTTGCTCACCTGCAGCGCCTGCAGCACAGAGCACTCCTGTTACATATGCTGAATGTTGTTCCTGATTTAAACTCTGGCATCTGTTCTGTTTCAGGTCTGGGCCTGGCGCTCAATTTCCAGCCATCGCTCATCATGCTGAATCGCTACTTTAGCAAAAAGCGACCTTTGGCCAATGGGTTGGCTGCAGCTGGAAGCCCTGTGTTTCTTTGTGCTCTTTCCCCCTTGGGGCAGCAACTACAGCATGAGTATGGATGGCGAGGAGGATTTCTCATCTTGGGGGGGTTGCTTTTGAACTGCTGTGTTTGTGGAGCTCTGATGAGACCGTTGGATGCTCCTAAAAAACCTGACGCTTCCCAAGCGGCCCCTGAGAAGCAAATCAAGAAAAAGCTACTGGATTTCAGTGTCTTCAGAGATCGTGGCTTCTTAATCTATACAGTAGCTGCATCCATCATGGTGCTGGGCTTATTTGTGCCCCCGGTCTTTGTGGTGAGCTATGCTAAGGATATGAAGAACCCAGACGGCAAATCAGCTTTACTTCTGACCATTCTTGGAATGATTGATATCTTTGCTCGGCCCATTTGTGGAATAGTGGCTGGCTTGAAGTGGGTTAGGCCCCGTTGTGTCTACCTCTTTAGCTTTTCTATGCTCTTTAATGGTTTTACTGATCTCATGGGGTCCATGGCCTACAATTATGATGGACTGGTGGTCTTCTGCATTTTCTTTGGCATTTCCTATGGAATGGTTGGTGCTCTTCAGTTTGAAGTTCTCATGGCTATTGTTGGCACACAGAAGTTTTCCAGTGCCATTGGTTTAGTTCTCCTGATGGAAGCGATGGCCGTTCTAATTGGACCACCTTCAGCAGGTAAATGTTACATTCAGTTCATTTGCTGTTTGTCAATTAAGGGATGGGGCAGGTTTATGGGGAAAGACAGAAAAGTGATGGCATTTACCATGGGATGCAATTTCTTTTATTTTGAGGCAATGAACAACAGGCTTAGTTTTGGGTGGCGCTGTGGTCTAAACCACAGAGTCTAGGGCTTGGCGATCAGAAGGTTGGCAGTTCGAATCCCTGCAACAGGGTGAGCTCCCGTTGTCCAGTCCCAGCTCCTGCCCACCTAGCAGTTCAAAAGCACGTCAAAGTGCAAGTAGATAAATAGGTACCACTCCGGCGGGAAGGTAAATGGCGTTTCCGTGTGCTGTTCTGGTTTGCCAGAAGCGGCTTAGTCATGCTGGCCACATGACCCGGAAGCTGTACGCCGGCTCCCTCGGCCAATAAAGCGAGATGAGTGCCACAACCCCAGAGTCGGCCACGACTGGACCTAATGGTCAGGGGTCCCTTTACATTTACCTTACAGATTTGTTGGCCCCATGGCTATGTTAAGAACATAAGAAGAGCCTGCTGGATCACTATCCACTCCTCTGGTTCTTGGCAACTGGTACTCAGAAGCATGCTCAGAAGAACCGAGACATGTGCAAGAGCAGACTGAGGATCAGGGACAAGGTGGAGTGGTTGTGGTTACAGGCCAGCCTTGTCAATCAGCCAAGAAGTAGCGCACTCACATGTACCATACTGAAAGTTAAAAATAAAGAGCTATCAGAATTCATAGGGATTCTAAATTTATTGAAAATGTTTCTTCAAATTAAGAGAGTTGGGAACTTAGAGAATGGGTTTGATTGAACATATTGTTGATGAAGCTGTGAATTTTCTCTTCCAGGGAAAGTCTTGGACGCAACACACAAATATATGTATGTTTTTATTATGGCTGGCGTTGAAGTGGTCACTTCGGCTTTGGTGCTGGCTATAGGAAATGCCTTCTGTATTAAAAAACCAGCAGAAACACACACACAAGAAGAAGTCGCTGAAAGAGAAGAGTTAAACAAATCTGGAAACGCCAAGGTGGACTCTATTGAAGTGGAACACTTTCTGAAAGACGAAAAGAACGGGGAAGTTGTAACTAACCCAGAAACCTGTGTGTGAATGTGACATGGACGAATGCCATATATTTAGAGGAGGAGTCAGAACATTTCAACACTTAATTTATTTTAGAAATAGGACTAGCTTAGGGCTGGGCCATCTTGTTTGAGAACTGGAGGCCAACCAGCTTGTGAGATCACCCTTTGGAAGCTGGCTTGTTTAAACACCTTTCTCCCCACTTAAAATGGGGTTGATCTTCAGGCTAAGCTGCCTGGGCATACCTACTGCTGTAAGCTAAACAAATGGCCTTCTAAACACATGTAGAGGTCCCACTATGCATCACAAGAAAATGCTCACTTCGATGAAACTGTATTTTAACTAGAGAGGAAGTGTACATAAATGTTCCCGTAATGCAGAGGAAATACCCGTCTATTTTTGTGTTTGTGGTGCACCTCAATGTATCTTCCATGTCTTTGTGTGCTTAAGGAGGAATGGCTTAGCAAGGAGAAATCTCAGGGACTTGGTTGTCTCTAATAGGTTTCCAAACCTATTCTTTTCCACATGTGTTTAGATCATTTGACTCAACCCTAATCTAATTTTGATAACCTGTACAATTTTCAATAACTTTTTGGTTTGTTAAATTGATTTTTTATGAGTTTTGTTTTCATTGTCCTTTTTACTGGAAATATTATACATGTACCGAGAAGGACACTGCAGTCCGTCCCAGGAAACTCCACAACTGCTCTTCTCAAATGACATCTGGAGAAAAGTGATGTTTAGTTCTAGCAGGCCAAAAGAGCAATCCTTGTGTGCTCCCTGCTCAACTCAGCTTTAAGAACAGACCCTCATTTATAGAGGAAGCCCTTCCAAACACAGGTGATGGCTATTCATTTCTAGACGTGAGCCTCCAACATTTGCAGGTTCCAGATGATACTGGAGGAGGGGGAGCGCCCACACCTTGCATGATCAGGCGCAAAAAAAGAGTTGCAAAAAGGTGCTAACCAAATGCATTTTCACTAAACACCATACCACCTCCATTTTGAGGCATTCATGGGATTGCTGGTCATTACAGGATAGAATGGTTGAAAGGAAAAAGAGGAGGGCAAAGGAGGTAGGCTTGCCTCCTGGCACCCATATTCTTTGGAATTAAAACTCCAGTGGTGCAGCTCTCCTGTCTCTGTCCACATATTACTTCACAAGCTGCTGAGAGTCACAATCAGACAGCAAATGGCACCCTGTGGGGACAGAGGTGGGGTTGTTTGCAGAGGTGAGATGGGTTTCATTTGGAAGCACAGTGTTAGGGGAGGCGAAAGCAGTTTAACTCACAGCATCTCCTTACTTAAAAGAACCGCTAGGCTTGCTCCGGGATTCGCACTACCACTTAATGCATGTTAATCACAGTCATCTCACAATTAACATGGACTCTAACCTGCTCCTTCGTAAAGTATTTTAAAGATGGGCCGATGATTCTAAGGCCTTGCATACACAATTAGAGGCATTTGAGGTTCTTCCACAGGTGGGTGTTTTAGGGTTATTAGTTCTGAATGAAAAACCACATATGCGGATAGTTGATATAAGGAATTGAGGTTAGAATTTTGAGTTGTGCATCGATCCCATCCTATGGTTTACATAGGGGGTCACCAAGTGGCAGCCACAGGCAGAAACCTGGCCTTCAACATGAAGTGTCTGGCCAGCCTGTTACTATACTACACTACATTCATGCCCTACAAGCTCACTAGACGGGTAAGATGACATGATAGCAGACAGATATTGGCTTATTCCTCTGCTCTTGTACCATCCCTTACACCATGCGTATGTGGAAAATGTCAGGCTCTTAGTGGAAGGGAGATTGATGAGGATACGTGATAATCTTAGTGGGAAAAGGATGGTAAAACAATTCTGCCATGCACTCTGAGCCCAGAAATGAGGTCAAATCCATGCATGTATGTCCCAACTCACGGAGTTAGAAAATTGGTTGTCACTTGCTTACAAGATCACTAAATGATGACTGGGCACATTCTGCCAGTTGTCAAAGATGATGGTTCTTTCCCTAAAAATGCAGTGAGATATTAGCCCTGTTCACTAGGGACACAGTTGCTAGCACCCTACCTACATTGTGATCCCAACAGCTTGTAGTTGTGTTGCTCTCTACACAGTCAAATGCAGTTTCTGCAGCAGAGAAAGCAGGCTCCTCCCTGGGGAAATTCTGCTCAAACACGCAGAGGGATGCAGGGAGGGGCTGATGGGGACATGATGGAGGGGGTGAGGCCAACAAGTGCACTTCCTCCTCACATGCATGTGGAGGAATGAATAGGAGCATTGCCAAGACACTAAGAAAATAGTCAGAGACTTCTAATCTCTAACATAATGTTTAACCAAAGGGGGAATGTGCTGATTATTACTTTTGATAACATTACATTTAGCAGAAGCTTCTATTCTTCTGAATTTAGTAGTAGCAGCTGATGGCCAAACCCAGGCAAAAGCGACCTCACAAAACTTAGATCAACTGTGATCTGGAATGCATAGTATTTTGGGTGAAGATACCAAGATCTACATTCTGAGAAGGAAATGATTGCTCTGAGCACCAAAATGAGGTGTCAGGTTGATGCCCTGATGAAACGATTAAAAAATGGTAGGCTAAGATAGCTGTACCACATAAAACATTTGCAAGGGAGGGCATGTCAGCTTCTGGGGGGGGGGGCAGTCCAAAGCTGGCTCCTCAACACACCCAAAATTTCATTAATATGTTCCTTAATCAAGTTCCTTAATCAAGATAAGCATTGATCTAGTGAGAACTTCATACTGGCTATCGAATTAAAATGTATTTGATGGCAGGGGCCAGATGTTTGCCTGATAATTTTATTATTTTGTATTCTCCTAGACATGCATACATCAGCTATTTATTTGTAAACCCAGTACATTATTTATACGGAACAGTCTCCTTGTCCTCTTTCAGCTGCAGATCCTTTGCAGAATTCTGGCTATGCCTGTTGATTTAAGATGGTTAGGAAACATGTGTTCTGCTGCACTCACTCATGTAGAGCTTATTCAACACCATACATCTGCTTCCGGACTGTGCTGGGGGCGGGGGAGCAGAATCACATGCCCCCAGCAAATGCTGCACTCTTTATTATTAAACTGCAGTGTGGATTACACTTCCAGTCCTAGAAAGCAGCATGTTGATTGTTGTGAAATAAAAAGCAAAGAACTAAATATTAACAACTTCCCTACTCCCCAAGCTTCAAAAGCTATTTGTCAAGGAGTGAGTGGGGCTGCCATTTTGATAAAAATAGTAATAATAAACGACTCATGAAAATCCTTTTACTGGGACAATTTGAGTCTTGGCTTCATACATTTCTTCTCAAGACAGAAAGCTGCTTACAACGCCTTTGTTCACAAAAAACAAGGAAAAAACCCCATCACCTTCTCATTGTCTATGTATCTATGTATCTTTTTTTGGGGTGGGGGCAAAATCTCTAGAGAAGAAATGTACTATGTACAATTAACAACATTTCCACGAGTTTCTATGCTAACTGCAAGGGATAAAAAGAACCCCCTACCTCTTGGTGCAGTTCTGTGAAGTATAATTTACGACACTGTTTTCTGTTCAGTACATGGCTATAACTTATACAGTGCCAGATGACATTTGACTATTCTATATTTGATGGACTTTTCTGTTATCCCCTCCAGCTGTTTTCTATAAGGAATGTATGTAAACATGTATGTGTGAATGCAAATGTGCGCAAAAGGGTTGATGCAGGAGAACACGTCTGCAAATGAAAATGAGCTACAGCAGCTTACACAAGTACCCTTTGATCCAGAGACTTGCATGTGCTCAAGAACACACATAGCATCTCTTGAATGGACAAAGGTTCTGATTCTTTTCAAGGGATGCGACACACGTATCAGGATATGCAGCCTAGGTCTGCAGTATGCCCTTCTAAGATGAATGGGGAAGATTGTGTGTGCAGGGGAAACTGTGGGTCCATTGATACTCTCGCACACAGATCCCTGCATTCAGGTATCCGAACAGACAAAAGAACCAACTTGGGTTCTCTACTACATAAAGCAAAAGTACCAAATTATTTTTTATTCTCTTTTTAAATACATAGTATATAAAGATCTATATTTTTATCCGTTTGGAGGAGGAGTGAAAGCAGTTGAACCAAATAGGTTGAATAATGCAACAGACCTTTAAATAGTGACCAAGAGCCTTGTTTTTCCCCTGCCCCCTTCAACACACAATTGCTGAAGGCACACACCACCTTGGGGCATGTGATGAGGTTGTGTGAACACAAGATGCTTGGAAACAATCCATTCTGGTGAGTCCCTTTTATGCTATTTTATCCAGAGTCTATGCAATTCTTTTCATACTTCAACAAAACTAGCCCCCTTCAAGCGTTACCGTACGCTCAGAGGTTTGCCTTCTTCATTCTCAAAAGTGCAGCTGCTGCTGATGTTGCTGCAGCAGCTCAGTGGTGAGGGAGGGTTTCCAGGAGAACAAAGCTCTTGTGTGCTATGGGCAATGTTTTTGTGCAGGATTTGTCTGTCTCAATTGTCGGCGTGTGCGTGTGTGCGTGCAATATATGGCTGTGTACGACTGTGCTCGTGACAGGTTTGAAGCAAGTGAAGTCACTTTTGTCCCTGCTTTCATGTAAATGCACTTTAATGTAATACAATGTGGATGTCATGTCAATGTAATCTGGATTTATGCTTTTCTAGTGAACTGTTACAAACATAGTGAATAAAGCTATTTATTCTGTTGTCAAAATATTGTTGCATCAGGAATTATGGCTCTGAAAATTCATTCTTCTGCTATTTTTATTTTATTCTGAGGCTTAGTCAACAGCCTAATTTTCTATCCAGCCTCAGCTCAGGCATCTATTTGTCGTGCTAGGTTTCCAAACCTGAAACATAAAAATAGATAATGCCCCTGAGAAGCAGATGGAAAATAATCGTGTTCACACTTCTAGAATGAGGGAAGACTTCTAGATCAGAGGTTGGTGGGTCTAGACAGATATAAGCTAGGCTATCTATTTTTCTTGAAATAACACACTGGACTTGGAGGGGTGTTTTTTTCCCCTCCTGACTACTTTGCAAAAACATCTGACTTCTCCATCAGGTTGCCTTGTCACTTTTAATCTGCAGTTGTCTAGGTGATCTTTGCCTGCAATTCTAAGCTCTCCCCCACAAACTGAAGGCCAGAAATATACAGTGGTACCTCAGGTTAAGTACTTAATTCGTTCCAGAGATCTGTACTTAACCTGAAACTGTTCTTAACCTGAAGCACCACTTTAGCTAATGGGGCCTCCTCCTGCCGCCACACAGCTGGAGCCCGATTTCTGTTCTCATCCTGAAGCAAAGTTCTTAACCTGAAGCACTATTTCTGGGTTAGCGAAGTCTGTAACCTGAAGCGTATGTAACCTGAGGTACCACTGTACTTCAAAAATTGGAAGTTCTAATTCTTGTGACTGACCTTAAGTAAGGATGTAGGTGGTTGGTGTTCTAACTGCTTGTCCTTTCACTTAATATATGGAGCACTGATTTAAAAACAGGTCAAATTAACAAGTTAAGCCAATGACCCCAACCAAGCTCTGCTTCCATCCTATCTCACAAGGCACACTAATTTATCTTAAGTACCAAAAGGAAGAGTTTTGTCATTTACTGAGACACAATATGAAAACCTACATGAGGAATAACATCGAAGTCAAAGAAGTCAAAATTCACATGCACACCATACATCTAAAACACATTTAAAGCCCATGGTTTCCCTTAAATGATCCTGGAAACTCTAGTTTACCCTCACAGAGCTACAATTTCCAGCATCCTTAACAAACCACAGTTCCCAGTATTATTTGGGGGTAACTGTATTTTAAATGTGTGGATGCAAACTTTGTTTTAAAATGGGAACAAAGAGTTTTGAAAGCACTGGGTTATGACTACTTAATACTATCCAGGTATCTGAGTTGTTAAGCATTACCACTGAAACATAATCCTCACACTTCTGGAACCAACCTTGAAAAAGGATGTATGCTGCTTTTTCTTGAACCAGGTCAGGTGCCAGGAATTTTATGCAGCTCCACAATTTGTGGGAAATGTGCCTGCTCCGTAGTATTTTCTACAGCAATACCTGTAGGTTCAGGGTAACACTGGCCTTTAAATAAGGGTCTGCATACATTTGCGGCCGCTGCCATTTAAAGATGGGGTTACACGCAACGCTTTGCATGTTTAGCGTGCCGAACAGTGGGAGTTGCTGACTAGTGGGCAAAAACTAAGTGTCAAAACCAGGGAAGACTAAGCATAAAGGCAGGGAATGCCGCCTTGATAATCCTAGCTCCATAAGGGCGCCATGTTACTTCTATTCCTGGAGCCAAATTTGAATAGGGTAATCTTTCATAAGCTGCCCTGAGAGCCTTTCAGGGCTATGAAGTGGGATAAACATTGTAAATGAAGATATGCTACAATATGGGGCTGGGGGAGCAATCACACAAACTAGCAGATTCAGGATTAGGATCACCTTCAGGTGGTGGGGGCGGTGTTGAAATTGGGGGTTGAGAGGTTGGAGAAGAGACGGAAAGTTCTAGGTGGGGCTGCAGTGAAGGAAAATAATTGGTTTGAACACTTTTCCTCTGCTTAACTTCTCCCCTTCAGAAGCTTTTGGAAAGGGACTTAAATTAAGAAAACCAGATGTGGAAAAGGGTTAACCCCACTTCCCTAGTACAGTACCCCACCAGGCATTAAAAAGAAAAGAGAGCAGATCCCAATATTACTCAAATACATATGTACTTTGCGTGAAAAGTCTAGAAACTAGTTTCTGCTATGGAACTAAAATCCTTAGGATTACTGATACACAAACTAGGTTAAATCTAGATTTCTTTGTTTTTGTTTATTTTGAGCAGCTCACCATATGGCAAAGTACTATTAGGACAAAATAACAGCCAGGCTTTACTGTAGGGTGGTTGAACACTGAATGAGTGTGAATTATATGGAGGGGCAGATGGCAATAGCTTCTGCACAACCCAAATTAGGAAAAAGCACACATATTAAACTGCAGGCAAAATTAACTTGGAACGCCAGTAACTCGAGGGCTTTTCTTAAAAAAAATAAAAATGTTTTGAAGAAATGTTTTGAAAAAATGTTGAAACACCAGACAAAATTGTTCTTTACTCTCATTAAGTACAGGTGACATAAATTCATATAGAAAGCCTTTACGTCCAGAAAGAGGTGGTTGTTTCATTTTGAGCCCATTTAATGGTTTTAGTCGAAACTCTGGCCCCCTTCACTTTGTTCTCATGAAGCTGCAGTGTGGGGCTGTGTCTCTGGTCCCATTCTTAACAGCACACCTCTGCTTGGCTCCCCATTCCTCTTGCCTGCAGCAGGGAGGCCTCTATGTTGAGACTTCCCTGGATACTGGAAGTCTTAACAGTGTTCCAGGACCCAGGGAAGCCAACACCTGTCCAGATCTTTGTGCATAGGCTTACTTGCTTCAGATCTCCCCATGCATGGCAGAGGGAGCCATGTATTAGGGTGGGGCCAGAGATAAAGCCCCCCAGCCCTTCTCTACCCAGGTTGCTTCCTTGTGAGACTAATACAGTAAGAGAGCTTCTCTGTATTTTAAGTTATTGCTGGACAAAGCAACTCTAATCCTATAGCTATAGCTAGGCAGTATGAGATAATCATGTAGCCAATGACATGCCAGCACTTCTTCTTTATGATGAATGAACAGAGGCACTAGCATCCCATCAGTGCTGACTAAGTCTTGTGGAGGGAACACCAAGTAAGTGAAAATAAGTAGGTCGGTGCCTGACAGTAGCGCTTCTCAAATTGGGCCATGAAAAGGCAATCCAAAAAGCACCCAAAGTAAATTGCTTCCACACTTGTAAAAAGCAAATTTATATCAGCCTTGTATTTAAGCGCTCGCCTAGTAGCACTAGCCAGGGATGCAGAACTTACGGTCCTCCAGATGCAGTTGAACTATAACTCCCATCATCCTGGGCCACTGACCATGTCTGATGTAGATGTTGAGAGTTGTAGTTCAGCAACATCTGGGGAGCCTCAGGTTTCCCACTCCTGCCATGGGCAATAAGGAATTGCATGCAGGTGAGGGAGCAAGCTAGTTCAGGAGAGATGGGGTGCTGACCTCTGTCTTCTTGGCAGAAAGCGGGCTGGGGGAAGAAAAGTCCCTGACTGCACCCTGACCTTTTATGGTTGTGTTTTGTATGTGGAACTCCCTGCCTCAAGAGCTCTGATTATCGTTCTTTGCACTGGTATTCTGCTTCCACTTGACAACTTTGCTTTCAACAAGCTCTCAATCCTGTTCCTAGATCAGCGTTAAGTACTTATTTACTGCCTGACATTTAAAATGTCCCCCCCCATCCTTCTTTCAATACGGTTCAGTAGTTACTGTTATGCATTTTAGTATTTTAATGATGTAGAATATTGTTGCTTCTAATTCTGAGTACTTGCTGTATTCTGCTGGCTGCTCCAAGTGCTGCCGTAAGGGGGGGAAACAGGAACAAAACTAATGCAGCAGGGTGTTGAAAGAGGGACAGAGGAGGTCTTATTCAAGTACTCTTAAAAGTGCTGTAAAAGTGAGGTGTGCCTCCAGTTGGAGAGAAAATAAGGTTTGGAAAATACTGAAACAAGAGTTCACCTCGACATGCATATCCAGCTTCTACTGCCAGGTATATTGCTAGGTGAAGGACAAGCCCTTGTCTGTCTCACTTTTGGAAGGGCCAAATGCAGCCTATCTGCAGCGCAACTGAAGACGGCAGTGTAAGTGATACATAACCATCCACGGCATGAAGGTTTCACTGTTTGTTTTGCTTAGCCACTCCAGGATATAGTATTCTGCTGGGTAGTAGTATAGTGCAGCAATCTTTTCGATGAGTCAGGTCTCCCAAAGATTGACCTGCTACTTTTGGAATAATCCCACTGGAGGCTTAACAGCCATGTGACTTTTATTACAACCCTGCCTATTCTACATGACTGTATAATGTCTGGTTTTATTTCTGAGCTTCTACATGTCATGGTACAGTAAAGAGACTGTGACTGCCACTGGTGGTAGGAATCACTCCATTTTGTCAAGTTTTGATATTGACTAGTTTCCGAAGTTTACATCTCAGCCCTTACTTATTAACTCTTTTTGCTATATGAATGTTTCAGCATCCGATGCTGAAAAATGCATGGTACAGTGAGATAGACCCAGATCTATTATTCTGTGCTCAATAGCGAGTTCTGACATCTTCCTTTCCACTTTTGTCTGCAGCAGTGGTTCCCAACTGGTGGTCCGTGGACCGCAGGGGTCCACATAACCCACCTAGGGGTCTGTGGCACCATCCACATAACAAAAACTACCATACAGGTATCAGAAATTTCAAAAGTAGGGGTCTGCAGTACTTAGCTAATTGGGAACCACTGACTTATAGTGTATCTCACCCTTTGGTGATAAACCCACCCTGCTTTTTCCACTTCCAACTTTCCATTTTCTCCCAATCGCACTCCCAAAAGATTTTCACATCACCTCCCTCAAATTTCAGTGGCCACACCCCAAGTCAATTTCACATTCATCCCAGCAGAATGAACACTGCTGTCTTCACAAGTACCTCAACTAGAAACCAATACTATTCCTGGAGCACACAAGAGGAGGGGAAAGGGGAAAGCCTTGCTAAACTATAAAAGCTAGCAAAACAAAACTTAACTCCACAAGAAAGATCAGAAGTCACAGCAGATGCCTGGCCTTAAAACCCAGGTGAGGAACCTATAACCCCCACAGATGTTGATGGTATCCAACTTCCATCAGGTCCAAACAGCATGGCTGATAGACTGAGAAGATGGGAGTTGTAGTCCAGCAACATCTGGAGGTTCCCCACCCCTGCCTTAAAATTTTTGGCAGTTGGCTTTGAATAAATATGTTGTTCTATAAGCAGAGAACCTATTAGATGTGCAAATAAAGGCAAAATAGATAGAAGTCCTTATGAATTTATTTACACAATTATTAAAGTACACAAATACAGTGGTAATACAAATGAGGTGTTCCGAGATAACTTGATACCAGTACACAGGTTTAGAGACATTCTAACTATATTTTCAGTAGGTGATGGTGGGATTTAACTATAATGGAAGGGCGCAGACTGCCCACAACCAAGTACAAGTCTAGAAATTTGCATCAGTCAACTTTTTAAGTATAGTACAGCAATTGAAGGTTCCAGATATATATAGAGAAGAAGAGGCTGCCTTTATAAGTCTCTAACATTACATCATTTGACCACAAGTATTTACAAAGAAAGCACACAGAAGTGTAGAACTGTACAAAATGGAAGTGCACATGCCTAAAGAACCAACATCCACAGTAACCAAGTGATATAGTTATGCAAAATTCTCCATGGACCAACATTTAAAAACATTCCCATTGCACTTCCCCAATTGTGGGTTGCATCAAATCAAGACTTTTAAAATACAAATAAGCACTTGGTTAATGTTCTAACATAGCTAAAGGAAAGCGACAAGATTGTTCATATCCACAAAACTAAAAAGGAACTGGCAAAGCTTTAAAACAATAATTTTTTTGCAAATTAAGAGCAAAATAAAACCATGGAGTTCTATTAGCCACCAAGTTTCCAAGGAAGCATGAATCTCACATTTGTTGATTAAAAAGTAGTAACACAACATATCTATGTATTGCATCTTCATTCCCAAGGTGGGACTGGTGGTACTTTGAGTGGTATTTGGTATGATTCACATGCCTTCTACTTTCCCAGAATACAGTGGGATAAATATATTGCTCATGAAAACAAAGGTTCTTCCATATTTATAGCTGGCACACTCATTTGCTAAGATAAGTGTTTTGGCCATTACTTAAGTATATCATCAGCTGAAGGCCAGTTGTTCCAGACTTGCACACTTTAATATTAAAGAATTCAACAAGCTTGAATGTTCTCTTGGCATCTCGCAGCAGGAACATTTTGTTTATAGCTCGGAGCCTTGGCATAATGCAGCAAGCTCTAAGCACTTGTCGTTCTCCGCGTATTCAAGAGAAGCACACCTACTACAACGCTGCTCACACCGCAGTGACAGCATTCAGATTTTATTGGCATCTGTACCAAAAACCAAGCAGAAATCATGGATCCTGTCACTCACATGGAACCCTGCTCTATGAATACATTTTACATTCACTTAATAAAACCTTCCTGAACAGGTTATTTTAGAGCTTTGACTTTTCTTCTTCAGAGTCTATGAAGTGATCTTATCACCTCTACCGGGTTTGGCTACTTCTCTTTAAAATTATCTTCTGCTCTTTCTTGGACAGTACTAGAGACGAATAAACATTGGAATAAAAATATGTTTATGCTGCATGGTGACTGAACTTTAAAAAAAATAAAAAAACCCTGGAAGAACAAGACAGCCAAAAGCAAAGATAATAAAAATGTATTAAAAAAAATATTGAGAATACTCCTCTGTAGAATGGGACCATACAAAAGTAAACAGTGTAAAATAAAAGCAGACTGTTCAAATTCATTTACACATTCCCTGCCTGACTTAAGTTTACAAGAAGTTTCAAGTCTTGTTTTTATTTTGTTTTAAACTTCAGGATTGTTCACATTTCTACATAGGTTCCAAATCAGACAAAAACGAGATTGATTTTTTGTTTTTACAGAGAGTTAAGCCAAGAATCTTAGCAAAATGAATACAAAACTTTCTTAAACCAAGTAAAAGATTCATAGTTACAGTAGAACAATAAAAAGGGGGGAAAGGCTGCCGCCTGTGGAGGGAGAACTGAAATGGCTATTAAATAACAGGCGGTTAATGCTGTAAACCGTCTCTTCCTTTTCCAGCTGTGTTGCTAGAGTTCACATAAGGTTAGCAGGTTTCTGGCCAAAGCCTCTTGTAGTGGCAACTGCTGGATTCTGTCCATGTTCCTGTGAGTATCTTTAAGTAGCAAGGAGAGATCCAGTTGTGTTATTTCTTCTGCTCTAGTTTGGGGTAGTTTTGCTAGTAAAAGCCATTGGTAACAGGAGATCAGCCATGCATTATCTGCCCCTCAATGGCAACATTTCACCGATGCACAGCAGACTGGAGAATACTGGTCGTCGCCAGAGCAGGAATCTATTGAAGCCAAGGAACAGGGTGTCAATAGCAGCCCACACCTACTGAAACGGCATAAAAACTGATCCATTAAAGTCTTCTTGGCCACTCCTCATAAATACAACTGAGCAGATGCATTCACTTCAGAAGGATGAAATGAGTGTGCACAAATCTACGTCCTGACAGAATCGCCGTTACACCCAACAGGCGGCACCCATGAAGTGAATGGCATTTTCCTTTTGCGTAAAGGATAAGGCAACAAAGGCACCTCATGAACAAGGAGAAATAGTATGAAGAACGGGGAAAGAAGCACATGCTGGCAAAAAAGACCGGATGACTCGGGTAAGCTCTTGAATCAGTAATGAAACCCAAATCAAGATTAGGGTGATAAATGCAAGTGTTATATAAAAGAAATCCAACTTTTTAGCAGCAACACTGTATTGAATATGTTCTACAAGATCCTTTCCATAGCATATGCCAGTATTAAGCAAGGCCCCTGTGAACTCTGCAATCAGAAATTTGCGCCCAACCTGGCAGTGTAGATTGTCAATCACAACCAGAATGCTGAAAGTGATAAGGATTAAGTGAATTCTAGGATCTAGAAGTCATTGTCAGTCTTAGTTTGTGGAGGCTTCAGCACACTGCATACCTGAACGATGGAACAATTTCTAAAGAATTGCCCCAACACTTTCATCAGCCATTGAGGTACCTACAAATTCTCTGAAAGTCCTCTGGCTTTTCGGTTCAAAATGAAAACTGAATGAAATTTGCCTCAGTCTCTTCCCTTCAAATATACGTGTGTTGGATGGGAAACCACTGTCCGCCTTTTTTTTTATTTAAAAAAAAAACCAAACTATTATGCACTCTGCAAGTTATGGGGACAGTGCAAAAGGAAGTCCCTTCCTTTACAACCACAAAATAAATTTCGGTGGCAAAGGAATAAAACCTCTGCCAACCTAGGTGGATTTGGAAAACAGCTTGCACAAATCTGATGGTGAGAAGAACAGTTTCAAAGGATCCATCCATACTTCGTTCAAGCCTTGTGGAAGCAATCCTAAATTCAATATTACAGCAGCCAAAATTAAGCTACTCACCTCTGTGTAATGTTTGGACTGACAACAAATAGCCTGTTTACATAGTTTTGACCCTTGGAAGAATTGGGACTATTCTTTTGATGCACAGTTCATAGGGACCTGTTATTAAGTCAAACTGCAGCAGCGGTGATGTTTTGACATGCGACAAGAGGTTAATCATTACAGACAAAGACCTTGATAGTGGACTGGATTCTACAGTTCTTCACTCAGAGGCCATTTTTACCCACTTTAGTTGCTAAAATGTTGATCTTTGCTGCCTGACCCATTTCAATTCCCTGCCACCACCGCCACCGCCGCCGCCACCACCACGTGAAGTGGGGTAAGTTAGCTGAAAAATTCCCCCAGAGTACAAAGTACAGGCACTCTACATCTCTGCTGTGGTCCTGGCCTTTGTTTTAACACACTCTCAAGACAAGCAGAAGGAAGCATCCCGTTAGGAGGACCCAGCGTGAACTCTTCATTCAAGGTGGTTCAGAAGAGAATCCTCTCGCTCAGTCGAAAATATGAACAGCTGGATTATCCAGATGATCTGACCCATGTGGATAATCAGTTTGCTAATGTAATTAACAAAGTAAAGGGCTATGGAATCAAACGAACACAAAAGCAGCAGGGAGAAGAGAAATAAGGTAGTGAGAGATTAGTGTAATGTGGAGTTATAACAATGGCGGGGAGAGGGAGAGCGCCCAATAATAGGATCTAAGCAACAAGAATTCAGTCTGACCGAAAAGCAAAAGGAACAGCCTCTACAGGTTGGCAACAAGCTACAGATTGTCCACACACACACACACACTTCATTTTGCTCTGCTGAAGCTCCTTCTATCGTCAAGACAAAAAGATCAATCAATGGATAAGCTTTAGAACTGCTGCTCTCACAAGCATCCATTCATTTTCTATCCATGCAACCATTTAGAAGTCCCCTGTAAAGAGTCTAGAGGCACAGTTTCATCTTCATTGTCAGTTTGAAAATGTTTTTTTAATCTTTGGCTGCTTGTGGGAAAGGGACGAGAGTAACAGGCTGCATTAATGCTCTGTTCTAATCATACTTAAATTAGGCAATTAAAAGACAATATTAGCCTAACCTTTCACAGTACTGGATACTGGTGTGTGATTGAGTTTTATTGCTCTATCCAGTTTTAAGTTATTTTAAGGTTTATAGCTGTGAAAATGTTTGATCCGATTTCTGCTAAGATACAAGGAGTCTGTGAGTGATAAAAAACCTTTCATTTATATCCTCCTCAGGGAAATGGACTTGCTGAAAGTGCTGGAAGGCACGTTATTTAAAGTTCTAGTTCTGCAACAACACTTCTTGCAGACTCTCAACTATTTAAAAAAGACTCACATGTTTTGCTGCAATAGGGTACTATAATTAACTTTAAATTTGCTCAGGAATGCAGGTCTTATATAAGACACAACAGTCAATTCTAACTTTTAATAGCAAACATGTAATAATCTTGTGATTAGCAGAACTAAGGCCCCCTTCAGATGTGGCATTTCTCCTATACCTGGTACAATTCCAAATTGGTTAAGATTCAATGGCATGGTTCGTAAATCAAGGCAAGCCAAAGACAGTAAGCTTATGGAGGCTGCAAATTTGAGGACTCCCAGAGAACAGCTAGCAGCTGCTCATCTTCTCCCAAATCTTGTGTACCCCTACATCAGATTTTTTAAATTATTGTCTGTTTGGCTGTACGTCACTTTGGGCTGCCCTGGACAACATAAAGTCACTAACAAATTTAATAAATAAAAATAAATTAATAAAATGCTAAGCCAAAGTTTGGCTGAGCATGTCAGCCAAGCTCAGGCTGGTCGACAAGTTCTTTTTCGCTAACCATGAGTTGTACGGGATTTTCTTGGCCAAAGTTCATAGTTACAGTAAGGAGAGGGCTTAAGCACAAGTCCAGGTTTAGATGATGCACTAAGCTAAAACTTAGCTTAGAAGCAGAAGCCTGCATATTTGAGTAGTCCTGGTAAGTGACTGCTTGGTTTACAGACATAAACACCAGGCTAGTGAATTAGCAGAAAAACAGAAGGCTAAACAAGGCATGTACTCTGTCCTTTACTGGGAGATGATTTCCAAGCGAGAGAAAAAATGCCACATGAAGGACCTTAAGTATTCCAGTACCACACTGTAGGTTACCCTGCAAATATACCATCTGGTCTAGCGACAGTTATGGAGCAATTCTAGTGAAGTACTAAAATTTTTCAAAGGGGTGGGGGGAAGAAATAGTTTTAATTAATTTGAAGCACACCTACTACTAAGGTTATCTGCAAGGTAGAAGGAAATAAAGTGCTGAAAGACATGAAAAGCCACCCAATTGGATGTCCCCGCAGGAGTGAATCCAAACCCCCCCGCCAAGCTGGTGTCTCGTGAGAATGGACTCACCCAGTGCTGCTTTCCAACGAGAAGGAGACGAGCAGCTACTTGCCATGGTGTTCGAAAGGAATGCTATTCTGAGGTGGGGGGAAAAGACAGCCATTTGTAAGAATTCCACTGCCCAATATAGAATCCCCAACTATGATTCTAACTGGAGCTGCTCTGAATTTGGAATGGTTCTTGATTCAGAGGCCTCGCAGACACTGATTCTTCAGCGATTTGAAAGCCCCTACAAAGCTGACAACTTCCTGACTTTAAGGAATGTGTTTTCAACAACTAGTGGTTTAAAGAAAGGCTGCTTCAGCAGCAGGTGGCAACCAACAGTTTTTGGAGGTGCTTTTTGTTCCAGTAACTCTCAGCTCAAAAGCATCACCATCATGTTAACTGTTTATCGCCAGCACTGGCCACTGATTCAAAAAACATTTTCCTGTGTCACAGCAACTACTCTGCACAGTATTTCAAAACTCTTTGCAACGGAAGAGAACCCTCATCTCATTAGCACTAAAGTGTGTACCAGCTCAATCTGAAGCCAGCCTTCAGGCTGTGATCCACAAACAAGCATATGGGCACAACTTTGAGAGTTAAAGCAGCAGGCCTTTTACACTCTCTCCATGACAGCACACAACTTAGATCTTGCAGGCTTACTAACCTTACAGATCCACCACATCTGTGTTTGTATCACTGGCAATTCAAAAGAATCTTATATTCTCAGGGAAACAGGTTTGATGTACAATACATTTCTAAAGCTAATAAATGCCAAGTTTTTCATTCAATCTGGTCAAGCAGAGTTAGTAGGGATCACAGCTTCCTGATTCAAGCCTATTCCCCCCCAAAGGTTCTCAATGCCCCCTTTCCTTTATGCACTGAGCAGTTAACACATGTTCACACTTATGCATACACCAACACTTAGCAGCTGGAGGTGGAGCTTATCTATGTAAAAAAAAGTGGGGCGAGAGGAGAGAAAGGCCCTCTTACTTTGGGGGCAATCACTGCAACATCAGAAGAAACATTCAGTTTAAGCCTTAAATGCCCTCTACCCATCTCCAAGTATGTAAAGCTAAATTCAGCAAAATTGCAGCAAAAGTTTTTATTGCAGTCTAAGCCATCTAGAAGTGAGAGGGTCAACTGTTTATTCATAGAAGGCACATCAGCACTTCCCATCCTTCAGAAGATGGTCAAGCTTGAAAGACATCGCATTCTTCATAAATGAGTTTGTAAAAGGCACTATGCCATTCAGGTAGCAAAAAGGAAATCTGTGTACATGATAATCAAGAACGTGACCAATTTTGTTTTCTAACCAAAACGAAGATGCCCCTGCATCTTTCCCATGCTAATGGAAAAGGACAACCAGAATTTCCAAAAGAATAGAACCTCTGAACATGTTTGGGGAAACTTGTGTTTAAAACAATAAGAGAGAAAGATTAGAACACACCTGATGAATCAAATGTTACATCATTTAATTAAAGGCCCGCTTTTACAGAAGAATGTGAAGTAAAAGAAATGGCTAAGGGAAGACCTCCAAACACCACTACCTATATAGCAGCCTTACATGTACATAATGAGCAAATAAAGTTCATTGATTAAGATAAAGCAATACTGAGGATATGGATCAATTCATGGAACTGTCAGCTGAAATTCCCTTAGGAACAAGGGGCCATTAGGCCACGTACACTACCACCACATGTGCTATGATATGCTATGGCATGCAGATTTACAGCTGCAACTGTTCCATCTATGGGGGTGTGCATACAGTTGCATGCACAAATACAGAATCATATCATGAGTATGATGGGGAGTGTCCCTGCAGCTTCACTACACACAAAACTGCTGGCCAGCAATTCATTAAAACAGACTTTAGGCCAAGAGTGAGAAGAATAATTTCATTAAAACAGCCTTTAGCCCACGAGTGAGAATCTAATTTCATGCAGGAAGGGAGAAAAGATAGACTGGTGGTTGGGAAGCCAAGAGAGATGAAGCAATGGAGAGGGTAGAGAAGCCCTAGGTAAGCAATTCGTTCAGACCACTAGCCAAAGAGGGGAAAATGTCGAGAAGGGGCAAGGAGAAGAGAAGCTGAAATGGAGAGCCATGGAGGAGAGGAAGCCATCTAAAGCTATCAGTTCAAACCTTTGGCAACAGGGATCTGTCCTTCTCCAGCCAGCCTGCTAATGTGAGAGAAAAGTAGGTGGCCTGTTCACTTTTGGCTTTGGCCTTGTCCACTGCCATCATGTTGCCCACCTCCAGATTAATCAGAAGGGAATGTGGCCAGTTATTCAACAACAACAAAAGGGAATAGGGCCCACCTCCTGCACATTAGATAATAGGCCTATGAATCCAAGTATGTGTCAAGACTATTCTCCAGAGGGAGCAGTCCTCTTTTTGTATTTTCTCAAAAGGCAGAGCCTCTGTAGTCCGTTTTTTGTTGAAGTGATAAACTTGTGTGTGGGTTGTACCTCTTCAGATCACGAATGGGGGCTGACATTAACAAAATAGTTCTTCATACAAGAGATTCACTTCATTTGTAGAAGTAGGTCAGGGAAAAGGCTAGGACCCTTCCACCAAACATCTAGTTTTCCATGTGGAAAGATTTGAGAGGTATGTGTACTGAGTAACATTTGGTCATCAGTGCCCCCAACTGTAGTCTGGAGGTATGCATATGATTGAGGTGGGGTTTTCTTGCCAACCAGAATGCCAACCATTTTCAGATTTAGACATACCTTGTGTATTTTTTGTTCCAAGAAACCCTGCTCCATTTCCAATATTCTCCTCCCAACCACTATGATTTTGAAGATGGTAAAACTGATTGCAGTTCTGCATTGCAGTCTGGCTTTCCTTCTATTCATCCTCTAGGGAAGGCTTTTGCCCACCCTACTTTATGACTCTCTAACTTTAGCAACCAGCATGAACCACAACATTAGTCTTTCCATTTGATCTCTTATATGGCCACTAAGTATGGAATCGTGTCACTTGGCCCACAACCACCTACCATACCAACTGGAAGGAATTTTTGGCAGAGGCCAAAGCATGAATCTGGTCAATGTAAAGGACCTAGAAGTTTAGCAGTTTTATTTAATACTGTACAGTAGAATTCAAACAATTTGAGAAGAAAATTGTCCCTCTTAAATCACTTCTCTGATCTTTATTAACTCTTCTTTCTTCACCATCTTCTGCCTTTTGTCTCATTTGCTCTTCCTTCTGCCTTTCTTTCTCTGCAGCAACTTCAAATTCTCAGCTCCCCGCAGGCTCCACACACAACCCATCCCCTGGTGTACCTGCTAGAGTGGTCACCAAGGAAATAGTTAATGTTGACCATAAGATATCATTACTGGGATTTTATGCTGACAGATGAAATATTACTGGGGTCCCAGATAAGAATTCACATAATTTAATCATGTTTGAGATACTTTGGAGCTGTGGAAGAGGCTATTGTGCTTGGATTGGAACTATGAAAAATTACAATATATATATATCTGACCGATCTCATGGCAACATAAGCATAGTAAGTAGGCTGTATTATACCTACTGCAAGAATTGTGACTTGTTAAGAAAGCAGGGTCATCATCACCAAGGGAAACTCTCTAAAAGTGGTAGCAAAAAAATTAGTACTAAAGTGGAAATCTTCAAAGGAAAGAAGACAGCAAGACCTTTAATCTTTCAGTGTGTCAGCACAGAGATTTGCAGAAAGGGACGTCACACATTTGTATACTGTAGTTCTGTTAAGGGACTAGCCAACCTGTGTTTTGTTGCTGCTAAACCTCTACACCACAATGCTGAACTCCCCGCCCCCACAGGCTACCATGAACAGCACTAAAGTATAGCATGGGGAAAGCAGTTCAAGCCAGTAACCAGGAAGGATGCATAGGCAGACAACTGATGTCAAATTACTGGCAGAGAGCCAGAAGAATAGCCAGTTTTCTGCTGATAGAAGCACACCAGTGTTACAGTGGCAAAGGAAGTGTGGGCTGGTACCATTTGCTACTTAGCAGGGGCAACTCTCACTCACCCCAGGAAAGTGGCAAATTTCAAAAGCGCAGCCAATTTCATTGAAGAAACAACTGCACTACACTCCGTACATTTTCATTTCCAAACTCAAAAGCCTCAAGTTTGGATAGAAGGATATTTTTGAAACAGTATTTTTCAAGATACAGTGGTGCCTCGCAAGACGAAATTAATTCGTTCCGCAAGTCTCTTCGTCTTGCGGTTTTTTCGTCTTGCGATGCACGGTTTCCCATAGGAATGCATTGAAAATCAATTAATGCGTTCCTAGGGAAACCGCCTTCAGACCAGGTCCGGGGACAGTCTGTCCCCGGACCTCTTCTGAAGGCTGGGGGGGGGGACAAGGGCTTTTCTTCCCACCCCCAGCATTTTAAAAAACCCTGGGACAGCGGAGGACTTCTCCGCTGTCCGGGCGATCTTAAAATGCTGGCGGGCGGCATTTTAAAATCACCCCGAGACAGCGGAGGACTTCTCCGCTGTCCGGGGCGATTTAAAAGCCCCTGGGAAGGCAGGCAGGGGGGACGAAGACTTTCGCCCCCCGCCCGCCTTCAGAAGGTGTTCCCGCCCCCCCACCCCGCTTCGGGGCAGCGTTCCGAAGTGGGGTGGCTGGGGCAGGTGTTCCCGCCCCCCCGCCCCGCTTCTGAGAAGCGATCTCCCCGCAACCGCTTGCTTCAAAAGAGGTCCACGACCTCTTTTGAAGCAAGCGGCTGCGGAGAGAAGCGATCTCCCTGCAGCCGCTTGCTTCAAAAGAGGTCCGGGGGCAGCGGGAAGCGCTTCCCGTTGCCCCCGGACCTCTTTTGAAGCAAGGGGCGGTGGGGAGCAGCGATCTCCCCGCCGCCCCTTGCTTCAAAAGAGAAGACCCGCTGTCCCCGGGGCAAGCTTCGTTTTGCGAAGCAAGCCCATAGGGAAATTCGTCTTGCGAGGCAACTCGAAAACGAAAAAACCTTTCGTTTTGCGAGTTTTTCGTATCGCGAGGCGTTCGTCTTGCGGGGTACCACTGTATTTTTCAGATAGACCAATCTCTTTTCATTCAGGAAGTGCTGGATTCCACACTCTTAATCTTCATTCTCTTTTGCAAGAGTCTGAATAGAAAATGTAGGTCACAGAAATTTCATACATTTGTGACTTAGCAAAGAGGGTCATTTGTAATTGCATGAAGTACGCAGTGTAATGCTCCACTGCATTACAATCACCATTTTGTGAAGCACCTTGCTCAGTTTTTGAAAGAAAAAAAAAAAGCTGCACATTACAGATTATTCAAACAATTTATGAAATACATGCCCTTTGCTAGGAAGAATGAGGTACATGCGAGAGGGCTCATATACCAAGATACTTCATTTTGTAGCAGACAGGGATCATATACCAAGGAACATCAGTGCCATCAGACTAATCATCCTTTGAAGTTTTTATAGTCAGTGGAAGCTAACATGATCTACCACAGAAAGTGGGAGTGGATCCTTTTTGGTTTGAATTCCACTGTTTAACCCACAACTACTTCTTACATAGCAGGGACGCAGGTGGCGCTGTGGGTTAAACCACAGAGCCTAGGACTTGCTGATCAGAAGGTCAGCGGATTGAATCCCCGCAATGGGGTGAGGTCCCGTTGCTCGGTCCCTGCTCCTGCCCACCTAGCAGTTCGAAAGCACGTCAAAGTGCAAGTAGATAAATAGGTACTGCTCTGGCGGGAAGATAAACAGCGTTTCCATGTGCTGCTCTGGTTCGCCAGAAGCAGCTTAGTCATGCTGGCCACATGACCCGGAAGCTGTACGCCGGCTCCTTCGGCCAATAAAGCGAGATGAGCGCTGCAACCCCAGAGTCAGCCACGACTGGACCTAATGGTCAGGGGTCCCTTTACCTTTTTACTTCTTACATATATGGAGAAGTAGCACCCCGTTGTCCAGTTAAGTACAAGGAAGGGCAATGGCAGCAAAGCAGCTGGAGAGGACTACAGCTAGTAGAAGGGAATTTACCTTAATCAGTTTGGAATTTATCTACTCGGATTTTCACTTTTGGGATTCTCAACCTTTAATGAGCCAGGTTTCCAAGATATTTATATTTACAAGATGAACCAACTGAAGTTTTAGTCTTGTTTGGCTCATAACCTGTCAGGTGTTTTTGGAACGAGGTCCTGAGAACAGAATGAGCAGTCTTCTCATCCTGAAATACTGCGAATATGTTTAAAGTATGTTTCTGAATCAGTTGTTAAGCTTTTAAATAAACTATTTTACTTTAAACAAGTAAACAAAAAAGTGAACAAACTGCACTAAATTCATGAGCTGGTAGAACTATTAGACACTCATGAATGATTTGAAGGGGATGGAGGGTTGGTCTATTGACACATTTTTTGTAATTGGTCCTAGGATCTCTGCTGGAGCAGTACAGAAATATTTCAAACTACTTTTTACCCATTTAACACAGCCAAGGCAAACTTCACAGTTCCACACCCATTTTTTATAAGGTAGTCATTTCAGATGAAAATGACCAATTAAATGTGCAATGCAAACCATCATCACAAACAGAGAGCTAGGAAAGAGACACCCTGATGTAGACAAGTCTTATTGGACGTTTACTGCTTTCCAAGTTCAATGATCAAAAACAACAAGATTTGTAGATATTAGATGCAATTCATTCTGCTTTTCAATGGCCCTGATGTAAAGGAAAGCAAGGAACTACACCTCAGAGTCTAAAAGTGCTTTATTCCAGGTCATTTAAGTTGTTAAAATACGCACTTTCTTCCTCTTCCTTCGAGGTCTGCTGGAGCTTGGCTTTACAGATGGAAGATAAAAGAGATAGTCTCAAAACTCCAAAAGGTTTATTTTTCCTTCTTCAAAATTATCAAGTCTGCAATACACCCACAGGACACACTCATTTAAATCCTAGAGAGAAACATCTTCCCCAGCTCCATCCCAGCATGCAATGTCAGGATCTTAGAGTAGGGATCAAGGAGATCTTGTCCACTGTGAATCTGGCCAGTGTATATTGAATGAAGGGGGAAATATGCTTTATACACCTCTTATTCATTTCCTGGAGTAGACATTTGTTGGATATTAACAAGAGGAAAAAGAGATTCAGAGACTCATTCAAAAAGCTATCATCTGTTTTGCCTAAGACTGGAGGTAGCATTCAAATCAAGCAAATGTATGGCGTTAAGAATGTATTTATAATCAGTATGATAAAGAATGCCTATTAGGTACAGACTCTAGGCTTCCAGAAAATCATACTTGTGTTGTTTAAGGACTGGATCTTTCATTTTGAAGCCTCAGTATATAGTATAATAAACTTTAATCACTTTATTGCGAACACTAGTGATGGGTGACAAAATCTGTGCTCCTATGGAGTTGAAACTTGAAATTCCATATTATTCTAAATTAAAGACTGTCTTCCCAAAAGGCTTTTTCTCTTTGTATCAGATACTATTTAGCATTTGAGGAATTGTGATGGTTCTGAGCTAGAGTCAAACTACATACCTTTAGCAGTAACTACTGGTCATAGGCAAAAGTTTATGATGGTTTTGATATAACAAAAGCAAAAAAACCAGAAGTTTTATTTACTTTTGTGAAGTAAACAAAGAACAATTCTATGCATCTTTACTCAAAAACCAAGTCCCAATGTGGTCAATAGAACTCACTATAGCCATGATGTAAAACAATCTCACTTTTTTCTTACTGCAACAGTTAATCCAAACTAACCATAATCAACACATTTCCTCCTTTATACTTTTAACGAAAAAACTTTTAACCCTCAATTATCTTTCCAACAAACAGGCACCACTGGTTTGAGGGTTTTCTCTTTTTAAAGCTACTAAAAGCTCCTGTGTCATCTGCTGCCCTTGTCTAACATTTGTGACTGTTTTAGAGTTTTGATGCTTGGTGCTCTAAACACCAACTGCAACATCCACATTTATGTCCTGTTCAGCTGTAGAACTTTTTGCTCCTTTAGCATTTCTTCAACTGACACAAAGTCAAAGATCAATTTGCCAATGCCTTCAAATGGCTCTTCTCCTGATCTGGCCTTCCCAAAATTCTAGTGTGTTCTCTGGTTCTCATACATACACCGTTCTCTTAGAATCAAACCTGAACAATATCACTGTTCAGAAATTCACAACTGGTTTTTTAGCTACTATTTTGGAATGAGAAAGCCTAGAGTCCCCTGCTGTGGCTTTCATGAGACAAAGCTTCATTTTGTAAAGTACTGTAGGACTTGCATGAAATCCAAGCCTTGTTTGGTTGTGTGGCACACATATTGTGAGGGACTCTACAATGGAGTAAGAAACTGGAATGTTTCAAGCTACACATGTTAGTGAATATCCTCTCTTCAGGCACCAGACAAACATTTTCCTTCTGTTTGGAAACAAACAAAAAAATGACCAACAAAATGGAGTCAATTGTCATTCCACTGCACAAGCATGCAGGATATGCATTTATCTTCCAAAAATACTCTTTCTTTTATACAACATTAATTTACACTTACAGCCTGTTATGTGAGCTGTGCTGTAATTCAACTGAAATACTCTGAACATATGCCACAGGTTATTAAAATAAACCAGTAATGCATGCTGTAGGCAATTCGTTACAATCTGCAATTAGCTGTCCCATCGTCAAGAAGGTTGCTTACTGCAGTCAGGTACAGACTCATTCACAACAACTAGTCTAGTTTAGCTCCATACTTTCAACAAGGATGCATGCCCAGGGCTAATTTGGAAATCATTTTTTACTTCTAGCTTTAGTAAATTCTACAAGAAAAGAAAATCAAAGTAGTATGAATAGTACCATCACCTAACAAAGTAATACAAAGAATGCAAGACAGATCATTCCTCTTTCAACCTCGTATTTCACAGGCATAACAATTTCAGTGCTACAGTAGCTTTAAGCACACTCCTCTTATAGCGGATATGATTACAGATGGTCACTTATACCAGACAGAAGCTGGTAGCTATTTTCCATAAATGGCAATTTATTTGAAAATACAGCTCAAGCCATGTCAAAATTGCCAAATGGGTGCAACTTTGCAACTAGACACTACAGAACAAATGACTGATGACTAAGGCTACAAATTACATTGCCCATGTGTAATATTGGACAAATTGAGTCTGTACTAAGGATAAAAGGAGAGCACTTATTGATCCTTCTTCGGCATGAAATGTAACAAGTAATAGCTTTGATTCATTTGCACAAGGCTTCTGAGATCTGCAGTGGTTAGAAGAAAACATGACATTTAAGTCAGTTGATGATTCACATAGTATAGTAAAAGTCACTGATATTTCCATGGCTGTTAAAAGTCTGTATCCTGCAAATACACAAATATCCAAAAAGGCATTAAACAAGGGAGGTATCCAGCCTCAATTTTAATAACCTATACAACACCCTCCTTCACACTTAAACTTCAAGGTCAGAAAGCTAAGGACTTCACAAGTAGCAGTTCTTCAGCTAATTCAGATCAACTAAGAGAATGGCATGTCTAAACATAATTGTGAGACGATCTATCCTACTCAAAGAGTATTTTTACTCTGATCTTGTCAAAGGACATTACTGAGCTCCTAGTCTTTTCCCCATAAAAAAAATCAGAACTGTTTTGTACCTGTGAGGTTGACATGCGTGAGGTATCTTGTCGGCCTGTTAAATCAGACGAGGAGATATTGACAGGGGCCCCACGATGCAATCGCATACTCACTTTCCGTTCTCTCTCCATTCCAGACACTGGCCGAGGAGATGTGTTTGCTGACAAAAAAAAAGAGAGTAAAACTTAATTTTGTGCCTGTATTTACTAGACAAAATAAACTATTGCAATAAAGGGAAGCCGACAGAGGCATCACTTTATAAGCACCTTCATAATGTCAGAACTATTAAACCCATAAGGCACTCAATCCCCTTTGATGCCTAACAAGGGAGAGGCTTGTAAGTCAAGAAATTAATGTTATAAAATACTGTTCTTAAATGTTGAGGGTTGGATTCAAAGATAACCATGCTAGGAGACTAGCAGAAGAAGAGTCTCCTACCCCCCAACCCCCTAAAAGCCTTGAGGTGTTGAATGGAGGCAAGAGGAAGAAGTGATTAACTAGAAGGCAGCCCACCTCACGGCATTCTTTGGCTTACCTGTATGTGAAGTTGGGGTAAGAGGGGTTGGTGGAGCTACATCTTGTGTCCCCCTCAGCCTTCCAGAGGCAGTGGAAGGTAAGCCACGAACTGCAGGATTTCGTGTGTGTCTCAGTCTTTCTTCTCTCTCTCTTCGTTCACGCTCAGCATCTTCGACTGCACGGCTTGCACCCTGCAAGAACATGTAATTTGGCATTATACCAACATTTGGAATCAATTAGTTAAAAACCTGTATTCAGTGTTGAGAGGAGTTGCAGTGTCAATGCTACGCTGCTGAGCTTATCTGGACCACTGAAAGACAGTCAGCAGGGAAAAGCAGACCCTGGGTCCAAATCAGACACAGACTCAGAAGGTAGCAGGTTATTCTCTCAGCCCCATACCTATTTTTAAAAAGGGAAATGAATGGTGGTCGCAATATTTTTTAATTTTTTAACAGGATTTAGTTCTTTATATTAAAAAAATACTTATTTGCCACAATTTCATACAATATTACCTACTAAGAGCAGACAGAATCTGCTCTTTCAGCATGGAACATATCCATGATGCCAGAGGATGTGGAACTTGCAATTGCTAAGAAGATACAAAGAAAACACCCGGGTACCTACAGTATTTGTCCAAAATAGCTCAAAGTTGGAAAATACATTTGTTCAAAGCTGTTGCACAACACTTCTATGACTACACTAAAAACAAAAGAACAGTGGTAGCATCAGACAATATTTTTAAAGAAAGGCAATCCTGACGTCTTTCTTCTTATACAGCAGCAAAGAATAGGGGATTTATGTTGATGATTCTTGGAAATCAGTCACAAATATTCAGCCTGGTAGCTACCCAAAGTAGAGAGGAGAAATATCAGGTGCTGGTTTACTTGGCAGATACCTCCAGTATTGGAAGTGCATGCATCTGAATATCAGGTGCTGGGGAGAGTGCTGTTGTGCTTAAAGCTGGTTACTGTGAGAAAATTACACTTCTTATATTCTTGGCTTTGTCAGCTGGAAGAAAGTATTTTAGCTCCACTGAATCCAATGCTATCCTCAATGTGCTGCACAATCTCCATATAGACCAAATGCTTAACAATTTGCTTGATCAAACAAACAAAAACCATACTACAGAGATCACTATCCATGTTGCATTCTTATTAGCAAAAGGTGTGAAGCAAAGCGACAATTTCCCTGAAACCCATATGTTGTAGTTCTGAAATCACTGTAACCACTGTTAAATAAAACAACAAAACCAAGTGTGGAATGAACACCAGCAAGTTATCACCTAACACGTTTTGCCTTTTGCTGATGTCTGCATAATATTTACTAATGTTACAATAGAATTAGAGAGGGAAATGCAACAGCTGAAGCAGAAAGTGTGAAATTGGACTGGAAATCAATGATTCAGAAACAAAATGGATTATTGGAGACTTCATAACACTGGTCCTAAGCGGCTAACAAATTATTCTGAAGGCCAGTTTAGGGTGCTTTGCTGCCACATCTAAAGCCCCAAGGGACCTGGAGGCCAAATACCTGAAGGAACACTTCCTTCTCTATCAGCCTACCAGGTCATTAACATCTGTAGCGGAGGTCACATTTATGCTTCCATCACCAAGTGAAGGATAGGGGGTTGTGGTACATAAGGCCTTCTTGGTGGTGGTTCCTCACCTATGGGATGACTTCCTCCCTGCTGACACACATATTGCACCAATATTATCTGCTGGGTCGACAAGTGAAGACACAGCTCTTTGCCCAGGCTTTTGAGAGGGGGTTAGGCACACTTTTGGAAACTGCAAAAAGGCAGGCAGAATAGGGAATTCTTAACAGAATAAAGTAATTACCTGATGATGAACTATCTCACTGAAAAGATACCCCTATGATCTATGGTGTGAATGATGTACAAAATATTTCTTCATTATCATGAAGAAATGTGACTGCACATGAGTATAACAGATCGATATAGACCAGCTTTGGTTCCAAGAACTGGTGTACAAGTCACACTACATGGCCTTCTAGCAAGGCTTCTGCCTCAGAGTGGATTTTCAGGGATCAAAATGCCTTGGGCAAACCTAAAATGTACTGAACTGATCCAAATACAGTTTTTTTCCTTTTCATCTGTAATGTAAACATGCTCCAGGCAGAACAGAATGGTGTGACATCAACTTGTATCACATTTGCAGAAGAAAGAATGACTAACACTGAGATACAGATATTCAATAGCGTCTGTTAGGGAAGGACGAAAGATGGATGCAAGTCACAAAGAATGGCATACTGAATCTCAGGAGTATGAAATGCATATGCCGATTATTGTGCAACATCTCATACACACCGAGTTCTTTATATTTAAAAAACATAGTTAATTTTATTTTAATCATATATGTGTGTGTAAATCAGAAACCATGCAGAGATTCACCTTAGCTCTTTATTCAAGTACCCGAGAGAGTGGTCTCTGACCCCATGAGAGTCAGAGAGTCCTCTGCCGACATGTAGACTTCAAAAGATTTTTATGCATAGTCACGTGAAGTACAGGGTTCACTTCCTTAAAATTAAATGGAAGGTACAAGCAAAAGTTTCAACATGTTTCAATTTTTTTTGAAAGAAACTGTTTACCCTGCGTAGCGATACTTCCCTGTTCTAGGCAGCTTGTGGTTACATGTGAAAGCAAAACATTGCAAATGCTTGTTCTAGTAGCTAAGCGGTGAGCTTTACCATTTTTTCTGTACCCTGCTTCTCAACCAGGTCAGAGTCTATCATGTTTTAATCCTAAATCCCCAACCAAACTTATAGATTTCTCTAACAATGCATGCACATACACATAGATATACAGACCCAACATCCAAATAGTGTTTTGTTAATAAAAACTAGAAAAGGTAGCAAAGTTTTTGCTTTTGGAAGAAACAAGAAACACTTTGGAAATCCAGATAGAGCCACTGTCACAAGCATACAATATTTCTGCTTTCTCGTCTGTCTTGCTATAAATACAGAATGTCAGGCTTTTTTCTGTTTTAAAGTAGGATCTCTTGCTAATCAAAAATCTAAACAAAATGTGAGCAACTGAAAGCCTGCAAATGCAGTACAAATTTATGTCTTCTCTTTGGGTATGCAGCTTCTATCTTTGGAAGTACCATTGCCAATTACAAAGCCTTCCAAAGCTTCCAAGTTTTTGCTACAAGGTAAGTGACCGCAAGCTGACCACCAAAGTAATGCAGTTATATCATAAATTTTAATGTCATTCTACAGCCATCTTACAGCTTCCATACCTTCTGGTCATTACAAATTATAAAATAGCTGAAGACAACACCCAGAGAACCCATTTGGTCCCCCAGAGTGATTATGGTAAATGTGCACAACCTCTTACAGCTGGGCAAGGAATGAGACAACATCAGATCATCAGCTTTGATTATTTACAATCGGATACACTGCAAGCTGCCACTCATATACATAGATCCCCAGTCTTCAAGGATTTACAGAGGCACCCCAAGCCTGTTTACTACAAAGCAAATCGCACTGTTTCAATGTGGCTTACTCCCACCTGAGTGCTCGCAGATTTGCCGTTTGATACTTTAACCACTAGTCCTGTTATAAAGCTAAAACTGGTTTCAGTTTCATTGCTTGTAACAGTTCACACCAAACTGCCTTTTGCTACAAACATGAACAAGCACTGTGAAATATATTATTTCACCTCCAGCACTCAATGTCAAGCTCTCACTCTCAGTTTTTCACAATTAAAAAAAAATTAAGTTAGTAAGTACTTACAAATTTCAGCATGTTCCAGTCAAATACATAGTCATAGGAGAAGCCTTGTCTGTGGAAGAGGTTTCTGAATAATTGCCTTAGATATGAATAATCCGGTTTGTCATCAAAACGCAACGAGCGGCAAAAATTCAGGTACGTAGCAAATTCAGCTGAAAATAAATGAGAAATCCTGATGATATTATCGTAAAGTCAGTGCAAACAACAATATCCAGCACAGATTCATCAGCTCATCTGCTTTCCAAAGTACTGGCTCAATGCTTCTCATAGTAACCAAGGTGACAGAACCGTGAACTGCTTTTCCCATATGTAATCGGGAAATGATATGCTTTTTTTCACATGCAGCACAATCCTTCATGACTGTCAATGTATCACCATCAGGGAAATTACTAGGCTACAACGGCAGAGGCAACCTGCAGAGGAGTGTAGAGAGCCCTATTCTAGTCCACAGTGGTATAAACAATAGAAAGATTAAGTATGGTACAAAGTTTAGCAGGTTGCTGAACTAGGATCTGGCAGATCAGGGTTAAAATCCCTATTCAAGCTATGAAGCTGTGTGACTTTGGGCCAGTCACTGTCTCTCAGTCAAAGCTGTCTCACAAGGTTGCTGTGAGGATTAAAAGAACACAATCATGTATGCCACCTGAGTTCCTTGGAGGAAAAGTGCAATATAACTGTAATTCATAAATGCAATAAAACAAAACAAAGAGATATATATTTCTTTTTAAAGAAATAAAATGCAGCCCCTCCCTTTTTAGCAATGACTGGTATCTTATGCACTGTGAGTGCACATGTGCTAACGCTAACTGAACATGTAACTCATTTGTTCATCATGGTAAGCTGCTCATTGAATACCAAACATTGTAGACAAGAGAAAAATCCATACATATACAGCACCTTGGAAAGATGGGAGCACTAAAAAAAGGGGGGGGGGTTGAAGTTGTTTACAAAGCAGCCAAACAACATACCTTCATTTAACTATTAAATGAAATTTTAACCAAATAAGAAGGAAGAGTTAATACATACAAATAAGAGCTAGAATATTTTCTAAGATAGAGAGGTTAACAGAAAATGTAACATCAAGTTAATGTAAGTTCCACTGAAGAGTTAGCTTTGAACTCAATACTGAAGACATCTATTTCAGAGAATAAACTTACAAGGGTATCCTTTACACAAAACCTCAATGGGTGTGGACATTTTCTTTTCACTGATGCGTTCATATTTCTGTCTTTTTGTAGCTGCCTTCAATCCCTGCCAGGGGAGGGAGCCCAGGTTAAAATACATGAGTACATAGCCCAAGGACTCCAAGTCATCTCTGCGAGATTGTTCTACAAGGAGTAGAAGAGTGGAGCCATTAGGTTCTATCATCTGGTGAAATGGTTCAAATATGCTTAAAGCAAAAATTACACAACAAAGATCTTACCTGCAAGAAAAACATTGTTAAATAGTTAATTTCAACCTTGCCAATAAAATCAGTATGGAAAAATGGTTTACTCTTACAATTATCCAACAATTATTCCTAAAGAATCCCATACTGGAAACTGTTCAAGTGGCCATATAGGTCCATACCACAATAGAAATACAGAATCATTCACCCACAACACTTGCAGATCAACCAGGGTTTTACAGCTTTGAGCGTAAAGGCAACCATGATTTAGTTGCTTCTGGCTCCTTCCTGCCCCAAATCCTCTGAATTGAAGAGAGAAGGTGGATCTTATTTCATTTTGCTTGAAACTTTTACAGTCTCTGAATGCTGCTCTTGCCATGCTAGTGTGAGGAGACCTCTCCCCATCATCCCCTGAAATTCACGGAGAACTCTGGGGGAGGGGTGCAAAGACATCTGTGGAGCCCTGCAATCAACCAAGGCAATCCAAGCCACAGTGCCAAGAAGAGACATACTGCAGAAAGCTGCTAACGATGATTCACACCACTGAGCCAAGTTGCAAGCTTAGCCACAATTTCTTGACACAGGCTGCAGTGAAAGACACAGTGTTCTCCAACCCATATCTCTCAGGACTATAATCTTCTTTATGGTAAAGTTCTTTGTTGTTGTGCCATTGGAAACAGCTTCTAGCAAGGCAAGTTTTATGTCTGCATGCAAGTGGAGGCAAACAGAAACAAAACAAATCCTGAGATAACTTTTACAAGCTTGACCTGAAGGGAAATTTCTTCTCAATCCCATATATGGTAGTCTGACCCCAAGAAAAAATCTACCAAGCTATCCCAGTGGAAGTTTATTGGATGAAACACTCCCAACATCTTGTTTGAGGCTGTCACATGCATTAGAGAGCATGACCATTTGATTTGTTTCACTGATGCACTTACAGCGCAATCCTAACAACATCTATTCAGAAATAAGTCCTACTGGATTCAACAGGGCTCACTCCCAGATCAAAGCCCCCTCTTTTCAATGGTAGCCAGAACAATTTATTTTATCCAGATGTCTTATTGTATGAACACTCCTACAACAATAACCAAAATAATCTGCTACCAGCTCACCAATTCCAAGATGAGTGTTGATAGAGGCATAGCGGGCAGTTCCTGTTAAATTTTTATTTTCACGATATGGAATGTGCTGGTGCGTTCGAGCATCCCGATATTTCTTGGCCAGCCCAAAATCTATGATGTAGACAAGATTGCCCTTCTTGCCTAATCCCATCAGGAAGTTGTCAGGCTTTACATCTCGGTGGATGAAGTTCTTCGAATGAATGTATTCTATTCGGCTAATCTAATTGCAGAAAGGCATAATTTCAGAATTACAGCATATAAAACCTTTCAAAAACAACCAGCTGCTCCTTTATCTTGGGCTTTAATATTAAAATCCTACTTTGATAACGTTTAAGCTTAAAAGCCATTTGCTTGCTTTATTATGCCTGAATATTTATTCTACTTAACTCCCTTTTTAAAATACCACAAGCCAGTTTAACTTGTTTCTAACTGTGCAACTGTACACATGACAACTAGGAAGTAAGTCTAATTAAGATCAATAGGAGTTACTGCCAGGTACGTGTGTATAAGATTGCAGCCTAAGTGGCTTTCCTCCTGGGTCTTTTGATGAAGCAAGAATTAATGTCTTAACTGGATCTCACTTTGGGCACTGACAGGGTGACATCCCCCCCCCACAAAAAGAGCTGTGTAGGGATCCTGAGGGACATCTAGTCCAACACTCTGCAATGCAGAAATCTCAACTAGAGCTTACATGACAGATGGCCATCCAACATCTGCTTAAAAACCTCCAAGGATCTTCAACTAGGTAAGATTGAGTTTTGGCTCTAAAGATTTTGCTGTAACAGCAGTACTACTACATTAGACCAATAGTTGCCTCCAAGGCTGAAGCCAGAGCGCCCTTGGCATAGTGCCAACAATGAGCCCTCACTATATCTACTTCCAATCAGGTCATGGCCCAATCCTACCTATAGACCTACAAAATCAGTAAGGCAAGACAATATACTCTGAGTAACTTCAAAATGGCAGGTGACCACTGAAGGTGAAAGGTAAGCTTGGCTCCTATTTAAAAGCAGAAGCACTGTGTACTGCTGAAAAATATTGGTGGGTCCATCAGGGAAGATGGTGAATGGTGCTGCGGCTGGTCCAGGGAGGGGCTCTCTTCCAAGCCCCTGGGAGCCTCAGCCAGTGCTCAAACTGTGTGACTACTGACCCTGGCGTCATCTAGCACCATTGCTATATCATTTCAGTGCCACTTGCTTGCATAAAGCATGGTTTCCAGATGCTTCAAATGGTAGCAGTACACATAACTGGAATATTTATGGTCCTGCTGTTTTACTTCAACCTTTCTGAACTTAAGGGTTTAAAAATGGACACACATACAGACATCCTAATAGCCATTAGAAAATATATTATTCACGGACATATTTAGTTCTTATTGTCTTCTATGTCTGTGCAGAAATACAAACCAAGAATGTCTTCACACTTATTTTGGAAGAACAATTCACAAGTTGATTTATATAACATTTTCAGGAAGTTATGTATTATGCATAAACTGGCCAATTTTTTGTGGCAGCAAAGTTTTAAATACATATAGGCTCAGATTCTGCAACTTGATCCTAACATAAAGTTGAAGAATCTGTAAAACTTGATGTGTTGACTGTTGTTACCCCTTGAGGGAAAGATTAGCTTTTAAAATAATTGCAAACCCTCATGTCAAGAGATAGATAAGGAATGTAGCCTAACACACTAGAAACGGGTGAATGCTTTAGAATCCAGCCCAACAGCCACTAACTACACAGCCTCTCTTTGCAACCCTGAGAACAATCCATTTTGGAAAAAGTATGTATTTTAAAGAAGCACAAGCATGTTTCCCACTGCAGCTAAATTGGTCTGATTCACACTGGCAAAAATAACTTTAAAAGCATTATTTGTACTGGACACATCTTATTTTCTGGTATATGAAGAGAATAGCTTAAGTGGTAGGCTTTCTACCTGCCCTCTGAAAGAAAGGAGTCCCAAATTTTGTTCCATATAAGACAATTATTTATAGAATGCAGAGAGGATTTAAGGAAGCCCTCCTACCCAATAATCAAGACATGCAAAGATTTTAATACCATTTGGTCAGCAAGTAAAAGGACTGTCTTGAGGCTGAATTTTCTTGAACAGAAGTTAAAGAGATCTTCAAGGCTTGGTCCCAACAACTCCATCACCATTACATTGTAGTCACCTTCAGCACCGCACCATTTGATTGTGGGAATGCCCACTAGAAAAAAGGGGAAAAATTACTATAGTATTTTGTGAAAACAGAAGGTATCTGCACAAAATATGTATGACACACCCACAGATTATTATCTAAATTACAGCACATTTTTCTTCCTGAAAAATGTATGCATTTGGGGGGGAGGAGATGGGGGAAGAGACTGGAACTGGAGGAAGGTCCTGGAACACCTTGTATAGATGTGCTTCCAATGGGATGTGATCTTCTCCTTCTATCTAAGTACAAGTACTCCCTATTAAGAAGCCAAAAGGAAGGGAAAGACCATTGTTGTGCTATGAATCCTAACTATCAGGCGTCAAATTAGTCTACAGTAGCTATGAATACTCAGAATTCAACAAATATTTTATAGCATATTTGTATATGAAATTTTAAATCTGTGCTGTTTAACCTGGGCTCAGAAATTATGAGGTTCCCTTGGTTACAGCTTCAGAAGATTCCCCCCAAATAAGTTCTGAGAGTTGCTCAATTCTTTCACCACTACCTGCATTCCCCACTCTGACTGATATTACTATGTCATAATTCTAGGTAATTAAAGCTAGAAGATCAGAATAAAGAACACTTTAAACAAGAGATGGGTAACCTCTGACCCTCCAGGTGTTGTTGGACTCCAAGTTGCATCAGCTCTGGCTAGCAAGGTGATTGGCAGGGGATAATGAGAGATGTAGTCCAGAAACATTGATTTCCCACCCCTACTTTAAAATAATCTGAATCATGCAAGCAGCTGGCTCAGTGGTTACCAGCACAGAGCGGAACTGTGCCAGGTCTGCATTTGGCTTCTCTCTCCAGCATTGCAAGATTGTATGAGTAAGAGCACATATATTTATGCATCATCTAGAGTAACACAATGCAGAACTGTAATAATATCTGCTGAACCCCATCTCCAGAGTATATTTGCCTAACTTGGGGAAGGCACATTCAGGTACTCTGCAATGGACAATGCTACTCATCCGAAATGAGTAGCAAATTACAAGACTTGCAAGAACTATGCCCATGTAGTTAACTGTTGTCAGTTAACAGATCCACACTCAAGGTTATAGCAAAACAAATGTAATAATTTTTGTGCCTCTGAAACTATAAAAAGCAGTTTGCAATTACTGAGAAAAAGTATAGGTCCAAACAAGAAAGCTTCTCACGAAGTTCAAGAGTGAAATGGTATCTTGCCTATATGGTATCACATGCAAAGACCATGCCTTTAAGTAAAATGATTTGCCCAGTTTTAAGATTGTCAAACCAGGATTGACACTACTGTCAGAACATAATTTCAATAATATATATATATATATCTCATTTGTGTGATTGAAAACCTCTCATGTTCATGATCTACAGTTCAAGAGTTCCTTTCTTTTAACATTACAACTCAGAAATATGTCACAGATAAACAACAACTTGATTTGCATTTAAGTAATGAGCAGACAGGTTGAGGTAGTGTTGGTAATCCAGGGGCTCAGAGGGTAACTCTTAGTGAAGCAATTGTTTGTCAGCCTCACAACCCCCTGTGTAAACAAGAGCCCACCTTATTAGAACACTGAGAATGAAGACTAAAACTGAAGTCCCACCCATACTTACTTAGGATTAAAGACTCAATGAACTCAGTGCTACTCTTATTTCTAAGAAAGCACATTTAGGATTCTACTGCTGTAGCTCCCTAATGCAGGGCAGGAAGGTAACCATGAAATCACTTGTGCACATATGCAGTGCTATCTGCCTTCTTCAGTTTATAGCTAGAACATTAGTACCCATATGACTTATCAGCACAGATAATTTTTACCTCCACCCTGCATCATTTTGTAAATTTTGCTTTCTATATGGAGTTGAGGATGTTTGGTTTTCACACATTCTAATTTGATGGCAACCTCTTCTCCAGCAGCAATGTCAGTCCCTAAAGGAGAGAAGCAAACACAACTTCAAAATCCAAGACTATCAAACATGAACTAACCAAAGGAATTGCTTATACACCCTGGCAATGTGTGTAACAGTTGCTGGCATCACAAGGTAGTTGTACGGAATAACCAAGAAGGGGGGTGAACCATGCAAGCCTTGGAGAAAAAGGTGGAGATGTCAGTCGCCAACCTGGCATCTAGAGATCTCCACGTGGTTCCAATTGTACCCACATCAGGAGCAAAATGCGCCTGGTGCCTAGCTAATTTCTAACACTGCATGTGCATTCCCCTCATGCTTTTGAACTGATATAACTTGCATTGGTAGTGTCACCTATACATTACAGGCAGCCCTGTTTACACATGTTCAATATGTGTATGACCCAGAAATGTCATAAAGACATCAGTGAAATATCTCTAAAAGGGTGGAACACGGGCAGGGCAGAGGTGGAATGGTGTGTTTGAAGGCTTTTCCAATGGGTTTTAATTATACACAATTTCACTGATGCATGCGGTGCCCGGGAACATAACCCACGCGTAAACAGGATACAATCTAGGCAAACTTAAGCCCATTTAAGTTCAAGTGATTTCACAGTGGGTTGTACCCAAGGGTGTCTGCAAGTGAGCAGAACAGATTTCCTCTTGTGCAACTGGACTTTTCTTTTCTCCCTCCTGCAGTTCCCATGCCATATACCCTCAAAAACTGCTTTGGAGGTTTGGGGGGGGGGGGTCTCCAGAGAAACCTAGGGTGTGCACAGCTGGCTGCAGGGGGGAAAGATAAGAAGATGAAGTCCTGTCCACAAGCCCATTCACACATTAGCTCTCCATCAAAATCAATGGGACATAAGGGCTCTAAAATGATGGTTAAGATTCTACATTCATCTGTTGTGTGCAAAAGTAATTCCTTAATTTATAACCAATGATTTCAATTGGTTTCTTATTACTCAATTCCTCAGTATCCACTAAGTTGTTTTGTAATGCAGCATGTACTGTACTACAGTATCATGAGCACCTGCAGATTATGTCCTATTTAATATACACAAGTCAAAGGGAATTTATTTATTTCATAAAATTTATACACCACTTGATTGTAAAAAACCTCAAAGCAGTTTACAAAAGATAAAATAGCAAAATCAAGGAAATTTCACAACCATACTTAAAAACATATAAAAGTTAAAATGCTAAAGCAGACTGAAATTACCTCAACTTTCTAAGCATCGGGGTAGGCTTGTTTAAACAAAAACATTTTTAGCAGGTACCAGAAAGAGTACAGTGAAGGCACCTGCTTGATCTCAATAGGGAGGGAATTCCAAAGTGTAGGCACTGCCACACTAAACAATCACATTCTTACATGAAAAATGTTGATGTATGTTTTTAGCTTATAGTTGATTTTATCTTTCAAATGTTTTATAGAGCTGTTTTTACTGATAATTTTATTGTTTTATTCCCTTTGTAAACTACTTTGAGGTTTTTGTTAACAATTAAGTGGTACACATAAATTTTATGAAATAAATAAACAAGCATGGTAGGGCTGTAATTAACAAAGAAAAATAGTCTACTTTCAGTCTCATCTAAGACTGGGAGCAGACGAAATGCAAGAGGAGAGAGAACTTACGAATCTAAGGCATGCCTTTAAGCTGATAAGGACATTCCACGCTCGTGAATAGGCAGGCCCACATGCATACAAGACACAGGAAATGTCAATGGCAAGCGACGGATTGCACACAGCACAATGACTTCTCCAGGTTCACATCTTGATTTAGCTGAGCCTTCTGGTTTAAAACACTGTCTCCCCTTTCTAAACATGATTTTATTTGGAAGGCTCTTGCATGTAGCACCAGTGTTTCACATACAGACTACATTATACACATAATGATTTTGGCTAAGAGAGTGAGGTTAATATCTGAGGTAACAAGGGATTAACCTTTTTTAACCAGAATGAATGCAACAGTAGTGTTACAATATACAACTTGGTTTTAGGTACAGTCATACCTCGTTACGTTTGCTTCATGTTACGTCCCGCAGCGACCCGGAAGTACCGGAAAGGGTTACTTCTGGGTTTCGCCACTCGCGCATGCACACAAGCGCCAAATCGCGCCGCGCACCTGCACAGATACGGCGCTTCAGGTTGTGCTCTTTTCATGTTGTGAACGGGCCTCCGGAATGGATCGCATTCGCAACCAGATGTACCACTGTATATGAAGACTGTGACATGGTGTGCACACACATTGTGCATGCATGCACTCTCTCACGCAGGGAGTCGTCTTTAACATGTCCCATATTAAGCCTTCTATATTGTACTTATATAGGGGAGAACTAGGAAGAAGTATGCTGCTTAAAAGGGTCAAGCCATTTTACTGCATATTATCTTTAGAACAGTACATAAAATATTAACTCCACTAAGCAAAAACCACAGGCCATAAGCAATTTGTTCTTTATTCACTTAAGAAGGGGCTCAGCTGCAACCATGCACAGTTAGGTACAGATTCCTGAGCAAGGAAGCTTCTCTTAGGTAAGCACATTTTCTGCCAAAAAAAGTTTCTAGTGACTGGGCAACATTTCACAATTCTTAAGAAAACAGAAGCTGGCTAAAGGTCAAATTCTGGGATAAGTATCATGTCTATGTAAGATATATTTCACCAAATGAAGTTGTTAGCTATGTTTTCAAATTAATGCACAATACTAATTTGCCATGGGACTCGCAGCTTCTGCTACAATAGGAGGAGTTGGGATCTTCCTGACTAAGAAGTGGCAAAAACTACTTCTGTTGTAAAAGGAATCCACACCAATGAAAAACCAAAAACCTCAAGATCTTCCTATCAGACATCAACATTTATTTTATGACTAGCAGAAGCTGAGAAACCCCTACATCTCCTATCTAGAGACAGAACTTTGCACTGGATTATCTGGAATACCTACTTACAGCCTCAAACTAAGTAACAAAGGCCAACTGACCTCTACAACATATACAAAGAAATAACAGCATTGGTCTTGCTGATGCAGCAGAGTAACATTGATAGTGCGAGCTATACTTCCATACATTAAAAAGCTGTTCCAGAAGAACTCAACTCAAGGATTCCTAGGATCTACTTTTCAATACAATATGGAAGTTGTTACAGAGCAAAGATGACTATTCACCAAAGCTATTAGGCAATATCCAACTGTTGTGTTCTGCTTGTGCAACCGATTCCCCCTTCCTCTCTTCTCTGAAGTCCCCTGGGTGACCCCCAACCCAAAATCTGTTCTGGAGGGTTAGGGACCTCTCCACAAACTGAGAAGATTGGAAGGCATGAGTGACAGCAGAACAGCTAAGAGCAAGTCCCATCATTCCATGGGGGCAACAATGGATCTTGTGTTGGGAAGATTTTGTAACATACCAATACTCTAAGTGAGCACAAATGTTTCTTCAGTATAGCTTCATTGTATTGTACCTACAAGGGCTGCTTTGGAAATCATTGGTGAGAGGGCAAGGTATCTATCTATCTTTTAAATACATAAAGGAGTATGGGAAATATTCTTACAAGAGACCAATGCTTAACTATGGTTTAACACAACTGACCAACGTGCTCGTGTTCACTGCTCAGGAGTCCCTGCTTCATTTTTCACATGTTCCTTGCTACAACAAGCTACAAGCCTTGGACTGTTGTGCTGCCTATACCTGGGCTCAAAGTTTGTTTCCCCCAAACAAACCATGAGTAGTAAGGTAAGAATAAACCTTGGCTACCTCTTATAATTTGTTCGGAGAGAAACAAACCACAATATCTGGTCTGAATATACAAGTCAAAGCTTGTGCCTTATTGCTCCCAGAGCAGTATAGCCAACAGCAAGGGACGAACAAAGCAGGAAGCTTTGATCAGCAGGCACCCACTACTAATTTGCAATAAACTGTGGTTAAACATTAAATATGCTTTATTGCGACGTGAAAACCAGTTCACTTATAGGCATCAAAGACTTGACTGTGTTAGGGGAAGTCCCAGAATTAGACATTTGGGTAGATTTTCTCTTTCTTTCAAGGATTACAATGGTTAAACATTTAACCATCTTCAGTGCTTTGTTTTAAGCTACTCTCTGTTGTTTCACAAGTATGACAATTTAAAGACTCATTATTTGGATGCTGATATTCTAACGAATTGCATACACATGGCCAAAATATGTATGTGCTTAATACCTATTTGACACACCATCTTTATATATAGGCTACAGATGCCTGCAGCCTCTCTTGTACATAATTCTCAAAATGAAAATAATCAAATAGGTAGCTCCTCCTCACATAAACTAGAAACATCTGCCTGATATTTGACAGCCAGATGGACTATGTTATTAAGAACAAGACTAAAACAACTCTTCTGATTATATACAAAGTTTCCTAACCTGCACAACGACTTTAACTACTGCTCCCATAGGTGGAGCTGCCACAGCACGACCTTTCTCCTTCTGGGGCCGCACCCTTATATATAGCTCCAAAATAACTGCTGTACTTCATAACTCTCAGATAGCTAATGATCCTGTAGTGTAGAGAAATACCTTAAAACTGTTCTCAAGTAGCTTTATCAGTAGGCCAAAACCAATACCAAGGATGGTGACACTAAGATTCTAGAAAACTGCATTCCCACAATCTTTGAAAACAGATGTCCAGTTTTAGAGTACAATGATTCAAAACTAAAGTGCTAGTTGTTCTCATCTGCCCCCCCCAACAGTGAAGAACAAAGAAGTACACAAGTTATTTAATGTTATTAACACATCCATATTCTAAAGGCCAGCCATGCACTGAAGCAGATTTCAAGAGGGTGGGGACCCTCTCAATTAACAAGAATTAAGAAGGCTTCACAACTGGTCTCACTGCTCCTGACATGCATAAATTAGTGTATTTTTAAACGCAGGAGCTCAGACTTGGATTGACTTACACCCTTGTATAGATAGCAGCATGCACAGTCAGCAATCCCATTACAGCCACTCAATGCATACTGCAATGCATAGGCATATGCCTTTGCAGGATTGAACCATTAACTATTTGCGAGCATCAGTTTCATCTATCAGATTTTTTTCCCTGGCTTACCTTTGCATAAAGCCTATGAATTTGAAAGGCGACACCTAGACTAGCTTACAACATACAAAATGCAGGAGAAAATCCACATCATCCCTCAGGGTCTATTAAAGATTTATTACCAAAGATGTAAGTTAGCAGGCCTCTGGCTCAGGTTCACAGTTACACTGCCATCAAAATTAGGGGACTAAGCTGAAAATAACCAGGTGTGCCTTAGTTCCAGAAAGCAGCGCAAAACCTGTAATTTCTCCCCATGTGACAATTCAGCTAAAAGCTATAGCAGACATGACAAGTGACAAAAGGAGAAGAGTTACTCTGCAAAAAATAACCTAAACCTAGGCAATTATCTCTTTCAAACCAGGCTACTTCCTGGAAGCCTCACAGTAAACAACTCCATCTGAGTATTATTAATTTTTCTTCACCGACAGCTGGTGCATTTCCAAACCTCATACTTCACTGTCAGAACCCTTCGGCCCAGAAACATGTAGTCAGGAATTTTTTCCCACCCCAGCTTAGAAGCCAAATAAAAGAAGTGGGGAAGAAAGGGGGGGGGGAGAGAGAGAGAGAGAGAGAGAGGAGAGAAAGGAGACAAGAGCGATTTGCCCAAGGTCACAAAGGAAGTAACTGGGCACTACTGGGGCTCTCCCAGTCCTCATTTCCCCCCGTGTCGAGCCAAGGCTAACTGTAAACACGCTTGCTCTGAAGTCAGTCTCCCTGCAATACCCAGGTCTTCCTTCCGAGTAAACCCTGACTGTAACTGCGGTGGTTGAGCAGGCGAGGGACACGACGGTTTTACTTCCCGCTACGGGGCTTGACGCGCTCCTTGGGCGTTCCGCTGTCACCTCACGGGAAAGCAGAGTCCGCTTGGGGTGGGGGTGGGGGGGCCGCGACCTGAAGGCCCCACCAGAGCGCCAGAGGCAAAGCGACCCCCGACCTCGCTTCTCCAAAGACAGCCGCTTCCCTCAGGCCGTCGTCGCGCGCCCCCCCCTTCCCCAACCCCCCCTCTCGGTCCATGCCAGAGCGGCGCCCCCTCACCGAGGTAAATGTCCCCGAAGGAGCCGCTCCCGATCTTCCGGCCAAGCCGGTACCGGTTCCCGACTCTCAACTCCATCGCGGCGGCTCGGCAGGACCCGGACCCAGTCGCGAGGGACCCTGACTCAGAGCAGGGCGACGCCAGAGACCATCGCGGCCCTTAGCCCCGCCTCTCGACGCCGGAGGGATTCGGGGGCGACAGCGCACCCCGGGTGGGGAGGATGGACGCAGATTCCCCGAGACCCGGATCCTCCCTCAGCGCAGCTAAGCCCCAGCCGCCATATTATGTGACCTCACTTCCTTGGCAACAGGGGGCGGAGCTTTGCGATGGAGGAGCATCCTCTTCTGAGGGGAAGCTGGGTCAGGGGGGGCCAGATTGTGAGGCCGCGCGCGCGCGAGCGAGGAAAGGGGTGGGGAGGGAGAGGGGCCGCGTCTCCATGGTAACCTCTGGGCGCGGGGCTTCCCCTCGACTCATTGGCCGCTTTCGCCCCGCGGTAGGGTTTGGACTTGGCCCCACCCGTGAGAACCGAGGCAGCTGCCACCCCATAACCAGGGCTCCGCTCACGGGCGGGTCCAGCAGCAGCTGGCTGCGCCCTAGTATTGTCAGAGATAATTGGGCTTATTCACACAAACTTTTCTATAGGCTTCTGAGGCTGGAATAGCACGAAGCATGGTTGCAATACCGTCACGTAGCCCCATAAAAAGATGGTGCCAAAGCACACCTGGGGTTTGTCAACCCTCAAGATCTGAAACGGTTTCCAATTGATTCGTGGATGGCAGTGTCCTTTCTTGAGGCGGGGCGGCTGGCAGTGAGAGAACTTGCGGAAATGTCATGAAATCATAAGGATGAAGGTGGTTCAAGGAAGGCTATTCTTGAGATGTAAAGCTGTTTCTTATCGTTTCCCCGCTTCAATTTGGGATTTGAGCTCAGGATTTGCACCCTCCCCCAGGATGTGGCTGAAAAACAGGCTTCACATTTGGGCTGAGTTGTCTTTAATATGGGCCGTTTCATGAATTCACTTCGTATTCATTTTATAGTGTTCTTACTCAAAGGCATGAATAGGAGGAGCCACGATGCATATGTTTTACACTGGATGTTTTGCAGCTGATAAGCATCAGTCTGACTTAATTATGGTGTTTGGTGTAACGTGAAGAAACAAACCTTAACTTTGCTCTTTTATATCTAACTTGAGCTCTTTGGATTGCCAAGGTTAAGAATGTATTCATCAGTCTGCTTTGTGTAGTCCACAAAATTGTGTGCCCTAACAGATTTGTCTCTTGAGGTGCCACTAGACTCTTTAGTTTCTTATGAAAGTTGACATTCAACATCATTTAATACAAGATGACATAATTTTAGGTTCTCTTTAGAATGGACATAGTGAAAATATCATGTGGATCCAGAATTTTGGGAAGTCTTAGTGGACACTTTTTATATATAAAATGCCGAAATGTATTTATAACCATAGTGTGTTAGGCACAGTACTTGATTCCTACTCTTTAAGATGGTAGGAAGAAGAAAACTGTGTGTTATCACTTTACACATAAAACATTAGAAAAGTAAAGTATTTACCAATGAGTCTGAAAAGTGCTGGTCAGAGTCTTAAATGATCTGAGGCATGAGTATCTACAGGAGGATTCCCCCAAAAAACATTTCATAGTTAACCCATATTATGAAAGGTTGTTGTCAAGATAAAAATACTGCAATAAATTGTTTTATCCAAGAACCACTATTTGAAATCACTAGCACTGTGTCTTTCAGTTAAGGTGTGGTATGTAGGGCAGTGTGGGAGAATTATGAACATATTTTGCATTGTCTGACTTCCATAGATGGGGGCAACTCCCATCTCTTGCGGGGGTGCAATTAGTGCCAGCACCGTCCGTTAAGAGTTTGGGTGTAATCTTCGACACCTCCCTTTCCATGGAGGCGCAGATTGCAGCTATAACAAAGGCGGCATTTTTCCATCTCCGCCAAGCTAAGCAGTTGGCTCCTTACCTCTCTCGCCCTGACCTAGCCACTGTGATCCACGCGACGGTCACCTCCAGACTGGATTATTGTAACTCGCTCTACGTGGGGCTGCCCTTGAGACTGACCCAGAAACTCCAGCGGGTGCAGAATGCTGCAGCGAGACTCCTTACGAGGTCTTCGCTGCGAGATCCCATTCACCCGGTGCTATACCAGCTGCACTGGCTCCCGGTGGAGTACAGGATCAGGTTTAAGGTGCTGGTTTTAACCTTTAAAGCCCTATATGGCCTAGGACCCTCGTACCTACGGGACCGCCTCTCCTGGTATGCCCCACAGAGAAACCTACGGTCTTCAAATAAAAACATCTTGAAGGTCCCAGGCCACAGAGAAGTTAGGCTGGCCTCAACTAGAGCCAGGGCTTTTTCGGCTGTGGCTCCGATCTGGTGGAACACTCTGTCACAAGAGACCAGGGCCCTGCGGGATTTGACATCCTTCCGCAGGGCCTGCAAGACAGAGCTGTTCCACCAGGCCTTTGGCCAGGGCACAGCCTGACTCCCTCCCTCGGCAATCTTCGCAGAGCTCTGGCCCAATGGTTGCTAGTGGCTTGAATTAATTAATTTTTATAATGAATGATTTTAGAATGTTGTTTATGTTGTACTTTTGTACTGTTTTATTGTTGTTAGCCGCCCTGAGCCCGGCTTCGGCTGAGGAGGGCGGGATATAAATAAAAAATTATTATTATTATTTATTATAGCGATTGGTTTGGGAAAGTCAAATGATGGGGGTAAAGTGACCAAATATACTATTTGATATACAGTGTTTTTAAAGTGCTGGTTTGTCTTTCGAATGCTTTAAAATGAAAGCAAACGATAAGAAATTAAGTATCCACCAGTGACCACTTGGGGTCAGTATTACACTACTGTTATTGAGCTTGAAACTAGATGCCTTCCAATGCCCACTTGGTGCAAAATATTCCCACAGCTCTGATTAAACTCAAGGTTATGTAACCCATGAAGGAGAGAAAGTAGTCAAATATGTAAGATTCTAGTACTCGGAGGTATGCTACTTCTAAAGACAGAAGTCCCTCTTAGTTACCATATGTAACAGGCACTACTAGACCTATTCCCAATGAAGATGTCCAACTTAGCAGCTCTAGCAGCACTTCCATAAGCATGCACTGTGAAATGGTATTTACCTTCTTCCCACCATTCAAACATGTAACCCACCCATTTAGGTACATTTCATCAAAAACCAAGTGCTTCAGACTATTGAGGGTGGGTGGATTACATGCTTGAATGTTCAATTTTAGTGCATCCTTTAAGGCTGTCCTACATAATTTCTCTGCATGTGTGGATTAGCCCCTACTTTCATGCAATATGTTCTCTTAAATAACACTGGTGATGTTATGGAGAAATATTAGAGACGAGTTTCTGCCAAGTTATTCAAAAAGCTATGTATTGCTACAAATGCACATACATATAAATACATCAAGGCAATGAAGAAAAGTTAATCCACTTTCTTAAAGTCACAGGGTACACCATCTGTAGAGAGAAGAGTATGAAGAGCAAGTCAGCAAATGTTCAAGAAAAAGGCTGCATCCTCCAAAAAGCCAATTAATGCATAAGAATATGAACAGTTATATTAGCAAGGATTTAAGCAATGAATAGCACTAGACTATGGAGCTGTGAGTTAAACAACTGAGCCTGGGGCTTGCTGATCAGAAGGTCGGCGGTTCGAATTCCTGTGATGGGGTGAGCTCCCATTGCTCGGTCCCTGCTCCTGCCAACCTAGCAGTTCGAAAGCACGTCAAGTGCAAGTAGATAAATAGGTACCGCTCTGGCGGGAAGGTAAACAATGTTTCCGTGCATTGCTCTGGTTCACCAGAAGCGGCTTGGTCATGCTGGCGACATGACCCAGAAGCTGTACGCCAGCTCCCTTCGCCAGTAAAGTGAGATGAGACCCGCAACCCCAGAGTCGTCCGTGACTGGACCTAACTGTCAGGGGTCCCTTTACCTAGCACTGGACTAAATGTCCAGTGAAACCAAGTAAGATTTACATTTGTTTTAATTTTTATTGTTAATTGTAAACTGTGATTTCAGTGTTATCGATTGCTACGCTGGGACCCTTGCAGGAAGGGCAGACTACAAATACTTGTACTACAAATGCATGTGCTGTTGTGTAGCATAATTCAGTGCATACATTCTCAAAAGGAAAGCCCACTTAGTTCAGTGTGCTTTATTCCAAATAAGTGCACACACTTCACTAACCATTAAAATTCAATACAAAACTGCAATGAACTGAATTTCTTTCTGACTCTGAAATTGTAACAAGGAAATTTAAACTATATTGCCCACAATTCTCCAGCAGCATTTCTACTTCAGTTGATAATTACCTCAATCTAAAGTCATCAGTTTAGAAATCTGAGTAGTGTTTCAACCTGCAAAGTTAAAACAGAGTTAATATGCAATAGTTTGAGATATTCCCAACTACAAGACCACAAAGTACCCTGCTTTAGCTTTCTAAATTATACCACAGTGGTTCTAATATTTTATGGCAATGTTTTCATCTAACATCAACATATCAGGGTACAGAGTAGCAAAGTATGTTTTTAAAAGAGACAAGGGAAATAAGAATGTGCAAGAAAATTCAAATTGTGCCTAGGTCAGTTAAATTATAAAAACCTGTTTTATTATTATTAGGTATCAAAGGCAATATTCATCTAAGCTATACTAAGACTAGTTACTCTGAGTATGACTAACATTAATACTGCCCACAGTCAATAATATAACACAAATCTGAAGAAATCTAAGAGTTAAGTATCACTAATTGCAGTAGCATGATTTAATACGTACCTGTACAATAAAGCTCTGCCTTTGTTATTTGCTATGGAAAAATATCCACTTCTGGGTGAGAAGTCCATGGAGTTAGCCAAGTATATTAACTTTTTTTTGAACACCGGAAAATTTGGGAATACAGTAAATGAAGGAATGTGCACCTGCGAAGGAGAGTGGAACAAGGTAATGAAACAGAGGGGCTGGGTTAGTGAAAGCATACTTCACTGTCATACATAAAATAATTAATAATAATATTTTTTATACCCCACCCTCCCCAGCCAAAACAGGGCTCGGAGCGGCTAACATGAAAATAAACCTTCAAACATTAATTTTTACAGTTACTTTCAAGACAATAACTCTGAACCCAACACTTTATCTTAAGCAAAGGCTTGTGCACAACTAGCAGGATTTTCTAACCCTTTCCCCTGCATCTGTCCATTTACAAGCTACTTTAGAAATTCCCTGAGTTTTGGTACAGAGGATCTCCCAGGATGGGGGGCTGGAGGAAGAGGGGGAAACTCCCAGGTGAGACCTGGGAGGGTTCACTCTTCTGTGTGGAATAAAGGTTAAGAGATTGGTATTTTATTCTCTTTCACTTCTTCTTTCTTTTCTTTTCCTTTTTTCCTACTTTTCTTCTCTAGATTAGTTTGGCTTTAAGAAAAGTATTAATAAAAAGTGATTATAAAAAAGAAAATTTCCTGTCCAGGATCTTTCTAACTACAGATTTTGCATATACAGTTACAATTAAAACTACATGGGCTGATCCTCACACCTTGTGGGCTGCCTGTTCCTGCACTTGCAGGATATGAACCACATGTTTCCACCAGCTGTGTGACATCTAGGTTTTTCTGGAGCTAAACCCCACTTTTCGCCTAAATGGTAGCAATGTGAAAAGCTTTTCTAATATGATAAAATGGATGTTTTGGGGTTCTCTCATTTCCCCCTGTTCCAAAACAGAAATTGGCAGACTGTGTGCACCTGGTGAAAAGGAAAAGGTTTCCCCATATAAAGCTCCTAAAATGAGAAATGTTTGCCTCAAACCATAAAGTATAGGCATTTCTGTCTTTCTGTTGTCGTATTTTTGGTAATTTCCCAGAAGACTTATTCAAACTCAATACATTCTCACGATCCAAGAACCACGCAACGTGTGTGTCTGTTCTATGTATGTGAAAATGCTTGCAGCTTGCAATTACTTGAGCAACTAGGATGTCACAGAATGTTCAGACATGCAAAGTGCTCAAGGTGAAGTGGTCAGCAACCGAATGCTGACAAATAACAAAACTTCTGTAAAGGAAAATGATAATCACGAGCAGGAGAAAAATTCTCCGGTAAGCGACCTAGTTATAATAGTTATAAGAGGAACTGTTTTTTGTTTGTTTTGCTGAATTAAGGCCAGGAGAGGTGGACAGGGGATCTCTGTAGGCATGGGAATCCAAGGCTGGGATGCTGAGGAGGACCTTAGGAGCTGAAAAGAACAAGCAGGAAAACTCCAGCTTAAATTGAATCGAATTAATACTTAGCCATTGAATTAAACTTAGGAGAAATTCTTACCAGCTTTACCGCCTCATCTACTTTATTAGAAGCAATTGCCAATATTTCAGTGGTGGGACTGAAGGATAACGATGTTGCAGGTGTGACCAAGTTCATTATAGCTTTAAGAGGCTTAGGACTAGTTTCTCTGAGACAGTCATCCTGAGCATACACATTCACAACTCCAGAACTAGAACTAAAAAAAAAAGAGTTTGTGGTTTATAAAATCCTTAAACCAGAATTAAATTAACTCAGCAATTTATATTCATGATCCTATGTTTCTCCAGCAGTACCAAGCGTCATTTACTATCAGCTATACTGAGGAAATGTTCATGCGTAACTATAGTAAAATCTTATTCATGTAAGTAAAAAGAGTGCATTTTTTTTACTACGTTCATGCTTATGGTAAGTTTGTAGAAGGGAGGCTCCATCTACAGAAAGAGGTTTGACAGCTACAGCCATTCCTAGACTGGGAAAGCCTTGCCACAGTAGTTCATGCATGAAGTGATTTCAAGTAGATTACTCCAATGCACTCTATGTGGGGCTTTCCTTCTGCTTGCTCTGGAAGCTGCAGTTAGTGCAGAATGCTGCAGCACAATTGCTGACTCCTACATATGCTGCAAGAAGCTCACCTGTATCTTAGGGGGAGCAATTAGCCACGGCCATTTTTCAATCAAGGCAAGCAACACGGCAGCTCTACAGAATTTAAGGGCAAAAAGCTGCTCAATATGTATCAACCACGGACTAAAAATAAGATATTTCTGAAGACTACTTTGATAAAGCCTGGAACTTGATCTAAAAAGCATTTGCAATGTGTTTATCTGTCATACTGGCAAGTTATTTTGTTACCATATATAAAGATACACCACTAAATTATTTGTCGATTTTGCCCTCTGAATTTGGCCTCTTATAGCACATTACAAAGAATGTTTACTCAGAAGTAAGTCCCACTGAAATCAAGTGGATTTAATAAGCTGAGAGCTGTAACATTAGTAACGCATGTCTAAACCCATAACTATCTGACAACTCCAGTGTCTTTGAAGTAGAGACCCTTCCAGCATGATCCAAGAAATAAAATATCTTAAAATATTGGCTCTGCTTCCACTTACCCACATGCCACATACTGGTTGTTTTTGGAGACTGCAATAGATGTACCACACATACAACCTTCGTCATAAAATCTGTTTAGGCATCGTCTGCTTTTTACATCCCATACAAAAACTTCACCCTGAACTGACAGACAGAGAGACAAATAGGGAATTTTTAAGAGGAAGTAATATATGACATCAAAATACTGGATTTAAAAGGGGGGGGACCTCTGCTAAACTATGAACAACTGAAGAGCACAGCAAGGAATAACTCCATACACTACTCAAAGATTATAACTATTATATAGTGAGTTTCTATTTAATAGGTACTCACATGCATACATCATAAGAAGTAAAAGGCACAACTGTTTCATGGTTTCTGGGGAGGTTGTATCGGGTCACAAATTCCAGTTTCAACTTAAGGCATCTTGCTATGAGTGCTTTCTAATCAGAAAATGACCCTATGACGATTACTACTGTAACAGCTGCAACAGAGGCTATACAAAGTTCTCCTTTCACTAAAAAATGCACACCTTCATACAGTGATGCCACATCTTATCTGACTTACCAGAATGCGTGTAGATTTTGCTGCTATCTGGAGAGAAAGATGATTCCAAAGACTTCCCATTTATTTTCATGCTCCCAATAAGCTCTTTTGTCTAAAATAGAAAAGCAATTGCTGATCAACACAAGTAGTCACAATATCATAAAGTGAAAGAGTCTGGTCTCATGAGAGGAATGTCATCATACAGTCATCATAAAAAGGAGGGGAAGAAAACTTGTAGGGTGCACGCAAATAAATATTGGCTGAATGTGTTTTCATATATATATTTCTTAGTACACCACTGTGTTCCCTAATATGGTGCTCTGTTGCCCTATTTCCCTCCTGTTATTTATGGCTTTCTTCCTTTGGTTTATCTTTTTCCTTCTACAGTCTCCACCACACACTGACTTATACATTTACAGTATTCAGATGACTTGTTTAATAAGAGACACTTACAACACAAAACTCTAAAGATAATCAACCACTTAACTATTAGCCACCACTATTTGGATTTAACAAAATCAAAGTCAAGAAATCCACACCATCCCTGTGACCTGTCTGCTGAAATGGCTACTGCTGAGCAGCACAGAAGTCCTGCATGAAGCATAAGACTGCAAAATGCTATGTGGTTCGTATTTGCCATATTAGTATTAAAATGTATTTTTAGTATGAACTCTAGCTGATACAACTTCTCTGCTGGTAGAATTGTGTTGCTGTTTGAACTTAAAATGCTCATTTTCAGAAACAAATGCAGATTTTACCTTCATTGTCAACAAATGCAGATAGCCTGATGTTCCATTAAGGAGCAGGAATCTTCCATCTGGTGATACTTCAAAATTTTTGATAAACTTCTCCTCTAAACCTTAAGTCCAAAAAAACAATATGTGTTATATAGTTCCAGCACATATATATATAGGAGCTAATTGCCAAAGCTAACTATTAGCTTATAAATTATGGTTTGGTTAATCTGGGTGCTTATTTATAAAGAATAATAGAACGTTATTTCCTTGAATGTTTATTCTTTTTCTTATAGATGCCATTGTTCCAAAGACATGGAAGAACACTGGGCACTAGTTCTACCGCCATGTGACACAGTAAGAAGGAATTTAATTAGAAATCTTTTATGTCTAATTCAGAAAAAATAAAATTATATTTGAGCATTATTCGAATCTACTTAAAATTCAGTGTGTAGAAAAATATAAGCAAGCAGTGAAACCTCACCTCTGATATGGGTTATAGGAATAATTTTCCCAGCCATCATGTCGTATATATAGAACCGCTTGTTGTGTATACTAGTTGCAATAACTTGCTCTCCATCTGCACTAAAACGTGCCTTGTACACTGGAAAGCCTTCCAGATGAATGCTCTGTATCTTTGGATTAGCGATGCCATCCACCTTTAAAGAGAAAAAGATGCATTCATTTTTCACCTCAGAATGGGCAATATTTAAGAGGATTTCTAAAATACAAATGTAATGACTAGCGAATGTCAGTTTGTCTTGAATTTAAATTCCTTGATTTGACGGCAACCCAGAGTCCTACAGAAACATTGGGCTGCTTCTGCCTGCTACTGCACCATATGGAGCTCCACCATAACAAGGAAACCCTTCAGCTTCTATGCAAACAATGGGGATGACCCACTTGCTTCCATGCACTTTTGACTGTTTCCAGTCTTTAAAGTTTGGTATTTTAACCCCACCCCACCCAACCACCACATAGGTGTCTAAAGTATGTCTCAGCCAATCAGTTCCTATAAAATAGTATACAAGAACATAGAACAGAAACAATTGCATTATATATAAGGTAATTATTCCTCACCTGGAACAGTGAAACAGACCGATCAAGCCCAGCAGTCATAATAACTTGAGCAGAAGGATGGAACTGCACAGTTGTCAGTTTTGCATCTGACAGACGTTCACTATTAGCAAACTTGCAGTTTTTCATCTAAAATGCAGAAGAGGAACATGTTATGAAACTGCATAACCACTAAGTACGTATAGAAAAGAAAAATCTACGCACTCATGACAGTATCCAACACTGCACAAGCAGCACTAGGCTACCCAAATAAGACCTCCCCTTCTGCTCCTCCCTGAATACCCCCACAGGGTCCTTCAACTGTCTGGAGCAGATTTTGAGGGTGGGTGTGAGGCTTCAGGACAGAGAAGAAGGTTCAAGTGTGCAAACAGAAATCTTCTGCCCAAGTGAAACAGCAGCTTTGGACACAACCCTATGTCTGCACTACTGAAATATATTTCAGCAAATTTGCTACCAATTCTGTCCTAAGATACATTCAGTGTTCTAGGCAGTTTTCCATTTCCTAGTTTAGAGATGTATTCAACTCTGTGCAAGTGGTGTTCTGCTCACACCTGGAATTTCCTCTTCTCACACTTCCCAAAAATCTGTTCCAGATGGTCCTCCAACCACCTGAAGCAGATTTTGAGGGTTAACAGCAGGCTTGCAGGAGAGGAGAAAATTCCCAATGATTTTTTTATTTTACTGTTGAAGCTCTACATAACTATTTCATCATACTTAAAACTTTGCCAACTAAATATTCAAAACATGAAAATGCTTTCAATGTGTTGCATGAAGGGTCTCTTGAAACCTGTTGTTTTTCTCATATTAAACAGCTTCAAAGCCTATGAATCCTAATCACAAACACACTGTGTGCATGAAAATGAAAGATTGTTTTACCTGTAAAAAGCCTCTTGGTAAGGAGTCTGACACTGTCACGAAATTGCCTGTCTTGTGCATTAGTTCATCCCCTTCATCTTCACTGTCATCTTAAAAAGAAATTATTTCAAACATTGTATTGTTTTATCTGTGCAGCCATATGAAAAGTGGCAACATAAGCTAAATGCAATATATGAAAAGAAGTCAGAACTTATTCAGTATACAGTCAGGTAGTGTGTCATAAACCCTGCTCCTAGTCTCTTACAGCAGCTTGCAACGGTCAGTAGTAAGACAATCTGCGTCCTCAGGTAAACAATCTAAAACAGGGTAGGCAGCCTTCAGGGTTGTGTGATCTACTTTGTTTTTTACTTGAACCTTGAAGGCAACCAAATTGAAGCCAAGTGCAAAATAAGAACTGCTTAAAATTCTCAAGGATAAGAACTGGAGTCAGATGCAAAATACTGTATTTTTCGCTCCATTGGACGCACAGGACCATAGGAGGGGGAGAACAGGGGAAATTTTTTTTTTCTTGTTCTCCCCCTCTAAAACAAGGTGCGTTCAAGGTACATTCACCAGAGCTTGTGGGGCTGGCGGTGGGAGGAAGCGCTGCTTTCCCCCACCGCCAGCCTCAAAGATCCCTGAAGCCTTTGGAGCGCAGTGCCCCGCTGCCCTGCAGAGGTTTGCGTGCAGCTGTCCCCAAGCTAGAGCAGCGTGACGGAGCCCTCCCTCTCGATGTTCTGGCTTGGGAACAGCTTTGCTAGCTTCTGCAGAACAGCGGGGTGAAGGCACCCCGCTGCCCTGCAGAGGTTTGCGCATAGCCGTCCCCAAGCTAGAGCAGGGAGACGGAGCGCTCCGCAGTGCTCCGTCTTCCTGTTCTGGCTTTGGGCTTAGCGGCGCAGCCTGCATTCGCTCTATAGGACGCACACACATTTCCCCTTAATTTTTGGAGGGGGAAATGTGCATCCTATAGAACGAAAAATACGGTAAGCAGTTAAAGAAAATGGAATGGGATGTGCAACCCAGGAAACTGGGAACCAAGCAAGCATGTTCTTTCACACAAACACCCACATACACTTGAGGAGAAGCCAGCTCCCTGTAGCTGCTCCTTCTATGGCCAATGGATGAGGCCAAGTTGGTCTCTCCCTTGCCATGATGTTCTTCCTACATTAGTCCCTGCGAGACTTCCTTAATCAGAAGTCCCAAATTCTTTCTCTGCAGAACATGTGCAGAGGATTGCATCTTAATTACTTTATTGACTTTGGTTCATGCTATAGAAAGTCCCACATTTACCTTCATCTCTGGCTTTTCTTACTTTCTTCTTCCTGTCCCTCTGTGCCCAGGAAGGGGTTGCTCCCATTGCGCTCTGAAATCTAAGGAAGACAAGTCTGTACTTCACCCACAACTGTTACTTAAGACACAGCCTTATTCACTGAGGTAAGTAAAAAAAAACTATCAGAAATTTTAAGTAAATATGCCAGACAATTTTGAAAGATGGGTGAAAGAATGATGAGCGTTAAATATCTGATGAAGAGAGGGATGCAGGGCAAGAAACTCAGGACAGACAGCCTTATAGTATCTCTCTCTCTCTCACACCCACACACCCCTTGTGATGCAAGAGCAGATGCAAGCTGTTTAAAGGATGGACTGTGAAGGATGAAAAACATTTTCCTCAACCCTCCCCACCTCTCGCAAGTAAGCCTCTCATTATGACAATAAATAGGGAAATGCTTTTGAAGTGTCCAAGCACCCCAGCCATTTTTGCCCTTCCTTTTTAAGTTCAATTTGAATCATCCTGCCATTTCCCCTTTTCTCAATATTAAGCAGCAAAACTTCATAGCTGCATAAAGAAAATTGATTTTTTTTTTGCATTTTAGTATGTATGGAAAAAAATATAGACATCTTCAAAAATTCAGATTAATTTACAAATTGTCTGTTTTGAGAAAACACATATTGGAAGGCCTCTTCAAAAATGAGGTTATTTTTTCTTAAGATGGTTGTCTCTTGTCCATGTTACCATTAACACTCACTGTTCTTGAAGTCTTCTTTGAAGTTTTTCCTTTGTAAGCTTCTTTTCTGCATCACTTTTCATCATGTTTTTTCGATATCGATGGGTCATGTCAATTCTAGGAGAAAAAAGACACATGCTAAATTTGTATAGTTCTGTAAAAATATTAATTTTACCAAGATGATCACTTTACAAATTAAAGCAAGTGAATAGCTTATATTTTGAAACAGTGGCATGTAGTTCATGTTACATAGTAGAGTCAACATGATGGAGTGGTTAAGAGTGCCAAAGTAAGATTGGGAGATAAAGGTTCAAATCATCACTCAGCCATGAAATTCACTGAGTGACCATAAATAAAATACTTCCTCTTCCTAACCTACTTTACAGGATTAGCATGGGGAAGAAATGGAAAAAAAGTTTATTTTAAAATCAGCTATAAGGTTCTAGAATTTCCAAAGCTCTTAAAAAGTGGACATCCTGGCAATATTTTGTAAATATTTTGTAAAAACTTGCAGAAAGCACACACATTAACATCTTCACTCAGAATGAATGGTTAAGATGATGGGTGGTATCCAATTGTGCACTGATGCAATGGACTTCCACTTGTGCAAAGGTGACTTTCCTTCAACCTGCAGCCACCCAAAATCTGCTCTGGAGGATTGACAGATTGCAGGGGGAAGAGGGAAAAGGTAAGTCACAGTACATCCGCTGGTGCGACTCTTGACCTTGCACTCACAGTATGTAAGATGCTTACACCCCAAACCTACATATGTTAGGTTGAAGACAAGCCCCACAGAGTTCAATCCAACTTGCTTACAACTACAGCTTTGCTTCACCACACTTGATTCACGAGTCAATTTACAATAGGTGCATTACACATCAAAGTAAACCACTAACCATGGATTACTGTGAAATGCAAACATAGTCTATGAGTGCTGCTTACATTTCCTCAACTTCATCATCTTCATCCACCCATGCTGGTTTTTCAGATGGAAGAAAGCTGTCTTCCGTTTCATTATCCACTTCTGAGCCATCAGATTCTCCTTCAAGGAGATTCCCACTGAGCACATCACCAACCTTAAAAAAAGAAAGAATATTTTCTTTAATCTTAGAATTTAAAAACATGTTACAGATTGCCACCCATGAATCTTTAAAAATTCCTTAAAAACTTATCATTGTTTATTCTCAGACCACTTGTCAGGAGCCTGAAACTGAGATAACTGACAAGCCCAGTCTCAGCTGTACTGCCACATGAATCCTGAGGCATTTCGGACAGAACTTCCTGATAACCACATACCTGAGGAACATTGTGCTGTTCTACAGCACCCATATAATAGCTTTCAGAGTTCAGAAGGCATACTTGCACTGTTTGCTGCCATGACAGGACAGTACCCCACATCTGGATACTATGGTGAATTTACAAATATTTACGTGAACTGAAAAAGTTAGGAATTTTTTTAGGGGGTGAAGAACTAATTTGCTTGAATGTTACAGTGGGTATTCAGACTTAATTTACCACCTCCTGGAATACTTTCAAAGTGGACGAGACAGAAGATTGTGACCTCTAGATAAGGCATTCACACAGCCACCTATAAAGGGACAACCATTAGCAACTTTACAACCTCAACTGTTTGACTGAAGCCACAATAAATTTATTTTTAAAAAACAGCACAAAAGAGTGCCCCTTTTCTATGCTGTGCTATCATAACTACAGCTGCACCCCTCTCTTCTGAACATTTGCTACTGAACCGGCAGGGCCGGCACCAGTTTTTGTGGACCAATGCTCCAGGTGTGTAAGACAGGCAGAAATTCCGTAATATGTACTGGTGAAACATCTGCATCACTGTATCTGCGTGTCCATAAACACCCACCCGTGCAATTCAAGCTTATCACGCTGCCAGCAGCTCGGGCAGGGATGTGGGGCTCATAGAAAGCTGGTGGAAAGAACCATTATCCACTAGATACCGTGAGGCTGATTATTGCTATCCAGTCCGGGGGGGCACACACCAAAACAGGCTTCCCGCCTAATACCTTCGCCAGCGGGCCTTGCAGACGCTGCAGGTCGTCGTCTCCTTCCTCCACGTCCCCAAACAGCAGCTCCTCCAGGCCACGCTCCGCCGCGGGTTTCTCTGCCACGAGAGCCAAGTGCTGAGCCCGACGGATCTCCTCCGCGGCAGCCGCCATGCGGCCGCCTCGCTCCTCGCCTCTTTCAAGCGGCCCTTTTCCGACCCGAGGCCGCTTTCTGCCCTTCGACGCGCCTCGCCGGCCCGCAGTCCTCGCCTCCATGCTACCTCTGCCTTCACGGGACAAACCGGAAGCGGAAAGGCCCGCACGTTCGCGTCACGGAAACCGGAAACGCCCTTCCCGCTCAGTTACCACAGAGAGGCACGCAGGCGCAAACACGTCCGCCCTCCCAGCCACAGTACTCAATGAAGCCGCCGTGACGCCGCCTGAATGAACACGCGATGTAAACAAACAGATAGATTACCAGAGAGATACGCGGGCTGAGGGGGCTTTCGGCGCGAGCTCCTCACCCCTCCCCACCCCGAGGCAAATGGAGACCGGAATAAAACGATCTGCGTAACATTTGTCTTTTTCTCTATGTCTTTGCCTTCCCCCGCTCCGTGAGAAGCACTGCCACGTGACCTCCTTGGCCCCGCCTCCTTTTCACATGACCTCAATGTTTCAGTGTATCCCCCCCCCCCAACACACACACACTCTCTTTCCCCCATTTTTCCCCCTCGTAAGAACCGCTCTCTAGGCGGGCTGTCCCATCACTTGTAAAACAGTGGGGGGGGCAGGGGAAAGCACCTTTTTTTAAAAAAAGATTAACGTCTCCTCAGTTGAAGGCAAACTGAGACGGAGAGAAGCATCCCATCAAATCTGTAGCCGGTCGCGGCGACCGCTTTAACGCCGCGGCTGCGACCGTCCTCGGTCCCCATCGTCTCTCCTCCCCCCCCCTCTTCCGCATCATAGTTCAGGCCGCCCAGCCGCGTACGGCGAGCGAGGGCGATCCAAACAGCGAGGGGGCCAATGGGAGCGCGCCGTGGGCTGGGGCCGTACTACGCGTGCGCAGTGCGGTTATGCTAATGTTGTTGATATTCTGGGGCTTGGAGTTGAATGTCTTTTCTCTCACACACTCTGCGCTCTTCCCCCCCGTTTAAAGTGAGAGGCTGAACTTTCCTCCTCCTCCAACCTGGCTCTGCCCCTCGGAAAGGGGAGGGGGAGAGTCCGGGGGGGTGGGGGCTGAGCCGAGGGGGCGGGAGGGGGGAGGAGGAGGAGGAGGAGGTGAGCGGCGGCGGCAGCGGCATCCTTTGCCCATGAGGGCCTGATGGAAAACACAAAGGACCTGGTGAGTAGCGCAGAGCAGCCCCTTGGGGGGGGGGTCGAGGGAGGCAGAGGCAGCGGCCAGCACCGGGCAGGGCAAGAGGCTTCGGCTTCAGAGCGGGGTGGCTGCCCTGAGAGGCTCCAGGGGGTCACGCTGCTTTGGGTTCCCTTCCTGAGGGGCTGGGGGACCCACGCGAGAAATGGTGTGGGGAGCAGCCTTGCATTCTGTGCCGTGTGGGAGGGAAGTCAGCAGCAGTGGCGGGCTGAGAAAGGCAACTCTGGGCAGGGAGGAGGGCGGGATGTTCTGCGAGAAATGCTGCTCCGTATAAGCTACCTCTTCTCCATCTTCCCCGACCCACCCACCCGTGTTTTCTTACTCCCCACTCCCCGGCAACATGTGCCAAACTTGAGAGAAACTTCTGCCTCCTGTCGGAGTGCGAGTGGTTCATTCATCGAGGTTTTTTCGAGGTTTCCAGAGTCCCTTCCGCGTTCCTTTGGCTGCCCGTTCCTTGCGTGCTGTGTGTGCTGTGTAGAGAACTCGATACCTCTTTTTGTGTGTGTTGGTACCTTGGCCAGTACTGCGGCTCCAGCGTTGCCCTAGTAGTTTAATGATCAAAAAGCGAGGAGATTTTGTGTCTCCTTGAGCATCTTGTGTACAGTGGTACCTCTGGTTACGTACTTAATTCGTTCCAGAGGTCCGTTCTTAACCTGAAACTGTTCTTAACCTGAAGCACCACTTTAGCTAATGGGGCCTCCTGCTGCCGCTGCGCTGCTGGAGCACGATTTCTGTTCACATCCTGAAGCAAAGTTCTTAACCTGAAGCACTATTTCTGGGTTAGCGGAGTCTGTAACCTGAAGCGTATGTAACCCGATGTACCACTGTATATGCTTTGCAAGGGGATGTGCAGACCAGTGTTCAACAAACATTTCATTTGATGGTTTTTAGAAGGTTGAATGTGGCCTTTGAGAGGATAGAGGAAATGTTTAGGTCTGCCAATGTTCCGTAGCGTAGAAGAGAAAACCTAGTAATCCGGGAAATGCCATGACAAGCCTTGGTTCTATTTCTTTATTTTCCTGTCATCCTTGCTACTTTTCCTCCCCTAACATTCACACTAATCTGTAGGATTCTGCAGCCCGCTTTGTTGCATACAAGCATCCTGGAGCAGAAAGTAAATGAGTCAGTTTTACCTTTCTCAGGGAAAGCTTTCAGAATTAATGTTATAATGAAGACTTTAAACAGAAATTGCCAAATTAAGATATGCTGAATGCTGACAATGAGAAGTTTCACTGGATAAAGTACGAAAGTTGTAACTTTTTCATTTAAAATGCATTGACTTTAATGCATTATATTTGTGACGTTGAAATGCTGATATCAGCATAAAGTCTCATTTCCTTTGTTAAATGTGGCTTATTTGTAATTAAACTTAAAATGCAGAACATTCTGTTACGTATATAAAACCAGTGTGGTGTGTTGGAGTAAGATCTGGGATACCAGGGTTCAAATCACCTCTTGGCCATGAAGCTCAGTGAGTGACTCAGTCACTGCCTCTTAGCCTAGCTCATCTCACAAGGTTATTGTGAGATGAAATGGAGAGAGGGAGTACAATTTATGCCACCTTGAGCTCATTGGAGGGAAGTGGGATATTAACTTAGTAGCAATAATAAGTAAACATTGAGCCCTATTTTAATGTGTGCGTTAAGAGATACAGTAGTTTTAAAAGTTTTTTATTTGTGACAATGTTGCTTTGGACACTGCTGATGCAGAGCTTTATTCTCAAACTTTTTAGCGCTTTCCTCCCTAACTTTCCATTCCATTATGTATCTAGACTAAACACCTTTTTTGTCTTAAGGCAGTCTTCCCCAGCCTGATACCCTCCAGATGTTGTTGGACTACAGATCCCTTTATCCCTGATTATTAGCCATGCTGGCTGTGGTTGATGGGAATTGGAATCCAAAACACCAGGAAAGCATTGGGTTGGGAAGGCTGTCTTAAATGACGTGTGTGGCTTTGTCTTGCCTTTCTACAATACTTGATTGGGCTTTAATAGGGAAACACTCATGTGCATGTATACTAACTATTCTCATTTGCTTCAGTCTCCTGCCCCATTTATTTGTCCACTGTTCTCTATTCTGCCCATTGTGCATGGACTGTATACCAGAACATGGTAGCATGTCTGCCTTGCAAATCTTTTACATCCTTAAACAGAGTATCAGCAAATGCCTTGCAAAAGCTTCTGAATGCATAGCTATTGGAGGGAACACTGTGTTCTCGATGTTGTGTTGTCAGTTAACATGAGAGAGCACTTGGATCTTACAGATCTAGCTGGTCCCCTATGTGAACTAATTATGCATTCTAGAATAGTCCCAAAGCCTTCTGTAATGTTTGTTGATTCCTTGACAGATCTGTTGATATGGAAAGTGCTCACTGAGGGTAAAAGTTCTGAAAACTTCTGGATTAATGTATACTGGAAGATGACTGGGTCATACCTTCTGCTATCACTGTTGGTACCACAACACACAACAGCATGTGCATTGAATCTTATGGGCCAATCATGCAACCTGCTGCACTAACAATAGGTTTGTAGGATAAGGACCAATCATTATTCTGTTGCTGCAGTTCTTAAAACAAATTTTTATTGGCTTTACTTTTTATACAAATACAAGAACCATTAAACACTTATGCAGCAGTGCATCTAGTGGTGTTTTTTCTATCCATTGACTTTAGACATGAGCTTACACATTCAATGTTCAAACATATTACTTAATGTAATCTCTCCACTGAAAAGATTGAGCTGTTAGGATAACAATGTCTCGATTTTTGTCATTAACATAGCTAAAGAAAGGGCTCCACATTTATTGGAAGGTGTCTCTTTTCATTAAGCCTTTAATTGTCCTCTTGTGTCTGGTGAGACGCTCAGACATTGCTGCACCCCAGATATTATTTTCCCAAATGCTCAGAGTTATTTCAGTCTGGTTCTTTTATTATTGAGCTATCACTAATCATGCTGTGGTCAGTAAGAAGCCTACTAGTTCTCTGTAGTGAAGGGTGGAGCCCAAGTCTATGTCCAAAGACAGTAAGGCTAAGGTAGGATTTGGAGAAAGAGGTTGGCTTGTAATTGTGGATAGAATGCAGAATATTGCAAAAATTCCCACCAAACATGAATAAACCAAGTTTTCCATAACCATTCCAACATAAAGGGCAAAGGGAGGGATTAATTTTTGCCAGCCTGACTGTCACCCGGTGCCAGTGGAGGCCTCCTGTAAGCAAGCAGAGATTGTTTTGGGTGGTAATGGCCCAGAGACCTCATTTGTGATCTTCAATTAAGTGGCCTAATTCTGATTCCCATACAGTTTGAAGGCCTCCAGCACCCCCTGCTTTATGAACTAATAGATTGTTGTATATAGGGAAGCGGCATCTTTCAGGTCATATGCTGGTTACAGCTGCATTGTTATAATCTGTAATGATTAGCTATGGCTGTAAGACAGCAATGAGTTATTACTTTGACTTGTCAGTTGGTTGTTGTAGCTATGTAAAAATTGAGGTCATTGACAAATGTTGCCTAAAGTCAGTGCACGAAGCTGTTGTTTGACATGAGCTAGGCAGAAAAGAGGTGTTTAGAGATGGGGTTGGGAACTGCTTGTCTGCATGACATTACAGAAGATTTTTGGGCAATGTTGAAGCTATTTATGTTGGTGCAACATTATATGCATAATGTTTAGCACTGCAGCAAATGATTATGTTGAAGTTGCTATTGAAAGGGATGAATGAGCTGTTGCTACAATTGATTAATATCAAAACCATTTTGTGCATCTTCACAGTCACACAACTTAAGTTTCTCCTGTCTCTTTCTTGTTCTTCAGATTGCAAATGCCTTGGGATGAGGATGGATTTATTTATTTAGAACATTTATTGGCAGCCCAAGCGACAACGTCCTCTGGGTAGTTCACACAGAGTACAATTTAAACATTGATTTTCAGTGTTTTAATTAATCATTCCTTGCCCTTCAAAACTAGCACTAGCAGCATAACAGCATTTAAAATCAGAGAAAAACAATCAGTCTATGGGTATTCTGGGGCAATATGCAACTTGCTCTTCTTCGCCAGGACTTGTTAGATCCCTGAAATGTTTAAGCTGTAAGTTAAACTAGAAAGAATTGTAGTCTGTGGCCATAATAGTTTTTAAAAGTGGACAATCATTGCAGCATATATTTAAGTAACTGCAAATGTAATCAAGTTCTGTGGTGCCTTAACTGCACTTGGGATAGTGGTCTCTAGCTCTCTCTCTTTTAAGTTCTCAATACCATGCTGCTATGCAAACTTGCCACCCAAGATGAATAAAATTTCAGTGGGTGATCATCACAGAAATGCTAGTACTTCTTTAAAATTATAGCAGAAATTATAATAAAACATACTATGTATGTAACATGGATGGATGTTTCTAATTTTGTGAATGTCCAAATATGTAATTTTTTCAGGCTTTCCATCTTCTGACAAAATTTACTGTGACTTTTGCTGTGGAACATTGTATTTACTTATCCTGCCTCACCCTACAAATTATGAAAGTTGCTGTGTGAATAAGTGTATGTCAAGCACTCATGTGTAATGCAGTCATTACATTTTCACAGGCTCTTCTGTCATTCCAGTAGCACGTATGAGCAATTCAAGTTTGCATGACTATACTTTGCAGGTTGCAATCACTATCTTTTTCTCTTAATGATGCTCAGGTTGTGTCTAATAGTCATAAGCAGTATAATAGTTATGGGACAGAGATAGCTTTGGTTGCCTTGGTGGATAACTTAACGATGAGAACTGGACAGGGGGAGTGTGTCCCAGTTGATTCTGCTGGACCTCTTGGTGACTTTCAAAGCCATTCACCATGGTAGCCTTGCTGGGATAGGACTTGGAGGCCCTGTTTTACAGTGGTTCCATTCCGTCCAGGAGGGGCCAACCCAGAAGTTAGTGCTGGGGGACTCTTGTTTGACACCTTGGCTGTTGGCTTGCGCAGTCCCTCGATGTTACGTTTTGTCCCTCATGCTATTTAACATTTACATGAAACCACTGGGAAAGGTAGTCCAGAGTTTCAGGGTTCAGTGTCACCAGTATGCTGATAACACTCAGCTCTATTTCTCCTTTCCACCTAAATCCAAGGAAGCTGTCTTGATTGTAAACTGGTGTCTGTGATCAGTAATGGACTGGATGAGGGTGAGCAAATTGAAATGTAATCTACAGGTAGGCAAGACATAGATGCTCTTGGTCAGTCAGAAGGCATAACAGGGAACAGAGATTCCACCTGTGCTAGGTGGGATAGCACTCCTTCTGAAGACACACGTTTGCTATGTCTGGGCATACTCCTGGACTCAGCCCTGATCATGTTCGCTCAGGTTTCTTTGGTGACCAGGAGTACATTTGCACAGCTAAAGCTAGGGTGCTGGCTGTGCCTGTTCCTTGAGATGTCTGATTTGACCACAGTGACACATGCCTTAGTTACAGTGGTGCCCCGCAAGACGAATGCCTCGCAAGACGGAAAACCCGCTAGATGAAAGGGTTTTCTGTTTTGGAGGTGCTTCGCAAAACGAATTTCCTATGGGCTTGCTTCGCAAGACAAAAATGTCTTGCGAGTTCCTGCGGGGTTTTTTTCCTCCCCCCCCCCTTTTCCCAAGCCACTAAGCCGCTTATCAGCTGATCCTAAGCCGCTAAGCCGCTTAACAGCTGATCCGCTAAGCCGCTTATCAGCTGATCCGCTAAGCCGCTAATAGCGCTAAGCCGCTAATGGGCTTGCTTTGCAAGACGAAAAAAACCGCAAGACGAAGAGACTCGCGGAATGGATTGTTTTCGTCTTGCGAGGCACCACTGTACATGCCATTTGGAATACTGTAATGCCCTCTTCTTGGGAATGCCTTTGAAAAGTGTATTGCTCTAAATGTTGGACATTCAAATACTGCTGATAGGTCTGGAACTGTTATGAGTGGAAGACACTATTTTTCAGTGGTCTGCTCCTTCCTAATTGCTCAATATTGGAAGGTAGCATTTGATGACTTCTGTTCAACTATATACCTACTGTATATCATAAGGAACTACTTTGTCCATCCTGCCATAGAATGGGATCTGATTTATGGATTGGGGTGCTATTGATATGTGGATAAAAACTGGAATTATTATTTTATTTTTACAACGATTTCAGGAGTGGCATTTGTTTTAGCAAATAAAATGTGTAGCATGATCTGCAGTATGCAAGTGATATCTCCTTACTAATGGCATTCTGAGATTGCGCATGGTAGAGCAGCCATTCATATAAAATCTAACTTTTGTGATGCTTGTATTATTCTATCTCTGTCAGTTGCCATGGAAGTGTTTCTATGACAAATCATTAACTTTATGGGAATAGTCTACTTCAAAGACTGAGAATATGTGATGGAAACAGATGAGGGGTGGGTTGTGCTTAGTGGCTAACAAAAGGGGGGAAATGGACCCTAGAAGTTGCAAAGAAGAACAATGATACACTCTGGCTCTGGCTTTTCTCTCTAGTTCTGGTGTGAAATGAGAATATACCACAGAAAAGCTCCACAGTTTTCTGAAGAGAAAATGGTAGGTCAGTGAGCTTAATTCCCTTCTCTGGGTTGTTACGTGGGGTTGCATCAAGTGTGGTGTAGTGGTTAGAGTGTCGGACTAGGACCTGGGAGACCCGGGTTCAAATTTCCACACAGCCAAGAAGCTCACTGGGTGACCTTGGGCCAATCACCTGGTCTCAGCCTAGCCTACTGTACTTCAGCTAATGTATGCTGCCTGCTGGTTAGCCAAAAGTGGATGAACTGTTGATAAACAATGCTGGGTATACCAACACATGATAAACTTACCCTTGAATTCTGCAAAGACTATTGAGGACTTTGGTGGCATAATTGAAATCCGTAACTTCAGGACTGATGCATTCTATAGAGAAGCTAGCAAACCAACATAATTTTTGTATAGCTCATTGCTTTACATTTGCCTGTATGTAAAGCAACCTAAGTGTTCTTCTGTGATTTCTACAGTGGAATATATAAGGGTAATAAATTAAATGTTTGTGTTTGGTTATTGAACATAATTTTGTTGGGTGCTCATCCTGAATATTGCTTTGTGTAGTGCAAAGTATTTCATTTTTAGTTTATTGTATATCATTGCACCTATGTAACACTTGCAAATTGCTTTTCATTTTGTCTGTCTACATGTGTTGTTTCTCTGTGTAACTTAAGATTGTATAGTATGGATCTTCCACACTCAGTAGAAACCTGTTAAAATGCTGAAATATCTCTTTCAGATCCTTTTGTTGAGAGGTTTTAACATTTTAGCTTTTCTTTTTAGACTGAACATTCTTCAAGATCTGAAAGGAAGAGACGTGATTCGTTCGGGATGTTTGATGGTTATGATAGCTGTAGTGAGGATACCAGTAGTAGCTCAAGCTCTGATGAGAGTGAAGAGGAAGTTGCACCCTTACCCTCAAACCTCCCAATTATCAAGAACAATGGACAGGTCTACACATATCCAGATGGCAAATCTGGCATGGGTGAGTGCATGATTTTTCAGTGGAATGCTAAATCAAATGACCACTTCTTATTTCTATGGTGCCAACTTCTATTTTCTGCTTGGATGTTAGGAGCAGTGACCAAAGACTGATGCACATATGTGTCACTTTGTGTGAAGACTGTTCTACTGTTTCATGTCACTAAACTAAAGCTAAACTGCTCCTAGACAACCATAGATGTGTGCTTAAGTCCTAACAAAGTGTGTGCATGATTCCTTCCTTTAGCATGCTTACAGAAAAATACTCACAGTTCAGGAAGAAGGGGACATCACCACACCTGAAAACTTAAGAGATATTGGCTTGGATCCATAGTTCCCATAGGTGGTAATTGACTACACTCACTCAGAGAAGGCTTACTGAAATTAATGGATCTAACTTAGTCATGTTCAGTAATTTCAGTGGATCTGCTCTGAGTAAACTTGAATATCACCCCCTGAGTTCCCCTCACAGGGCATTCTCACTGGAGAAGAGGAGGAGGTGAATTTTGTCTGTTCCTGCATCTTATTGCAGACACTGAATAGTTGCTCTGGTGGCTTGTGGGACCATCTTGAAGAGTGTTGAGGTGTTCTTGGGGGAACAGGAAGCAGCAACAATTGTTGCCTTCCCTTCCTCCAGTGGGAGCCTGTACTGAATCTCAATTCCTTCCATTTGTGGAAGTTGCACCTTGGATCCAGCCCATTGGAGAGGTGGCACACACTCCTTTACCAAGGAAGCCACAAACTAGACCATCTAGCATTTCTTCCCAAGCCATGCTCCAGATTTCCTCTCCATGTCTGTGCATGCACACAAAGTTCACAAAAATTGATACAGAAGAGGTTCTAATCCCAGTTAGGATAGTAGGGGGCAATATAAGAAAAGATTTGGGATGAGGGAAGCTTGTGTGTGTGTGTGTGTGTGTGTGTGTGTGTGTTGCGTGTTGCCTTTTATCTGAGGATCACAGGGTGGGTGACAGTATAAAAACTAAAAAATACACAACATAGTAACAAACAAGACAATAACACACCCCAGCTATTTAAAAACTTAACTGTTTTTATGAAATCAAATGTTTTAAGTAATTGTTTCTAGTGCAGTATGCTGTTTATTAGGGCTTGGCAATATCTGGTTTTCAACAATGTGGTATATCATCAGCTAAACATCGTGATATACCAGTTGAAGTAAAGTTGTAACTATGTAGAGGCGAATGGGGTAATGTGCCTGCAACTGCTACTACTTTGGGGTCTAAAACTGATACATATTTACTTACCTTTAATATATTGGGACAACTGTTATTTTATAGTACAGAGCAACAGGGGCATCAGGAATCATGCGAGAAGTGATGACCGGCTTCATAGTTTTCCCCATACCACAGCTTTTTTTTACAAAGCACACACATACATAATGATTCGTGATACATCACCATGTCAGATATTATGAAACCATTATCACGATGCAGACCGCAAACCAATTTTGGATGATATATCAATACATTGCCCAGCCCTACTGTTTGTAGCATACTTGTGGAGGATGCCTTCACCCAATTTTGGAAGGGTTTCCCCCTCAGTCTGTACATTGAGTGCAGGCCCCTGACTCTCCTGAGAGCCTTTATGGAGGGCTGCTGGGGAGAAGATAAGAAGGAGCAGGGAAGTCAGCTTCTGCCAGCCTTCTTCTGTGGGTTAGATCTGGAGAAAAGCACGTTATGCGCAAATAAATAAATATTTTGGAAGATTCAAACTTTTTTGTACAGTGGAAGTGGTAGTTCATTCTCTTCAACAGAAACAACTCTCCCATGTCAAATTAAGGAAAGAGGAAGAGAAAGAAGTCCAATATAAAAAGCTGTTTAGAAGCTATTAAATATCTGATTGATGAAGGATTGTAATATAAAGATAATATATAATGCATATTTATATTTGGGGTGTGTCTAAGTGTTGATAGCCAACACACAGTTTGAGTTGACTATCTTCTATGTGGACTGCATAGAGCCATGGCTGCTTGACAATGAATGTGGCACTTTATAGTATAGATGTAATACATTGGCCATCTTTCTCCCTTTATCAGCTACCTGTGAAATGTGCGGGATGGTTGGTGTCAGAGATGCCTTTTACTCTAAAACCAAGCGCTTCTGCAGTGTTTCCTGCTCAAGAAGTTACTCATCGAACTCTAAGAAGGCCAGCATTCTGGCCAGACTTCAGGTAACGGTACAGTCACAGTTTTATTATCTTTATTATATAGATAAGCTTTAAAACAGATTTGTTACAACGCAGATTAATGCATTTATTTATTTTTTAAAGTTAACTGCTTTTAAGTTAAATATAATATGAGAGCCCTATTGGATTGGACCCAAAAGTCAGTATCTGGTATCCAGCATTGGCTAACCAGATGCTTCCCATAAGCAGGTGTGAAGGCAACAGCCCTTCTTTGTTTATCAACAGCATTAAGCGCCTGCTTAACACTCATCTGTTCATCCAGGCATTTGCTGCTTATTAATTAATTAACTTGTCCATAATATTGCAATTTCCAGAAGGATAGCAGCATTGGCCTCCTGTAGGAAAAACAACAAAATGTGTGGTGCCTTAAAACTAACACATTCATTATGGCTCTGGCTTACTTTGTCAGACGCATGAAGTGGAATCTTAGTTGGCAGTTGTGTAAATAACCAAACTGTAAGGTGAAAGTTGAATGACAATGAGATGCCCTGGAAGGCAGGCTTGTGCTTGCTCACAGACAGCCCCCAAAACCTAAAACAGTTACTCAACCATCAACAAAAAGCCACATAGCAGAGATAAGGACACTAGAGCCCAACTCCCATGTCCACTGTGGCAACACTGTAGCAGGATAAAATAATGTCATCCACAACTTCAGGGGCTGATTCGCCTGCTCGTCTTCCAATGTGATTTATTCCATTATCTGCCAATTATGTCCTTCTACATAGGACAGCCAGTTAAGTCTCTGTGCAAAAGAACAGAAACAGATAGACACAAATCTGCTAACAGAAATGGCAGTATTCATAAACCTGTAGGGGAATGCTTTAATATTTCAGGACACTCTGTAACTGACCTTAAGGTGGCCATTCTGGAATGAAGGAAGTTAAAGGATGTGGGTGGCGCTGTGGGTTAAACCAGAGAGCCTAGTACTTGCCGATCAGAAGTTCAGCGGTTCGAATCCCCGTGACGGGGTGAGCTCCTGTTGCTCGGTCCCTGCTCCTGCCAACCTAGCATTTCGAAAGAACGTCAAAGTGCAAGTAGATAAATAGATACCGCTCTGGCAGGAAGGTAAATGGCGTTTCCGTGTGCTGCTCTGGTTCGCCAGAAGCAGCTTAGTCATGCTGGCCACATGACCCGGAAGCTGTACGCTGGCTCCCTAGGCCTATAGAGCGAGATGAGTGCCGCAACCCCAGAGTCAGCCACGACTGGACCTAATGGTCAGGGGTCCCTTTATCTTTTACCACATGAAACAGCTGAGTTAGAATTTATCAGTAAGTTAGATGGCATGAGTTCTAGGTTTGCCCTTGTTTGTGTGGACAAACTTTTTCAGTTTGGTGAAACGATCTCTGCCATAGATTTTAAAATAATACAGAATAACCACCTGTCTTCATTTGTTGTTTTTGTACTGTTTTCAAAACTGTTTTTAGTTTGTGTTTGTCTTGAAATGCATATGGAAGGCAATTTGTAAATTAATGAATTAAATAAAATGCAGAGAGGGCAGGATTCAACGAAGTTGTTGCGATGGGAGAACAAGGTCTGTTTGCACACTGGGGCTGCTCTCCACCACCACCCCACACCACCTAAATCTCCCTTGCAGAGCTGGGAGAACCTCCATAACAGGTTTAGGAGGCGTGTGGGAGGAAGGGCAGGAAATATTGTTGCGCAAATGGACCTTTCCCCCCATGTGCACTTAGTACTAAGTTGGATTTCACCCAAAGGATTTTTATTATGCTACATGTGTTAATTGACTTACCTCTGCCAGGGATATCTGAGATCTATTATTGTTTCTTATGAATGGTTCCCTGCCCCATTATAGTTGTAATTCAATTACCTCAGCAAAGCTGGGTAAATTATTATCAATCTGCGGTTAAAAAAGTGTGCCTATATGTTTAAGCTCTTATTATCACAGTCCGTAATCTTTGTATCTCATTGCCATTCAGCTCCCACCTTACAGTTTTCATCCTCTGTATACCTGCCAACTAAGATTTCGCTTTATGCATCTGAAATAGGCTTGAGTCCACAAAAGTATATATCACAATAAATCTTGTAGTGTTTGAGGTACCACTGTGTTTATTGGCTATAGTAGTTACATTTTATTGTATTGTAATATTTTATAATGTGGATTGTATTGTGTGTATATGTTGTATGTTTACATAATGTAAACTGCTGTGAGATAATACAGAAAAAGAGCATTGCAGAAATGTTTAAATTAAAACCACTCACCACTTGAATCTAACCTAGTGGTTGTTACCACTTCTCAGTAAAACAAACTCTGTAAGTTTGTTATGTGTACAAATCAAGAAGTACAAACAATTATTTGGAGGATTAGGAATGAGCCACTATAGTAATAGTAATAATGATGATGGTGATGATAATTATTATTACTATTGCTGTTACTATTATTATTATTATTATTTATACGCCACCAATCTGGCTGGGTTTCCCATCTATGCATGACTTCCTCTTCCTTTTGCATAATGAACTTAATAGATGTTGACTGATTTGTCAAACCACATTTTGCCATGACAGCAAAACTAGCAAAGTTGTTTGAGTGACCTATCTGAACCAGGATCAGACAGTTCATGGACAGATTCTTCCATTCCAAACCATTATTTGGAGGCTAAGAAAATGTGATACTGGAATGTATTTATTTAATAAGTTAAGTGTGTACGAATGTAGTTTTAGTTACATTGGGTTGTGTACAACACTGCTGTTCTACTCACACAACATACTTCCACATGTGCAATGGAGATGACCCTTCTCTCCTCTCTTGTGAAACCCCTCCAAATCTGTTCCAGAGAGTTAGGGGACCCTCTGGAGCAGATTTTGTGGGCATGCAGGGAGAAAGAGGACGTCCTGTTAAATAAGGGAGACGCTGCTCGTGCAGCATTACCTTCTTTACATCTTCCTTTCAAACAGCTGCATTGATATCACTGTGCATATATGTCGGAGAACACTTTTAACTACAAGCTTCAGATACACAGATGAGATTGGACTGAAGAATGCTAATCTCTAGTTCCCCCCTCCACTCCATTACGTAATGGGTGTAAAAGTTGCTTTAAAGCTCGGTAGTCCAAATACTTTCAATTGGCTTCTGCAAAAGCTGGTGTAAGAATAATAATAAAATTTTATTTAAAATTTCCATCATGTTTGCGATGTGCAGTTTTGCGAATGTATAATGCCAGCCTTGAAGGAAACATTGTACAATGGATTTAACTGCCGAGAGCTATTTGCACCTGCGGTGTTAGATATCCTTCTAACAGCAGAATACTAATGCATTTTCATCTGAGAGCGCTTGTTAAGCTTGAAAGATCATGACTAATTCCATTGCTCTCTCCAAATCCTAGTTCAAGAGTTTTGAATAATTAGGATTCGGTGTTACTTGTAATGTTAGAATGCAGTGATCAGAAACACGATTTTTATATATTAAGCTTATAAGCTACATCCCCCCCCCCCAATTTTTGCTTGTGTTTCCTTTGAGACATCAAAAATTAAAGAAGATATCATGCCTTGATAGGTTTTGGTAGCATCTGTTAGTTTGTACAGCCCTTCACTGAAACAAAAGATATTTTTGTCTGCGTTTTGTGCTTGGATTGCACACCAGTTTTGTAGCATATGGAATGCATGCTACACCTTTCCTATTTTTGTCAGTGCACAAATGTAACATTCAGTATTTAAAGAAAATTCAAATTAATGTTAAAATAGCAGCAGGCTAGGCGGTCTTTTGAATGGGATTTACCCAGCCCAGAAACTAAAAAAAAAAAAAGCTTTCTGATGAATTCTGTTTCTGAAACTGCAGTGTTACATTTTGTGCAGCAGATTTCCAGAAAGCCTGCTTCTAAAACTTCTTGATGTGAGTTTGAAAAGAACCTTATTCAGCTCTTGTTGTTTTAGGGAAAACCTCCAACAAAGAAGGCTAAAGTGCTACAAAAACAACCTTTAGTTGCTAAATTAGCTGCATATGCCCAATACCAAGCAACGGTACAGAACCAATCAAAGACGAAAACAGGTAACGTGGAGAAGTCTCTGAGGAATTATTATTGGGTTAACATTCAGTTTTTCAGCTTTGGGGAATAATTTCAAGAAGAATTGTAAGGTTTTTCTAACCACATATTTCAGCAATTTCCAAGTGATTAAGAGGAATAAAGTTTGCTAGTATTGTGGGGTGGGGTCTTTCATCTGAAGCTGAAGGGCATTAGTTGTTGGGGTGAACCTGTGAAACATTCTGAGGGGCTTGGCTCATGTGCCTTGCTTTCTACCCTTTCAGCTGTATTGGCATTTTCAACAGAACACATTGGCTGCTCTAGGGGTAGATAGATTTCTTTCCCATACTGCTCTATCCATTTGACTGGATATAATAACTAACTGTCATATGAATCCTGATGGCATCAGTGCATGGGTTAGAATTGGTTTTTTGTTTTTGCTTCTGGCCTACATTAATTAGTTCCAGTCTAATCTATATTCTTTTGTAAAAACAAGTTAATTTTCTAGAGGATTTTCTTTGGATAATCCACCATATTCACCTTGTGGTCATGCTTACAACCGTGCATTTCTGTTTCCTCCCCCACCCTAAAAGAGACTGGAAATGAATTTATATGTATTAAAAATATATTTAGTAAATTATGTACCCATTGCTAAATAAAGTAACTCTTTCTAGCATCTGTTCCAGTGGAAGGCTTCAGTTGGGGCAACTACATCAATAGCAATAGTTTCACTGCCGCTCCTGTTAATTGTTTTAAGCATGTAAGTATGTTGCCTTTGATTTTATTATTTTTAGTAAATAGCTATGAAATAATTGCAACAGATAATTTACAAATACCCTGGTGAGAGTAGACTTCCCCTTCCTCCTACAGCTCCCTCTTCACTCCCCCAAATCTGCTTCTGAGAGCCCACCATTAAAGCAAATTTGGGGGGTATGTGAGGGGCTGCAGTTGGTGGGGAGTGAGAAAGTGTTGCTGGCAGACTAGCACAACTAGATTTTATCCTATGGCTTTCCCCTCAATCCTTAGGCATATATGAAATTTTACTGATCTAACAACTGCAATCTTGGGAGCTTCCGTTTCAAAGATGCATGATGCTATCCAGTTTAAATGCTAGCTGTCAAAGCTGTGTGCAAAGTTTCAAAGCAAGTTTTGGATGTGGTTCTTGCCTTTGTGCATAGAGCTGATTTACATACTAAGAAACTGTCTTGAAATCTTGTGGACCTTGAGAAGCAGCCCAGTTAATTGAAACCAAGTTAGTCTATTGGTTTGTCAGGCTCGGGTGGGAACCTCAGCCCAGCCCAATCAAACAAAGTCCTTTGAAACTGCCTGCAGATCTCCTGTGAACAAAACAGAGCTCTGCACTGTCTCTCCTTAGAAGCAGCTGGAATTCAAAACAAGCGTGTTTTTCAGGTTAGTTTCACAAGAAGGAACATGTTGTAATATGCCACTCTGTCAGTAGTAAGGTGCATTGTATACAAGGCTACATAATAACGATAAGGTTGTTCCTTTTCTATAACAGAGGTCAACATCAATAAATTGCTTTATTAGCAAATAGGCAGGCACATCCACAGCAAGGCTGTTTTAGGAATGGGTTCAAGTGATGCTTGTAAAACAAGACTGGTTTGGCTTCTGAATGTGCTCTTGCCAGTGGAAGAAGAACCAATTTTTGCCCATTCCTCTCCCCTCTATTGCACTGGAGGGGAAATGGGCATAAATTTGTGGCCTCTCTCCCGCCCTTCTGCTGGATGGAAAGTTTTCTGTGAATGGAGAGAAGTCAAACTTTCAATCCAAGCCCCTCTTCTCTAAAGCCCCAATTGTGATGAGTTCAATATTTCCTTTGTGCTGCATGTAGGGCCAGTTTAATCATTAAAATGGTGGGCTGTATAGGTAATCATCAGGATTAGGAATATCACTTTGTCCTGTGTTTTTATTGATCTTAACATTCATAACTTTAAAAGACAAATTCTACTGCCATACTCATCCCTTTCCGTGATCCCATTCTCTCAGCACATTGTAGCTGCTAGATCAGAGGAAGCAAATGTGATAACAGTAATTCTGATTGGGTTCCTTCAATCCCTTTTATAAACGATGCATGACCAAAATGAGGCAGGTGCTGAAACTTTTTTGCCTTGTAGTAGTTTGCTGTTGCCACCTGCTTGTTTAACTCGTTGGTGGTGCAAGTCATGCACTGTCAATGACTTTAGACATGTTGGGAGAGAAGAGGCCAAAATCAGCAAGCACCAAGGGTGTGGCTGCAGCAGAAAGACAAATGATTTGTATCAGCAAGCAGAGATTGTTTCCTTCAACCAAATAAACCTGTGTAGCATGTGAGAGAGGAAGGATAGCTGCCTTCTTGATGGACTGGTTATCCCTGACAGACTGGTTTGCATAAAAAAAAATGTTGAAGTAATTTAAATTTATATATGATTCTGGGGATTGTGGAATTGTCTTTAAGGCTGCAATCCTACACATGCTTTATTAGGAGTAAGGCTCATTAAACACAGTGGGAATATCTTTTGAGTATAGAATTAAGTTGAAGGTTTCATATAAATAAATTAAGACTATGAGTTTTCAGAACAGAACTTCGTATTTATTAAACCACTAATTTTCAGGCTCCATTTGTTTCATGTGCAAGACACAGAAAAGCTAGTGGGATACCTTGGGTGAGCAGTCATATTCTTGGAAAAGAATTCCTTTTGATTAACACCCCCCCCACACACACACACACATTATACTTGCCCCTGTATTTTGGAGGGACAACTGTCACTGGGGGATATTGCCTGGAATAGTGACTTCAGGTCTCAAATGTCTTAAGGGGGCACATTATATTTGTATCTCAGGTTTCAGTTCAAAAGTAACTTTCAAAGCAACTATCACTGAAACATACAATAAAATCCAACAAACAACAATTAATGAAACAATCAGTTACTCTAACAGCAGAAGTATGGTTTAAATTGTATGCATTAAAATATCTAGAAAATAAATTCAGTTTCACATGGTCTCTAACATAGCAGGCACCAGATGATTGTCCCTGCAGAGAACATTCTGCTGTTTGACCCCCCCAGCAAGAAGTCTGGTATGTTTAGCCAGTAGAGAAGAAGTGGAGGGAAGCACAATGGCACTTTTCAAATATGTGGAAAAACTGTCACATAGAAGAGGGCAAAGATCTGTCCTGTGCTCCTCAGAGGGCAGAAGTAGATCTAATGAGCATAGATTACAGGAGGGTAGATTTCACTGAGCATTGTGAAAAACCTCTTGACAGTAAGAACAGTTTGGGGATGGAACCAGTTACTTAGTTGGGGTGGGTGAATGGGCAAGCTGTCACCGGAGAGCTTAACATAGAGGCTGGACAGCCATCTCTTGGGTTTGCTGTAGCTCTGGCATCCAGTTCTGATTTTATGATAGTTCTACTGCATCTCCTCCGTTGGGTGATAACTGAGGACTTGGGGGGGGGTGTCCTTTCTCCCTCCTCTTAAAGAGCAGCAGAAGAGTGAATTATGAGCTTTACCTAGCCAAGAATACAGGGGTCAGCTCTGTGGCAGTGAAGGTGCAAGGGTGGACAAGTGCTCTTTGGTGCTTGCCTGCTACTTGCACTTAGGTACGTTGCTGCATCACAGACTTTGTAGCTGCTTTTTCACCAGCGTTTTGCTTTGGCTGGATGTCAATCTGCTCTGCATGCAGAGTGTCCCAGGTTCAATCTTCTGCATCTCCAGAAGAAGCTGGGAGAGACCTTTGCCTGAAATCCTGGATGCTGCCAGTCATTGTAAACAGTATTGAAGTAGATGCGTAAGGCAGCCTCTGTGTCTCTACATTTGAGCATGCTCTGGTGTACGGTGTAGTATTATAGAAATAACGGTGATTTATGAGGAAGGAGACCACAGTTAGATGTTGTATGTTCTCTTAATTCTTTCAGTTCAGCCTAGCATAGGCAGATGACAATACATGTCTCAGAATTTCATCCTGAATTCCTTGCTTTATATGGTGAGCAACACAGTGATGAGGATTGTGTTCTGCTGCTCATGCTTTCAAAAACTATCAACAACATAAAAGTACAGGAGGTTTTTTGGGGGGACGGGGAGATATCTAATGAAGCTAAATGACTCACAAATGAATTATGCAAGACCAAGTATGCATTTGGAACCTAATTTTAAGGTATTTCCTAAATTGAGGTAGGGAGCTAGATCCAGTCAGTTGGCCGGATCTTGCATTGCTGCACCCTTGGGCCATTTTGGTGGGTGGGGCCCTCCCACCTGACTGTCATCTGACTTCACTATGATGTTAGGTGACCCATTTTTCCTTTGTAGTGTGGCAACTGGGCTACATAGAAATTCTAAGCCAAGTGGGGGTTGAAGTTACCCCCAGTAAGCTGATAGTAGCTGACTCCAGGCTCCATTTTTGGGTGGAATCAGCTGTGGTAACTCAGTAGCACAGCATATTTGAGCTGGTTTACTTTTGGTGATGGTTAGCTGATTGGTTGTGCACTGGCGAGGGAGCCTACCTGTCACCATCAGGAGTGCCTTTAAAAGTTCCCAGTTGTGCACTGGCAGTATGCCTTTACCTGCCCCTTATCTGATGCAGCATTTGTGGTTTGGGGGAAATGGCCTTGCAGACCAAATTGGGACCCCTGCCAGACGTAATTAGATCTATGGGCTGGAGGTTCCCCATACCTACCCTAAATGGACGTGCCTATTAAAACAGAACTATGTAGGCAGCACAGACCATTGCAACAAACTGTTCTGATAGCATTTCACGCACAACCTGCTATTGATTGTGCTGGTCAACACAGTCATGTTTTTAATCTTAGTTTCCATGCCTGAAGTCATCTCAAAATCTACCTCCAAGAGCGTGCACACTTGCAAACTTGCAAATCAGCATTCAAAAACATCTCTAGCAGCTATATGTTCAGTGTGGTGTAGTGGTTAAGAGCGGTGGACTCGTAATCTGGTGAACTGGGTTCGATTCCCCGCTCCTCCACATGCAGCTGCTGGGTGACCTTGGGCCAGTCACACTTCTTTGAAGTCTCTCAGCCCCTCTCACCTCACAGAGTGTTTGTTGTGGGGGAGGAAGGGAAAGGAGATTGTTAGCCGTTTTGAGACTCCTTAGGGTAGTGATAAAGCGGGATATCAAATCCAAACTCCTCTTCTTCTTGATGTTGAGGAGGAAATGAGCTTTGTTATTTTTAATTCATTCCACTGTGCCCATATAAACAGGTATAGGGATTGCAGATGACTCTACGTAGTAACATATAGTACATTAAATAGGCTGCCTTGTAATTAGCATTCAGATGTTCCACAAAGGAGCGCAAATGCTTCCTCTTATTTATGTCCTAATTGCTGCTAGTGCAAACAAATGGTCGATTTGTTCCAAGGAAGTTGTAAAGTCTTATCTGGAGCTTTCCCTAGGCTTAACTTCATTATAGGGTTGCATGATTTCTACGAAACACACCAAATTCCATCAGTAATGTTACTAAAAGCTTTGCATCTCAAACATTTTGCCCCACCGCCCTTCTGGAAGAGGGGAGGGTGTCCTATGGAAAGTATATTTTTTGTTGCACAAGTCCCGTTTTTAAAGCGAATGTGCATTGGATGGACATGGAATCGTTAAATGCAACAGATCAGGGTCACTGTGCAGAACCAGCAAGAATCTTCACCACTTTTTGCTCACCATGCAGACCTGGCCATATATGCTAGAACTGGGATTGGAAACTTGTGGTCCTGCGGATGTTACTGGACTCCCAACGCCCATGGCCAACGATCAGGGATGATGGGAGTCATTGTCCAGACACAGGTTCTTTATCCCCCTGTACTGGTAATAGTACAACAGACAAACATGACAGCTACTATCATTGTTCTCTGCATCAGATAGTGGATGGTCTTAAACCTATGCACACTTGGGAGTAAGTACCATTGAACTCAGTAGAAACTGTTTATTTAGTGCATTGTAACCTGGTTTTCAGACGCAATTTATTTATAAACTGTATGTAATTACATGAGGAATATTTTCCCCCTTTTCACTAGATGGCACTGATGCATTATCGGCTTACTAGCACTCCTCCCCCTTTTTAAAATGCAGATATTATTCTCAATCCAGAGAGATATGTGAGGTCTGCATGTGCAGTGGGGCTGTTTCTGTCTGATTCCATGCAGCAGCTTTGTCTGAAGCAAGCAGTTATTTAAATTTATGCTAGTTTTTTAAAAAACAAACAAACAAACAGCAGTTCATTTATTGTGGGGTGGGAGAGCCTGCTCTTGAGTGGGGTAGCCTTGTGCTTGCACCCACATGAAGGGAACTCTGGATTGTGGCCACTGCACATGCAACAGATATATCAGGTGCACCTGGAAAACAAAAATCTTGCACCATAGTTCTAAAGCCCCAGAGGCCTTAAATATTTCTGCCTGGTGTTTTTAGTGCATTTGAGAAAAGCCAGTAGTAATACTTAGCTATTCCAGGCAGAGAAGTTACAGGGTCAGCCTTTTTTTTTTGGGTTGGGAAGCCCACTTACGTGAACCTGGACCTTGCCCATCAAGACCTTCCTGATTGCAACTTACCTTGCAGGGAAGGCGGCTGTCCCTCCCAGATAATTCCTCCAGAGTGTGCGCTGGATCAGAGTGGTGGCCCAGGCAGACCTTCCTTTTATTGGGAAGGAGCCCAAGATGGATGCCTTCATCATGAGTGCGAAAGGTAAACTTGTTCTTATCTGTATGCTTATGGTTCTGCTAGTAAGCGTATTGCGCAAGAGAAGACAGTATGCTGGATCTACACAGTGTACCATCGTTTCAAGGCCACGAGACCCAAACCCATGATGGCTTTCTTTGGAAGCGACAGCCATATGGATTGGTGTAGGAGGAACTAGCAGAACCGCGATCTTCACAGGCAAGGACAAGTTTAACTTTCTGCTATACCCCTATACCAATCCGAAACTTTGAAACCCGATGCATTCAATTGTGTTTCAATCGAACGGAGTTTTTGACAAGCACGTGGGACTCACAGGGATGTATGGCCCCAGTCTCTTTCTCTCCATATGGCCTGCCTCACAGGGGGATTGTTAGATTAAATACTAGAAAAGAATCACTGCTGTCCTCCTGGCAAAGTTCCTGTGGGTAACAGTTTGGGACAGGTTGTGTGCGGAGCTGCAGTATGAGATAGGATGGGTGCCTCTGTGACTCTGGGGCGTGTGGTTCCTTATGACAATCTCTCACGTGCCCATGGCTCCAAAGAGCTTGGCAAGTCCTCACTGTAGCCATTGCGCCACACTGTGATATTTCGTAACTAAAGGAGTAGACACCGCACATACCGTCAGCTAGGTGACTCCCTCTGCAAGCATTGCCCTCCTGGCCACATTTTAGCTTCAGTCATGCCCAGCAGTATTTTTTTCCAGTACTTTACTTAATGGAGAAGGGAAACCACAATAACTTTTGAATCACGGATTAGAACTTGACCACTTAAAAGGTCTACTTCACAAAAAGGCCAAACGAAGTATATCAGTACTTTTCACCAAAATTTGAAAGAAATATGTGATTTCTTTATAAATGGGAAAGAGGTCAAACTTTTAAACTTGTTGGATCTGTGATAATTTTTATTGGATTGTTCTTTTTTTGGGGGGGGTACTTTCATAAAGCTCATCAGGTAGACCATGGGTATGCAAAATTTCAAATTCACCAGTTCTGTTAGCTATAGCCTGTTGAGACTTATCATGATGGAACTTGATTAACTGTAGAAGAACTGCCCTGCTTCTATCATCAGCATTCCCACCCCCCAATAATACTCAGCCTAAATCTGTTTTCTGAACCTTGACAGCACCTGGCCATAAAGAGCTGCTGAAACCTCCTCCTCCTCCTCCTCCTCTTCCTCCTCCTCAAGAGATGATCTAGTAAAGACCAGAATTCATTCAAAATCAGAATGTTCCTGTTCACAACTAGATCAGTTTCATTCTGGAGATGATACATTGCTGAAGATACATTCATGTTACTACTTCTGTATAGTTTTCATTTGATTGTCAGTCCACTATTTTAGCTAGTCAGGATTTACCAACCCAATCCTCAACATGTCCCACTGAATTCAATGGGCCTTACTACTAGTAAGTATTGAGGGCTGCTGCCTTAGGTCATAATGCCTCCAGATTTGTCACTCCCAGACTTTTATGTATAGCTTCCAAGTTGATGGCACAAATATTTAATGTGGCATGTATATTTTCTGCTAAAGCACTCCTTACTCCCTAAGAGTTTAAATAGACATGTTTTCAGTTAACATTCCCCTCATGTGTAAACTATTTACCTTGCCAGAAAAGTAAGCTTGGTTGCCCTGGAATCACTTGCTGACACATCTGTGTAAGGAGACTGACTTATTTCTTGTAGCTTCTCAAGTATACTTTAGAAGGAACTTGAGTATTTCCACAGCTGGATTAACTGCATGCTTTTCTAGCATGTGCAGAAAAGAAAGTTATTCTTGCAGTAGCCCATTTTAAAATATTAATCAGCAAATCTTCAAAGGTATTTCATCAGTTCTTCATTAATTTAATTCATTATAGCAAACTCTACTCATTTCCTATTTAGTCCAATATCTCTTCCCATTCCTGTGTTGCGCATTCTGTTGTTGCTGTTCCTGAAGTAGTTAAAATCTGCAGAAAGTTCGTATTCCAGGTTCACCCACAAATGAAGTCATTTTCTCTTTTTTTAAAAAAGAATTGCAACTAATTTCCACACATTTACCATTGCTAAAAAGGGAAAGCTACACAAATCATTTTCCTCACACAATACTTTAAGGAAGTGATGCTACAAGGAGTCGTTAATGCAACAAAGAACTTAAAGGATAATTCAGATTTTTAAACTATGAGGTTACTGAAAAATAAAATTACCATCAAACCTCACTGGTTGTGGCGGGTGAGAGAGGGAGGGATTCACTGTCATCAACAAAGGTAAGCCATGAATTAACCAGTTTTACAAGCAGTAACCAGATAGCTTCCCCCGGAAAGAAAAGCCAGAGAGCTTGGCTAGTATTAATAGGTGGAAATAAGTGTTTTTATGAATTAAACGGTTTCTAACTTATTTTCCTAACATTGCAGGCACCTATGGGGACTTGCTGGGGTGACATCTCAGAAGGCGTACGTGTAGAAGTCCCTAACACAGACTGCAGCCTACCTACCAAAGTCTTCTGGATTGCTGGGATTGTAAAATTAGCAGGTTATTAACTTTGCATAAAATAATGCATTTTAAATTGTAACTGTCTCAATAAATAATTCAGGGATTTGAGCAGGTGTATATATTATTTAAAACAAAATGCATAGCAGAATGGATAAGTCTTCTGTGTTGAATGGCCTGATATTCAAGGTTGCCATAGTGGGGCAAGTTCCTATTAAGTCAACAGTGGTTTTCCAAGCAGATCTGTTTGAAACCCTGCCTATAAGGGATGATTCTGCGGAATTTAAAAGACTGTCATATTCAGATCTTGAATGCTACAGACACTGTTAATTGTAGACTTTGTTCTCATTCTTCAGAGGGTGATAAGGAGTAATTGTAATTTTTATATTATTAGAGCTACAATTTATATGTTTTCAACTTTAGGGGTTGAAAAACTTTTCCTTTGAGTAGTTTCCGATTCCTGATAAGTCTCTTGCTTGTGATTTTGAGCTAAGACTCATAATTTCCCTGCAGACTTCATTATGTGAAATTCCCTTTATGATCAACACACTGCTGTCCTCCAAGCAAAGCACTCTAGGTGTTTGAAACAAGGTTATACACTCATGGCTTGTGGCTCTTTCTTTCTCTGTGACCTTTGAATGTTTGCATTGAGATAGCAGTTAAAGCACCAGCATAGGTCAGGCAAATTAATCAAGCTGAATTTGCCAACAGGCTCCCAACACATAGTTTGAGAAACCTCATGTAATACAAATTGCCTTAAAATGGAGGGGAAAAATATATTTCAGGGCCATGTCTTCTAACAGTATACTGTGCAGGGGTCGCCAACCTTTTTGAGCCTGTGAGCTAATTTACAAACTGGAGAAATGGTTGTGGGCACTGCATGTACGCAATAATAGGCGCCAACTCCTAGGGGCCCAAGCAATTTTGGCCCCTCAATTTTTTTTTTTGAGGTGGCCGGGCCCCCTCAATATTCAGAGGACGTCACACAATGTCCCTCCAATACTTGGGAGAAGCTGGTGCCTCTGAACTCATGGCAACCTATTATATTGGCTACAATAGATTGCTTCATTCAAGCTTAATTTCTGTGGATGAAGAGACCTACGAGGACCCTGCTGGTGACCCCTAATATAGTACATTCGTACCTTGGAAGTTGAACGTAATCCTTTCCGGAAGTCTGTTCGACTTCCAAAACCTTTGGAAACCAAAGCACGGCTTCTGCAGCCTGCAAGCCAAGCGGAAGCCGCAGAAGCCCCGTCGGATGTTCAGCTTTCAAAAATAGTTCACAAACCGGAACAGTTGCTTCTGGATTTGCGGCGTTTGGGAACCAAAACGTTTGAGAACTAAGCTGTTTGAAAACCAAGGTACGACTGTAACATCAATGTAGGAACTTCCCCTGTTGCCAAAGTACATTAATCTCCTGCACACCTACCCCAATCTCTACTGTGGTGCCTCCCTTCTTTCACAGCTCTAGTATAGGCAGTGGCAGCTGAAGACCACTTCCAACATCAGCTCGCTTCCTCTGGAAGCTGTTCCAAATGAAGGGGAGTGCGTGTTTGATTGTGGTGCATTTCTTCATTAAGAGTAGCATGGATCAGCATGAGATTTCCTTCTCTTTCAGGTTACAGTGCTTTACTAAGATATGAAGGCTTTGAAAGCGATTCAAGTCTCGACTTCTGGTGTAACATCTGTGGTCTTGATATCCATCCGGTTGGTTGGTGTGCAACAAGTGGGAAGCCTCTAGTGCCGCCTCGATGTATGTAAATCTGACTTTTAACAGGCTGGCCTTTAGTTGAATTTATCTTATGCTCTCTGTACTGACCCTTTAGCTTACATTACATACTCTCTTATGTTAAGTGTAAGTCTGATATCACAACATCTGTATATCTCTCTCTGTATTTATCATATGAATGGATGTGCTTGCGTCTAACTCACGTTGTTGTCAAAATAGCTAAAAGTACTTCACTATGATAACGTATCTGGATTTCCAGTAAATTCTGAAGACAATAACTTTTTGACATTGTTCATTCAGTGTCTTGCAATACAAATTTTCAAAAGTGGTTAATGTCTGTTTGTTTTTCTGAATCTTGACAGCCATTCAACACAAATACACAAACTGGAAAGCTTTTCTGGTGAAACGACTCACTGGTGCCAAAACTCTTCCTCCTGACTTCTCTCAGAAGGTGAGGCTGGTTTCAAAGAAGACCCTTGTCAGCCTTTTTGACTTATTTATTATAGTACTTACAAAATGCTTTTGAGGATGAATACTCTAAAAACTGTTACATAAAAAAGTTAAACAGTAAAATGCAATATGAAAATCAGAACTGGAGCGGAAAGCAAAAGCTGGCAGCAACAACAAAAAAGCAGCAACAGTTGGACCAGAAACAAAAGTTTAAAAAGCCTAAGTTATGAGACCATCACAGGAAAAGCTCTTTTCCTAGTTGACAGTCTAAAGTCTGAAAGTGATGGTACCTGTCTTTGTTTACTGATCATAAAACTGGGTGTGGAAAGGGGAACAAAACAGGGGAAAGCACTCCCTGTGATACTTGTGGGCAATAGCAGATTCACATAGCCATTGTTGTAGATGGGTATTTGCAGAGGTACATATGTTAACGCAGCACGATTATATATTTTCAGGTGTCAGAAAGCATGCAGTATCCCTTTAAGCCTTCTATGAGAGTAGAAGTTGTTGATAAAACTCATCTCTGCCGAACACGGGTAGCAATTGTAGACAGCGTAATTGGAGGCAGGTTAAGATTGGTATATGAAGAAAGTGAAGACAAAACAGATGACTTCTGGTGCCATATGTACAGCCCACTCATACATCCCATTGGTTGGTCTCGGAGTATAGGACATCGGTTCAAAAGATCTGGTAAGCTCCTCTTGTGCAGAGTTTCCCACAAACAAATTAATATATCACATTGATGTTCACATCAGCTTTCAAGATATGAGAGTCGGACAGAGGAAGATGCTTTGAGGTTTGCTTGCTTTTTAAGCCATCAAGTGGTATACATTTTATGGAATAAAAGTATTTTTAAAAAATGCTTTATTTGGTTTTGGTAGGCGTTTATATTTTTAAAAGGTCACGTGTTTGAAGTAGTAAATTAGAAATCTTCAACTTCGTTTCCCCCCCTTTTTCACAGATATTGCCAAGAAACAGGACTCTTATTTTGATGCACCCCCACATTTATTTGCTAAGGTATGATGTTTTGCAAGGAACTTGATTTATAATGGAAGGAATTGTTCATCAGCATTGAAGCTGGAGAAGCAAATAGACTGTGATGCTGACCTGTGTTGCTTCCATTTGTTGCCTCAAAATGTTTCTTTAGGTAAAGGAAGCCGAGTCAAGTGGAGAATGGTTCAAGGAGGGGATGAAATTGGAAGCCATAGATCCATTAAACCTTTCTGCAATATGTGTGGCAACAATTAGAAAGGTAAATATATTAGTTTAATTTTGCTTGTAATTTCCGTTGCTATTGCTCTTAAGTGAATTTTCATTTTGTGTATTTATGTATTTTATTGTGTATTGCACTTCAATATATAATTAGTTGTTTTGTGATTTTAAACTATTGCAAGGGGGCGGGGAATTATATTAAACAAACAAATCATGTGGTCTGCCTCTGCTCCCTTAACTCATGTTTTTAAGGAATCAGGAGCATTACATAGGTACTGGTTGTAACCAGCATAGTGTTGTACAAAAAATTCAGGAACCATATGGACAATATTGTTGTTTGCCTTAAAACAGGGTTGCCAAATCAACCAGTAGCTGAATTTCTTTGAAAACTTTTGCTCTTCACTTCCTGGTATTTCCCCACCTTTAAATTACTTTAACTTCTAAATCTTAACTGCTGTTTGTTTGTTTTTTGTTTATCTAGGTATTAGCAGATGGATATCTTATGATTGGGATCGATGGCTCTGAGGCAGCAGATGGGTCTGACTGGTTTTGTTACCATGCCACCTCCCCTTCTATATTCCCCGTTGGTTTCTGTGAAATTAACATGATTGAACTAACTCCACCCCGAGGTATTCATACCTTCTTGTGCATAAATCTATACATGTCTTGCAAGCCGTGTTGTGTGAAATAATTCATTTCTTTTTCCTTAAGCTTGTTTGCAAAAATCATATCCTTTACATCTCTCTTCAAACTCTAGTTTGGAGTTGCCGAACCAATCGTCGTTTAGCAGACAAGTGTTTCATTATTGCTTGCTTAACTATCCTTTGGCTGGCTGGGAATGTTGCAACTCTCTTTTTCTGACTTGGTTCTCCCGTTTGCTTTTTAGTCAGTGCAGAGTAAAGGAGTATAAGAATTGCCACTGCTGTGGCTTGCTGAAGTGGTGTAGATGGGACAAGGAGCTAGGCTAGGTGCATTACGGTTTAATGCCACCTCTTCATTAGTTATGATATCCTCAAAGTAAGTGGCACTCTTCTCACCTGTCTAGGCCAGACTGGCCTAGTAACAGCATATATTCTGCCTAGTTTGATCGATTGCTTCCTGTGATTTCCCCCCTAAAATCTGGGCTCAAGGTCATCCAGTGAATCTGGTTGGCAGGAGATTCAGGATAGGCAAAAGGAAGTACATTTTTGCATGACAATGTGTGAAATTCTCTGCCTGATATGTGAAGGCTACTATCTTAGATAGCTAAGGGAATTGGATAAATTCATGCAGGGTAAAACTGTCAGTGGGTACCAAGGGTTTTTTGCTTTTTTGTTTTGCATTTAAGGTTAGTGGGGTGGCCTCTTATTCAGAGCTCTGTCTGTACATTTGTGGTCCTTTATTGCACTCTGGCACTTCTGCTGAGGGAAGGGCCATGATTCAGTGAGAGATGGCATGTTTTGCATGCAGAGGCTCTAGGCCTGGGTTCCAGTGTTCTTCACCCCCAGTAAGTGTTCCAACTAGTGTTGTGATCTGCCAACGTCTGGAGGGCCCTCAGTTGAGTCCCTAGCATCAGCAGTGAAAGGGATCTCTGATAAGGTAAAAGAGACCTCTGTCTGATACCTTGGAGAGCTTTTGCCAAAGTAGACTATGCAGGGCTAGATGGACTGAGGATCCCACTTCATAGTTTATTCTAAGAAATGTATACCCTGTCCTTCCATGGTTATCAAACTGCTTGGGGCAGATTGTGTGTGTGTGTGTGTGTGTGTGTGTGTCTGTGTACGGATCAGGGCAAATGTTTTTGTGATGCTACTACATAACTGTTAATCCCTTGTAGGTTATGCAAAACTACCTTTCAAATGGTTTGACTACCTCAGGGAAACGGGTTCAGTAGCAGCCCCTGTGAAGTTCTTTAACAAGGTAAGACCAAAATATTTCACAATTGTAGTGTACCTACAATATGTGGTGCTCATTCCTTTGTCGGCAGCCCCATAGAATCTAGAAAATGTCTTCACATGTAGCTGTTATAGAAAAGCATCTTAACTATAAATAGAGTACTGGCAGATAAGTACTTTCAGTAGATTCACCCTGTGGATTCAAGACTAATGAAATGCAATGGTGGTTGAAGAAGGAAAAGAGTTATCCCAGTATTGCAATATTGGCATTTGAATCCTATATGAACACCTTTAGTTGGAACAGGAATATCATAGCTGGGATGTAGTGAATGCACCCATTTCTGTGCCTCTCTTCCTTGAGGATATGCAACACTGAAAAACTCAGATATTTTATGTCATGTATACAAGTCTTGTTTTGCATGACCACACCAAATTAAATTAATTTTTTTAAAGATAAGCTTATTAAATAATTGGTTCCATTCTGAAGCCCACACTTCAGTTTCCAAAAACTGAATATATTAGAGATTCAATTATCAAAAACCTTCATGTTTAACATGTTACATTAAGGGCTTTCCATTTTCACTTCTGCACCAAAGTGCTAGGAAACTACAACTGTTGAAAGGGCCACACCCTCAACAGATATATCATTTAGGCAATATTGATATGGTATCCTATCCTGTGGTTAGTTCCAGCTTTACCACTACCTTGGGGCTGGATGGCTGTCAGTGGTGGAGTGGTGGACCTAAGTATGTACCAGATTTTTCTGTTCACTGAAATACATACCTGGAGCCTATTTAACTAAAGCTTCCATTCCACCTTAAAAGTACCAACTGACAGCTAAAGTAAAGCATGACCAGGTAACTTGACTTGGGATCTCATGAACCCAGTATTTATAGCCAAAGTGAACTAAAGGTGACGGTAGAAAGCTCTAGGAGATCCCATGTGTTGTGCTGGATCATCTGTTACTACATACCTTGGTAGAATGAGAGTGCTCACAAGTCTAAGGAGAGAGAAAGGTTCTGTTATGGGAGAGGTGATTGTGAACGTGTTTTAATCACAAAACTTTGCTTTTCAAAGCAATATGATGTACTTGTCTTACATCTCTGTTCCAGGAAGTTCCAAACCATGGGTTTCATGTTTCAATGAAGCTGGAGGCTGTGGACCTCATGGAACCTCGTCTAGTATGTGTGGCTACAGTAACTCGTATTATTCACCGTCTGTTGAGGATACATTTTGACGGCTGGGAAGACGAATATGATCAGTGGGTGGATTGTGAATCTCCTGACCTCTACCCTGTAGGATGGTGTCAGCTAACGGGTTACCAACTACAGCCTCCTGCGTCACAATGTAAGTTGACCTTAATTTCTCTCTGAACTTTCTATAGCTGAAACGTAGAAGACCTCTCTATGGTAAAATTTTTCATATCTTTGTTTCTATTTTTAGATTTCGATCTATTTGCTGCCAGGTTACCAGCTAGCGCATGGGTATAGTCTGGGCAGTCGGCTTGGACTTACACAGTGCCATTTGCTTAATACTCCAGAGCTCAATCCGTTTTGCTCTGTAGTCAGTAGTACTTCAGGGTGTTTGTCTTATTCTGTCCCTGTTCACCACTGATATTTGGAAGGCAAATAAGAAAGCAAGTTGCTTTTAATGCAGTATTATTGGGAATACTGTATGGTCATGTAGATTAGCAAGTAATTTTTCATTTATTACTTTAATTAACTAATTTCTTACATGCCCCTCAAGGTAGTTCACAAATATACAATAAAGAGATAAACATTGTATGTGTTTGCATTGTTACTATATTTTTATCCTATTGTTCTGACTTTTGGTTTATTTCTCTGGTTCATTGCAGTCTTTTAATGATGCCTTTACAATGATCAGTTATAGTAGAGTCATATAACAGGCTTAGCAGCTTGACTCTATTAGTTATCAGTTGTACTGAGCATATTTTAAAAGGCAGAGTGGCTCTGATTGGCCCAGATGGTGTGCATTTTGTATGGTAAAATGATTTTACACGTGAAAGTATTAATCATTCCTGACTTGGGGGAATGATTCTATGTCGTTTACTACCCTGCAACACAGTTGTTAATTCACATCTGGATCATTTTGCTTCCTATCACATTATAATCACTTTGTCAAATGCAGGATCAAGTAATGTGATATTAAAAGAAATGAGTGGCTCCGTCTAAAATGTCAAGAATATTCTGCAGTTTCAAGAGGCACAGGGCTAAAATTATACTGAATATAGGTGCTGCTGTCCACGAGGCTTCTGAAACACAAAGCATCTCGCCTGCAGTGTTTCGCCTGCACACAAAAAGGTGTTTAAATTCACTTTCTTTTTAAAAACATACATTTCAGCATCAAGAGATGGTCAGTCAAGCTCGTCAAAGCAGAAGAAAAAGTCAAAGTCACAACAATACAAAGGACACAAGAAAAGTGGGTAACAAAAATTATTTGCTTTTACTTTCTTGCTACAAAACTGCCTTTTTCTCTCAGGAAAAATGATGGTTGCGAATGATGCTTTCTATTGAAATGTTTTTCAAGCTTAAAGTGCATTATGGCACAAGGAAAACTTTTTAAATTGAGTATTTTTTTTGTCACGTGAAGTAAAATAAAGTGCAAATATAAGTATTTTTTTAAAGCAAACTCTGTGGTAGTTTCTACTTAATATCTTGGTTTCAGTTTTAGGTCCTTTCATAGAAAACTTTTTCTCTCCAGAATGATAAGAGATTGATTAATTTTTGTTTAGGGTAGTACTGTCATCTTCACCAAGATAAGATAGATGATATATTTTATTAAGCCATGTTGTTCATAGAACTAAAAATTAGTGCTTTTTTTAGATTCACATAGAACAGGCATAGGCAAACTCGGCCCTCCAGATGTTTTGGGACTACAACTCCCACCATCCCTGACCACTGGTCCTGTTAGCTAGGGATGATGGGAGTTGTAGTCCCAAAACATCTGGAGGGCCGAATTTGCCTATGCCTGACATAGAATTAATTTCAGTCTAAAGTTAGAGAATACTGTAATCGGTTATAATAAGTATACAGAGTAAAGTGAGGGTGAGTGTAGAAACAGAAATGAAGGATTATTTTTTGAAGTGAGAGCTTAGAAAAAAACTTCAGCATAGAATGTTTTATTGCGTGTCTTGACCATTATAAGGTTAAGTTTGACATTCTTTATATTTTGCTTGATTGGTTTTCACGCTGGTCTTTTCATCTGAAAGATGACAGCTTTTTGTGGCTACAGGAGCTGGCAAAATTGATCTATAGAGTTAATACCTATGGAGGGTCTGAGACACTGGAAAGACTTCCTTGAGTAGGGAAGTGTAATAAAATTGTACTATATTTTAGCCAAATTAGATTTTAATTTGAAAACTTTATTTTGGACAGGCACACATTACAGCTGAGCTGTTAAGTTTCTCTTAATGGCTCAGCCTACATGGAACTTTTAATTTTGTTCCAGGCAGTGTAGAACATTAGAACTGAAATGAAATACATTGTACATTGTATTCCTTTGTAATTTTATTCTGAAGCAAGTCCCAAAGGCCTGGTTCAGATACTTGGTTTACAGTTTGCTAAACCATGATTTTTAGGAGCTGGAAACAAGTGATGGAACCACCCCTCCCACCTTTGACATCTTCCTTCCACCTTGCTTACACTCTGGCTTAATAAAACCACAGTTAATAGTTATGTCCCAAACAGGAAACTGTAGCTTAATGTTAGTTTTACCAATAAGGATTTTAAACTCTGAAGTTGGTTTAAGATCCTTGTTGGTAAATCAGTATTAAACCACAGTTCCCCATTTTGGAAACCACAGAGAAGGTTGGTTTGATTAAACTAGGATGCAAGCAATGAGGAAGGAACATGTGATCTCGGTGCTTGTTCCCATTGCTAAAACTGGAGTCGCAAGCTTGGGAGTAGAACATACAAACCAGTGGATAGCCTTACCTGAGTGTGTTTGGGATTGTAGCCTCAGCCAAATTCCTTCTGAAATGCCAAGTTTCCCACTTATATTAACAAACAGAGAGCATGACCAGTCAGTTGTATCTGGAGCAGGTAGGAGCGTGTGTGAGTTGAATGGGGATGGAGAGGAAGGTGAATCCTGGTGTATCTGCAAACATACTGTATCTTGCCCTGTAGAACTGGCACATTCTTTAGACTGAATTCTGTTATTTTATTGGGAAATGGAATGTTTATTCTTTTTGGATTTCCAGAAAGGCTCAAACACCTGCAGTTCGAATCCCCGCGACGGGGTGAGCTCCTGTCGCTCGGTCCCTGCTCCTGCCCACCTAGCAGTTCAAAAGCACATCAAAGTGCAAGTAGATAAATAGGTACCGCTCTGGCGGGAAGGTAAACGGTGTTTCCGTGCGCTGCTCTGGTTCACCAGAAGCGGCTTAGTCATGCTGGCCACATGACCCGGAAGCTGTACGGCGGCTCCCTCAGCCAATAGAGCGAGATGAACACCGAAACCCCAGAGTCGTCCGCGGCTGGAACTAATGGTCAGGGGTCCCTTTACCTTTACCTTACAAATATTTTAACTCTCTCTTTCCCCTTTATCATGACAGTTAATACAAAGTCATTAATTCCAATAATGAAGCTCCTTAGTGTTGCTTTAGAGTTAGACAAATTGTAAATTCACAGAAGGCTATAGACATTTTCAAAGCAATAAGGCTAGGACAAAACCTGTTTGCTAAAAATGAGACGCTAAAATGATGTTGGAGTTTGTTACTCCCTCTGCACCTTTCTTAGCTCAACCCTTAATTTAAGAACTCTTCTGAGATTAAGGAACTGACAACAAGCCTCTTGTTTCATCCTCTTTGTTTGCTTTTGACTTAGCTCTGTGGCAATTTTCTCCTTTGATCTGACCCCATTAAAAAAATTAATGAGTTGGAGCCTTCGGTGAAGTTCAGCTAAAATGCTTTATTTTATGTGGCAGGACCCAACTCCTTGAATGTGTACTATCTGATAGTGAACTAAAAGGAAAGTTATTAATCTGCCTCCGTTTATTATGAGATGAAAACAACTAGTCTGATTAGTCCTACTGTATATTGATTTTCTGCTCTGACTCTTGGCATTTTAAGTTGAAGAAAGCTTTATTTATTTACCATGCTTTAACTGTAGGAAGCTGTAAACCAATGCAGCTAGATTAATTCACGACAGTGCCTTCTTCTTAAAAGCATTTAGTAGTCATATTTATTATATTTATATTAAAAATTATATGCTGCTTTTTAGCCAAAGAGGCCTCAAAGCAGTGTACAACAGCTACATAATGCAATAAGCATTTTCAAAAATAAATAAATAAAAGGAATTTGCACTTTCTTCCGATGGCTGCTTAGTTCACTTGGGAATATTAGTACATACAAGGTGAGGGGTTTAGGACTTTCATGAACTTTAGTACTTTTTAATGCTGACCAAAAAAAACACACACTAGCTGTTTTAGATTGTAATGATGAAGACTTTTTGCTTATACCACCTATGTCTGAGAAGTAGACAAAATGAATTGTACTAATCTAGCAAGCATACAGTGAGAATATTTTGTATTGGAACGTTGTTACCAAGCGAGAGCTACCACCTTTACAAAGCACAGCTTCCTGGAATTGGGAGAATATTCTACTCTCTGGGATACCCTCATCACCTGGCTCAGAAGGCACGTGTAGCATTTGCCAAGCTGATCCTGACTTTGATTATTAGGATGCAGCAGCTACTACCGTTTTCTATTTTCTCCTGCTTCTCCCCTCGGCCCAAGCCCAACTCCCAAATTTAAGCCAGACAGAGGGAGCGAGAAAGCAAAGCGCTTGCCAGTCTCTGCTCATTGATGTGCCCATGGCAAGAAACTGTGCCACCTACTATCAGATAAGCACACAAGTACTTCGGCATGTCTTTGGTCAGTCAGATGCTTAAAACCAGGAAGGGAGGTGAAGTGATGCTTTTAGGGCAGGCTTCCTCAACCTTGGCCCTCCAGATGTTTTTGGCCTACAACTCCCATGATCCCCAGCTAGCAGGACCAGTGGCCAGGGATAATGGGAATTGTAGCCTCAAAACATCTCAAGGGCCGAGGTTGAGGAAGCCTGTTTTAGGGTTTGTGAAGGAAAAAGCAGCATTCATACCTGTCGGCGAGAGGAGTGCTTCAGGCAAGCCAGCGCTGCACATAGACTCATATGTACTGGTAGAACAAAGCGGCTTCCACTTTAAGCCTGCCAAAGAAGTTCATTCCAGGAGAAGCCAGTTCAAGGGTAGAGTGAGTATTTTCACACTTAGGTGGAGATGCCCAGATAGGGGCTGAAGTGAGTTTACAGAGATTACCCCTCCCAAGGTTCCGAGATAGGAGGTTCTGAGAGCTCAGAGTTCCATAGCTGGAACCCAGGTAGGATAAGGTGGTCTGTGGAGATGGGTCCAGGTCATGATAGTGCTAGGGATTATGTTCCCTATCACAATTTAGTTCTTTTTAAGGTAGTAACGAGGTGAAAGGTAAATGTCCAGACTCTTAAGGCTTCAAAACATTTTCCAGACCCTCATCCTTTAAATCTTTATTCAAGCTGGGATGAGCGAGAGAGAGTACATGCCTACAGCCCCACTACACTTTAGACCACGGCTGGTGACAGCTCCTTGTGGAGAATCTGTAAGAAAACAACTGTGGGGCCGTGACCTTCACGGGGGTGTCTATATTGCTTAGATCCCTATTGTAGTCTTGGTCTGGATTTCGCTTCTCTACATCAATGGGAGTTTCCCTCTCAGTGCAAATAGCAGCCTAATCATTCATGCACTTAATGATTGCGTGAAGAATCTCACATCCATTTTGGTGTTGTGTGTTGAGAAAATAAAGGATCTATTTGAGCAAAATGCAGAAATCTACAGAGTTCAGTAGCTAATGTAATATTCTTGTCTTTAACCTTCCATGGCAGAAGCTTGAAATACAAATTACTTTAGGTAGAACATGACAGTTCACAAAGAGCCTCAGTAACTCTAAGGTAGCTTTCCCCCCAACTTTGCAGAGGTTTTATTAGCACGAGACATACTGCAGTGAATTTAATACTAAAAGTGCTATAAAATGGAGCCCATTCTAGTAATACAACATGGAAAATAGAATACCCACCTGCCACTCTTTGGGTGGAAATAATATGTGTTCCCAGAAGGTGGGAGGGTACTTTTGACTCCACCCATTTTTGGTTCTCCAAGCATTTTTGCATAAAAACACTTGCTAGTCAAGGACATCACAGAATATTCAAATGCTATCATATTATTCGTTTTTCTCATATTAGTGTGCTGTAGTAGCTGCTGTACTTTTGTATTTACATATCCATTCATGATCTGAGAGATGTTGTCTCTCAGAATCATTGACTGATGAGTCCTGCCTTCTGAGTCAAGTCAGAGAAGGTCACTTCCATAGAGTGAAGTTTCTTCCACCTGTTGAAGCAGGAATTCACAGGTAAGATCTTACCACCACCTACACAGAAATTCTTCAGTAAACATAGCTTCTCAGGGTTATTTTTTGAAGTTTCAATACATTTGCCCCATGATTTTTGGGTGGCAAATCTGCATTTTTTATGGAGCAGCTCTTCAGATTGGTCATGTAGGCACTCTTTACTTATCAAGAGACAAGGGATTAAAGGTATTGTAGAAAGTAGTTTTTTGTATAGCAGAGCATGTGCTTAGTTGGTGTGACTTTAATTATATATGAAAACCCTTAGTTTGCAGGTTTTACACATAAGTTAGCCTGTGATTTTAAATTTTTACTGAAGAGTAAACCCAGAGGTGAGACGAGCAATATGAAACTACCAATTTTTTCACTAACAAATTTGCTTTTAAGGGTATTTCTTCCATAAAGAGAGTATTAAATTTAAGGTGATTCCTGAAAATGTGTTGTCATAGGAGGATGTTTCATAGAGTTCTGTGGCTCTGCCATGAGTCACCAGCATCACTTTCCAAAATAATCCCTTTGGCTGTAGTTAACGAAGATCTGGGCATGCACCAAGGTGTCCATAAATCCAGTGAGCACCAGCTGGAGGCCTTTCTCAGTGAGTGATTAGTCTTGAGTTGCTTTAACACACTTTGATCTAAGTGTTTTACTTTAGTTTGACTTGATGTTTAGAGAGGAAGATACCAGTTGGGAAGAAGCCTGTCAGTTTGTCGAGCGTCCCCATGACAGGTGGGGTGCGGAGGAGCTTCTCTGGTGATGAAGAGTTGACTCCTCCTCAGTATCGAACCCTTCCAGCACAGACAGCCCCGGAGGCCTGCCAGCCTCCCAGGACTAGCAGAGAGTTCAGTCCCAGCCTCAAAACAGGTAATTGGTCATGTAAAAAACAACAACAACGCTTATTAATGGAGGGCAAAATTGATTGAGGATCAAGCATGGTCAGGCATGAAACATGCTGACTCATTGCCGCCCTCACTTTTCATTTAAAAATAGAAAGAACATCCATTTCCTCCAGTATTTGCATCAGCCCATAAGCCCATCTCATTGAATTAATCACAAGTGTTGAGTCCCTGTTTTTTCCTGCTGCTTCAGAACTCAGCAAATCTCCTCAAAATGAACTAAATGGAAGTGCTTTCAATGTACATACTGAAACAAAGTGAACTAAATGCCAATAGATTTCAGTTATCACTGGATATTATTTTATATCCTGGATGTCATATCCAAAAATAATCAATGGTCACCCTAAAAAAAGAGGGAAACTAGTTTTGGAAGATTTTAAAAACATCACCCTCCAAAATTAATAGACCTTTGTCAACAGCTTGCCATATTTTTCTTTAAGCTGAAAACAGATTTCAAAATGAGAAACACTCTCATTTATATGTTCCCAAAATAAGTCCCTGTTGTGTGTTACTATTCTGATTATCATTCTGACACAATGAACAGGAGAAAATGAGCAGAATGAAAGGGATTGAGTCACACTTGAGATCAATACAAACTGTAAGGTTGACATAGATGCCTCTTTCCAGCTGTAAGAGAATTGAAAGTACAAAGCAATTTACTCCCAACAGTGTTTAGTGTGGAAATAGGTCCTTATTTAGTCTGAAGTCCATGGCTGCCTCTAAGAAAATGCAGGAGCTTATATTGTCAGTCTAATTCAGAGCTCCACTATGGAGAACTCCCCCACTTACTAGTACCTTGCTGGGCTTAAGAGTGGAAAGGGTAGCACTGCATGCGCAAAGGATACTGGCAGGCTCATTAAAGTCTTGTCAATGTCCATATTTAGGTTGAAACAAAATGGTGCCCACTTGGAAAGGTGCTAGGTTTCAATCCTAGAAATATAAACAAGTTGGGTCTGCTCCCCTTCCTTGTGAATTCTAACCAATGCAGAAATCTGGCTAGATTGGGAGGTTCTTTTCTGGACATAACCCAATTTGGACTCCACCAGAATCTATTGTAGGATCTTTCCTGTTCCAGGAGGGGCTTTTCAGGCATGGCCACAGATGCATATTGTCATATACCTGTGGCATGATTGGTGCGTTCCTTTTCATAAAGGCCACTGCAAAGGCTGCAGTTTGCTTGACAGGAGTCAGTCTTTGCCTGCCAGCACCAAGCAGCTGTTCTGGTATTCAGCAGGAAAGGTCCCATTTACACCATGCAGTGGGTTGCAGTGTGCACAGGGTCTCTGAACAGTGAGGAACCAAAAATCTGCAAAGCCACTCAGTTTCACCTGCTTCTGCTGGGGTGAACAAATTGAGGATTTGATTTATTTATCAAATTTCTCCTCACCTAGCCCTAGCTTTAACTATTCCTACTTCTTGGATAGTTGTAACTATTGGAGCACATACTTACTACAGTTGTTGGTTAGAGAAAAAAATGTTCCACATCTCACAAATGGGAATGAAGTGTCTTTCCCCGTAAGCATACTGAAGACCTATGGCATATTTAAAACATTAGGCAGAAAGCCAAGCGCAGCTCATTATACATCCTCATTTTTCGGTCATTACAACATCTCTATACAGATGCATTGTTCAGTGGTAACTCACCTCGCTACTTAAAAGCTGGTCTTGTTTCCTTGAGTGTTCACGCTACTAACTTTGTTTGTATTTTAAATGTTAAGAATTGTAAAACTGGTTGCATTTTTTCAGCACTGAAAACATCAAACCTTTAGGTAATTTTTGAGAGACTGGTCTCTTGGAGAACATGCAATGTCCCCAAATGAATCCCATTTTTATACATACAGTGTTAATTGATTTGACGTAGGGTCTTCAATGCACTGAATTTCCAAGGTTGCAAGGGTAGTGGGCTGGGGGGTGATTGGGAATGCTACAGGACCTCATTGAGTTTACAAAAGTTCAGAAGAAACTTGCATATATCTGCTACCTTCTTGCCTTCTGAGAACTCTCCATGTTTACCCTAACCAATAAAATATCAGAGTCCCATATATCTCCTTGTATCGTACTGTGTATGTAGGAGCCAGGCCCGGCTGTGTGGCTTTTTGAGATGGCTTTTCTTTTCGCAATATGCCCTTTTCTAATCCTTCGGATGAAATGCTTTATTTGTGCCACTGTCTCAGGCATGTTGAAAGATCAGAAAACAGGTATTTGTTGATAGGGATGAAATTAGCCTCTGTGCTTCCTTCCATCAATTACTAAGGGTAGTGCCAGAATACCAGCTTACTTTGAACTGTAGCTGCGGAATTTCACCACTGGGATCTACATGTGAGAGGTCCATTTTCAATATGAAATAATGATGTGATGATGAAAAAGCATGCCCCCCCTTTTTTGGTACAGCTATTAAGAGCATTGGAGCATAGATCCATAATGAATTTTGTAACCTTAAATTTAGGTCCACTTGCCAAATAGAAATAACTAGAATGAACTGAACAAAATATTTCCTGTGGTGTAAGATGAAAATCGAGAGCATTATAATGAGCAACCAGACTTCATTATCATGCATGATATTTTCTACCTTTAATTAACTCCTGTAGCTACAGCTGAGTTATTTTCTTCATGTTCCTGAGGAGGTGCCTTGACTCCAATTGCTACTGCACTAATAGAAAGAAAAATATCTTTCCCCCCCCATGCTATTGCCATTTTGTAAAACACCAGTATTTTTGTATTTAAAGCTAAGAGAAATAAAACAGGAGCTTGAAGCAAATGATGTTGTTTACTGAGCTCTTGCACAAAATAAATAGGTTGCTTGCTCTTCTGTAACTCCATCCTAGTTACTGCCTTTATTAGAAAGATGAAATAGCTATAGAATGGTAATGGGAAAATAATTGATGCCCCGATGGTAGTGACCCATGAATATAATACTCTCTGAAAAACAGAACAAACTTGTTTGATAACTGGACCATCTACATATTTGTATCAAATCATCATGAAGTTTTGAGCAGGCTTAAGTGGCTTGAGAGACCCTGACATCTGGATGCGTTTTTCCCAGGTGGCCTAGCTTTGGGGACTCCTTTATACTCCCATAAGGTATATGTAATTGAAGAATCCCAAAGCTAAAGAATCCTAAAGGGGATTTACTGTTGGCCTTGGTACACTGCCCAGAGAGTTATTATACCCAAAGATTCCCAGCGTTTCAAAAGTGTTCTGCAATTGGCATGGAAGTGATTGCCCTTTTGAGACCTAAAGCCTTTGTAGACATGTTGGACATGTGGTCCTTTCTTCGGGGTCATTGTGACCCTGAAGTCCAGCTGCTCTCAGTCTTTGATTGTTATGGAATAGAATATGAGACAATTTCAGTCTGTTCCCCATTTGATCCTCCATGAAGCTCCCTCTCCTTGAGAGATTTTTAAATCCACTCCACTTGTAGGGGTAGATACAGCAGGTGGGTTACGCCTGTACAGTCTGCCCAAATGTACGGGTGGAAAAAGAGTTCAGCAGTCTGTGATTACTAAAAGTGATATACAAGTGTCCTAGGAATTTGGGGGGGGCAGGGAGAGAAATGAGTAAATATTTATTTTGCATGTTGTAGAATGTGTATCATTCTAGTGTCGTGTTTTAATATTTAAACTTTTTAAATTTTATTTAGCAGAGGAATGTGAGTCAGCAAGGAAGATGAGATAGAACCATACTAAGAGCGAAACCAAGTGACCTCTGTTTTAGTAAGGTTCCAAGTAGCAACAGGTTGTACTTTTGAGACTGCGTTACAACATGCTCCTTTGCACTTTCCAAAGACTATTTATGTCAATGTTTGTAAAGTAAGCTGCAATATTGGATTCGAGAAAAAACAACAACAACTGAACTTGCCATCTTGTCATCAAAAGCTGCCTGTAATGGATGCTTCAGAAGAAGCATAAAAGGAAAAAAATAGCAGTTATAGTATATTCTTTTCCCACATCAGTCCCTTTTGCCAGCCAGAGCCTTGGATTATTTTTATTAATCTTTTAGTTATTTCATGAGCAGTTACTTGGCTCTTTTGGATATTGTCTTTCTTATTAAAGGCTGTATATGTCTTGTTTGCTACTTTAGTCAGTGTCAACAGTTTTTATGCAGCTATCTGTGTGACTGTTATATCACATTTTTAACGGAAGAGACTCTCTTAAAAAAAACTTGTCTGAACCATATTTGTTTCCTTTGCGTCAGATATAGCACCCCTTCACCATACCATAGAATCATGGAGCTGGAAGGGACTCAAGGGCCATCTAGTTCAGCCCCCTGCAATGCAGGAATCTCGGCTAAAGCATCCATGACAGATGGCCATGTTTTGCTGGTTTGCCAGTATCAAAACAATAAGAAGCAGCACAATTAGTGCATTGAACTATAAAATATTTATGTCAGATATCCATAGATGGTTTTCAATATGTACAGCAGTCTTTTAAATTGACTGTGCTTCCTTTGAGATCTTTTGAAAGTGTTAACTAGGGGATTGAACGTGGAACTGGATCTGCCAATGGACAAGATCCCATATGCCCCGCTCCTGTAGACCAACTTACCCAGGGGTGTAACGTGGTGGTGGGGCTGCCAGGGTGATGGCCCCAGGCACATTTTTCCAGGGGGCACTGATCCCGCCCCCCTGCAGCACTTTGCAAGGCTGGGATCTGATCTGAATGATTCACCAGGCAATTCATTCAGATCAGCTGCCAGCCTTGCAAAGCGGCACAGGGCTGGCGTCACTCCACCGGCATCTGCTGTTTATAGCCACTGCTCCTGCTCCTCTTCACAGACACACAAGGACTACCTGCATGAAACTTGTGGACCACTCGATAGTCTGGGGACCACAGTTTCAGAACTCCTGAACTAATCTGTATGGGGGAGATGTAGAGTATACTCTTCATTTCTAACATGCTAGTTCAAACTTAACAACTTTAAAAAAAAACAGTGTAGGAGGGAGTATTAAAACATATAACCCTAGCATTGGAGATGATATTATAATCTGAACAGGCCTTTATTTTGAATTTGTAGAGAGGCTTGTGTCAAAAGGCAGCTCTGATAAATTCTTCCAGTTTCTCTCTTCCACTACAGACCATTCCATACTCTTCTAGACAGAAGTGGTTGGGACAGTGTAGAGTTTGTTTTGCAGGGGGTAGCCAGAAAAGCCCCATTGTGCAAGCAGAGTTCCACTTCTTGTTCTTCGGATGCAGACTTAAGACTGTCACTTGGTAAAATCACAAAAATTCAAGAGCAATATAACCCTTTAAGTTATTCATGTTATCCTATTGGTATAATAATTTACATTACATTTTGACAAAAACATTAACAAATTACATTACAAACCAGGTGATTATATCTCATATTCCAATAATAATAATAATGTGAGTCTACTTTTTCATAAAAACACTTTATTTGCATCCTCAGGGAATGCGTTAATTTCCTCATTATTACTTCCAATTGTAAAACTTGCAAAGCACATTCAGTGGATGCACCTTAGAATTCAAAGTGGCAGAGTAAATTGTTGTAGGGAATGTCATACAACTTCACAGAGAGGTATGAAAAATAAAAGTTTATTTTTGAAAAAGTAAGGCCACCACAGTTTGGTAAGAGGCAAATTGGCATATAACGGCAAATTGCCATTAAAATGAAATCCAAAGTAATGGCAAAAAGGCAGCAAATGCTGTTTTGAATTACCGTATTTTTCACCCTATAGGACGCACTCCCCCCCCCCAAAAAAAATGAAGGGGAAATGTGTGTGCGTCCTATGGGGCGAATGCAGGCTTTCGCTGAAGCCTGGACAGCGAGAGGGGTTGGTGTGCACCAACCCCTCTCACTCTCCAGGCTTTGCACACCTCTCCGCAAGCAGCGGGAGCCCAGCGTTGGGCTCCCACGGCTTGCAGAGAGCTGCCTGTTCTGGGGGCTGCGGTCGGAGGAAGCTCAGGCTTCCCCCGCCCCAGCCCCACGCCTGGGGGGGAAAATAATTCCCCCCCCCTTTATTTCCCCCCAAAAAAACTAGGTGCGCCTTATGGGATGGTGCGCCCTATAGGGCGAAAAATACGGTACTTTTAAAAGATATTACTATTAAAACTGGCATGCCCCAATTTAGCAAGGGTGATCTCCTGGTTGCAATCACTCTCCTACATGCAAAAGGGGGCTGTGCTAGGTGAAAAGCAAAGGTCCTCATGCAACTAAAACGAGTGTGGAACCTCTGACCTAGGGGTTAAATGAGGCGCTCCCTAGGCAACACCCCTAAAGGCCTTGTCCTTTTGCCTGGCTGGAGTGCACCCCACTGTACAAAGACAAAGGTCGCATCCACTGCACCGCCCAAAACTGGCATTCCACACCCCGGAGCTACACCTATGGAGATCCATGTCAGACCAGGGGTGTGTGTGTGTTTACCTGCCAAACAGATGATGGCAACTTTTCAGGCTGACTTCACCATCCATCTCTTTATGGAGACACGTGTGTTCCGTGTGGCGATTTGTGGGTCTGAGCCACTGTGTGCAACATCAAGGAGGCAGTGCTGCTGCTTTCTTCAAGGCTCTTCGTAGAAGACTAACGCTCATGCTCTGGTGATGCCGTTTTAAGAAAGGAGCAAGCAAATCTAGGAGGACTTGGATCTAGGAATCAAAATGTGAGGGATGGCTGAAGAAAGTAGAACCTAGGGAAAATGTGGGTAATACTCCTAGAAAAATACATAATAATACAGGGTGATTCATCATGAAGTCTACAGTTCCCATTCACTATAAATGGAAACTGTATACTTCATGATGAATCACCCTGTACTTTTTAAATATATGAAAGGCTGTCATAATTAACATAGAATGTAGGAGGATATTTGACTGTATGACCAAAATGGCTTCTGTCGAGTGAATGATTCTGCTTGTTCTGTTGATGTCATGAAAAGTGTTCGTTATGGGTCTGAGCAATCATCTACCAAGATCAGTATCTTAGGTTTAGGCCCAGCGCTCACTGAGGTGGTAAACTCTCGCTGAGATGTAGTACTTCAGACCATAGGTGGGGACCTGAATGCTCACTCTCTCTATATAGTATATATTATACAGAAAACTAGGAGAAGGAATCTAGCCTAGCTTCTCCTTAATTTGCTGGATTTCTGTGTGCAAGGAATCTTCCTTAAAACTAGGGAGGTTTTTGCTGTTGAGCAGAATGATGCAGGTGTTTATCATGGGTTCATGCACGTTTTGGCTTAGTCACAACCCTTATGTAATATGTACAGTATCTGAACCTTCTTGAAACCTCTGTGTAATTGTGTCCCACTTTGAATCCTATATAAAACTATCACTGGGGCGAAAACACAAGATTCTGGGACTGGATTCTGGGTTGCCTGTGTGGTTTTGCAACATTCCCATCACATTCTTCATCAAGCAGCCTGAACACTGCTGTACCTAACTTCCCCTATATTTAAATTTAACTTAATTCCTGTCTGTTTGAAAAGAAATGCCTTATTTGTAATTATTGCAATTGTGTGTGTTCAAGCGGGGGGTGGGGTGGGTGAGTACCATTTTAGCAGCTGGGAGATTATGTGAGAAAAGTTAACATATTTTTAAAAATTGTGCCTTCACCAATGAAAAGTACAATTTTAGGGGGGGGGAATTACTAGTAAGCAGATTTGTGCACATTTAATAAATTGAAACATCCAGTCAATCAACTTTTAAAAAGTTGGGTAACAGCACAAATAGCTAAGCTATTGATCCAATAAGATCTGAGTTCCAAACCCCATCTCAGCTGGATCTCACTCGTGTTTTTAAGAAAAATCACTCTCAGCCGGAGTTTCCCAGTCTGTTAATGTACTAATAGTGGTTAATAGAAGAGGGCATGCACGTGAGAGCAAATAATAGAAAGGTTGAAATACACACTGATTTTTTTTTTTAATGGAAGTACTAGATAATAGTAAAATGAGATCATAACTTAATACAGGGGATTTCTGCTTAGTCCTTTGTGCTGTATTTGTTCAACAATCAATGCCTTGTTTTCCTCCCAAAAGTTTCTTATGATGAGTGGAAATGTTGTATCTTGAAGAGAAGGATTCTACTGAATGGGGAGCAAATCTATCCACAGTAATAGTACTAAAAGGTCATAACCGAATCACCTTTTCTTTCCTCCCTCCTTTTCTTAGTCACATTTTCAATTACAGCCCATGCGTTCAGTATTTTTCAATGTCTGTACTTAATTTTAAATTTAATTTTTTCAGTGTTAAATTGTGGGGGTTTGCATTTTGTTACAGAGGTAACAACAAGTTGGAGCATGCTTGAAAATTTCAGAGTCTGAACTGAAAGGAAATGTGTCTTCAAATGTTCACCAACTTTTCATTTTTTAAACCTCCTTTTTCATGTTTAGTCTCCTCACTGCAGCTGAAGGAGGAGTTGCTAGATGGAGAGGAATACAACTTTCTTCAAGGAGCATCTGACCAGGAAAGCAATGGGTCAGCCAGCCACTACATCAAACAAGAACCCTAAGGGCAGAGCAGGGCAGGATGGTACAAAAAGAGCCTTTCTTCAAGACTGATGTTCCCATTCTGAAGATACAGTTTGATGGCTTCTACTAAGGGCACTTTGCTAACTGCAGATAAGATTTCAATTCAGAATTTTTGGAGGATGAGGAAACTATTTTAGTGAAAAAGATTTTTCAATTTATTAAAAAATAATTGACACTTGTGTTGTATTTGAAGCTTTTAAAAGAATTTTTGTAATATTTTCGAGTTCAGATTTATTGTGCATTGTTAAAAAAATGAGATTCTAATTTTTTGGTAAGAATTAAAAACTTAATTATAGCAGGATTGCAGGAAACCCTTTGAAGAAGATGAGGTGGTAGTATTTAGTTGGAAAAAAAAAAGCAAATGAACTGTTTGTAACAAGTGAGCCTTCTGGTACAAGCTGGGAGATTCTGAATTTCAAACTACACTAGTCATACCCTGTCTTTTCCATGGTGAAATCATGGGACTCTGATCTTAGGGGTGGTGAAGACATACCAAAATAGGTTGGAAGAATGGAGTCTGGAAAGGGTTCCTCCTGGAAGTGGCAACATAATTTTCAAGAGTTTGGGCTTAAATTTTTGGAGAACGAAGCTGAGGTCCAAGCTTTTTGGAGGCCATTGGGTTTGGGCTGGATACTGCTGCATTGTGGTTTCCTGTTCACATTTTAAAATGTTGAGATATTCATGGAAATGATCAGCAAAGCTTCAGCACGTTTCGGCTGAAGAGGTTACAAAATGGACATGAGTTTGTGACTTTTTTTTTCTTGTGTAAGGAAAACGAGGCAGACGCAAAAGGCCCTTTTCTACAGAAACTTTGTGACAGGCCTGCTTTCCATCCCGGTGGAAGACACAGCTGAGGCAAATAGAAGAGGACATGTCATTTTGCTTTCCCTACCCATTTGGAAGAGCTTTTGGGTTATGAATTGAACTGGCTTGCCTAAGGATGACCTGGCCCTGCTTTTAGGCCTCATGCTTTCTTTGACTTGGCTGCGGACACCATTTTCAAGCAAAAGGTTTTCGAGAACACGTAATGACTGATGTGGCAAGAATGCTGAAGAACCTGGAATCTTTCCTCCGAGAGTTGAATCTGTGTGGATATTCGCAGATGGCTTCATTCTCAGAACTAACATGCTGACATTGCCACACTGTGGTGTTGTGACAGGATGATGATGCGTGTCAAGAGTTTTGCTTTTACCAGTAAGGTTCATTAACTAAACTCTCAGGAATTAACTGCTTATGTTCTGTAACTGCTTCTGGGTCATTGCAGGTCCTCTTTAGAGCAGTATAAATGTCAAATTCTTGACTCTAGGGTAGGACTTAGAAGAAAGTAATCCTATAGATTAACCTCTACACACTTTAAGCCTAATGCTTTACATTGGCAACTTGCAAAGCCCCAGAGATGATTTTTTGGCATATGTTTTGAATTTTTAAAAACGCATAGAAAGTTGAAAACCAGCAATTTTGATTCTTTTCTTAATTAACTTGCTCTATTGTTGGGTACATACCATTGGTGATATGCAAAGGTTTACCACATTCTATGCAAGAGGGGATAATGGTATAAAATTTTGTAACTACTGGAAGTACATTTTTTTCTGTATAGTATAGGAATGTATGAGAACAATTTCTAGGCTTCCCCCCCTCCCCCTATAGCTGGGCCATTTTTGACTGCTTCATGTATACATATTTTTAAACTGATTATCAGGTGTCAAATACTTGTGAATTTAGGTGATAATTAGATATTCTGTCTCTAAAAAGATTTTGGCTTAACTGAGCTGCCTTCATTTTCTTTTCCTTGGGTAGAATGGCCGCCCGCTTCCACAAATGCTGCATTGCAGCTGTTTTTGAAACTTCTCCAGTTTGTAAAGCAGCTTCTAATGTGGCCAGAGAGGGCCGCTTTGGAGGGAGGCAGCAAAACACTGCATTGTGTGTACACACCCACAAAGGGGTTCACTAGATTTCAACTAATATTTTGAAAAGTCACCATACAAACGGACCTAAGAAATCCTCCTCCCTCCCTCCCTGTATTTTTGTTAATCCTTAAACCAGTGCCTCTCAAAACCAAGGATGATCCATGCCATCAGGCCAGTTGATAGAATGATCTAAAAGGCAGAGACTCCAGAGAGAATTGGAATCAATTTCCCCCCCCATTTTAAGGTGTAGTTCTGTTAGCCTTGCTCACACCTAACAAAGGCAGTATACTCTCTCTGCAGGACTGGCATAGTCAAGATTGTTCAGAGCCTGTATTTTCATAGGGTCTGACTTGGAAAGATTTAGAGTAGCCCTTGTACAAGTATTTCTTCTGATTTCAGTAGGGACCACTTCCATAATACTGCTTAATATATAAAAAAAGATACAGGAGAAGGACTAGACTAGTGTCCTCTGTCAAGAGGAGAGGAAAGCCAGAAAGAGAGCTTAGATTTGTTTATAAATTGGGTCCTGTATAAAATCCTGTATAAAATCCAATCTTGAGCTTCACCCAACACAACATACCCTTTAGGTGGAATTGCCCCCTTTTTACCTGACAGAAATTCCGTATCTAACAACTATATAACGGGCAGAAGTTCAGAAGGTACAGCTTTCTTCATCACTGCACATTTAATGCTTTGAACACTGAACCTGCTGGATTTCTGCTAGTCATGCAGTCTTGTCAGGATCAAAGGTGGAAATCCTCCTCCTCCTACCTCTGTTGAATACGGCAGCTCCTGGAACATCCATAGCCACATTTGATCCTTACCACATCAACCTGAAATAGTCCCAGGGACCTGTTGGACCTTGTCAGACCTAGAACCATGCTACAAGGGTGATCATCTTGATTAGTGCTACGTTGCTAGTCTTTGGGTTTCTGGAGATAGATCTGCATACATGTTGGTACCACTGCCAATCTAATCCGCCCCAATTTCTGCCTGTAGGCAGAATACCACATCCCAATACGTAACGTGTGTATGGTAGACTTCTTATTTGCAGAAACACCTATTATTAAAATTGCTTCATGAATCCCTTGTTCCAGCTTAGTTCCCTGGGGTTATTACTTCTTTCGCTTTGTTTATTCAGTGCTGATTCTAAGCAACATTTGTCTGTGGCCTCTTAATGCAGATGACGACTGGGTGGCAGTGAGCTTTCTTAGTACTGGGTTTAATTGCTTTGGTATGCATGCATATTTTTTTGTATAATTTAGCTCGAAGAACATTCTCTTTATTTTACTGTGAACTAATTAACACAAAATTGGGATGGTGTGTTGGGGGGGAAGAGTTGGTCAGGGATTTGATGCCTGTACTGATGCAAAGGGTCAGCTATTTTCAGTATTTGGCGCACATTTTTTTAAATATAAACAAGGAGGCACCACAGTCAAGGTCAAGTTGCATTGTAAGTGCTCCTTCTTTTTACAGCCGACCCTGTTTTGTTTTAAATTTCCTTGCTGAATCTGACAAAAGCAAAAGCAGTTATCAGTTTCTTGTTCTATTGATACTAACACGGGTTTCAGTGTTTGTTCGTTTTTATTGTCGTCGTCATTTTTATGTGATGTGAACACCTTCTCCCATCAATATTTGTATTATGGTGCTAATATATTTGGTAACAATCCTTTATTGGAAAGGGATTAAAACTGTGATTAAATTGATTTTTTTTTCTTTTTAATTTTCATATTTAAGTAAAGTCTCAGCCATTTATAAAAAAAGAAGAAAAAGCATCAACTTTTGCCCTGGAAAAACAATCAGGGCAGAAGTTAAAAAAAAAAAAAGTTGAATAGGGTTTTTACATCATTTCTGTATGTATTTGATATAGATCAATATCTGTATAAATTTAATCTTTTATTTTCTGGTAACTTGTGTGGTCAAATGGGAGCGTTTTAAAACCTCTAATGAAATGTATATAACTCAGTGAAAATGCTTTTGATGAAATTAATGTTACTTTCATTTTTACCAGACTGCAAATTTTCAAGCATGGATGTGAAAAAAAGCATTAAAAATTATAACTTTGTGTACAAGATGAAAATAATTCACTAAATTTGCCTTTTTTACACAAAATAAAAATGTTAAAAGTAAAGCCAGGTGGGTGGACTTTTTCCTCTCTCATTTTCAGGTGATGCCAACATGAATCCTTAACAGCAGCAATTTGCTTAGAAAACCAGAGTCTGGTCACACAGAACGCCAATAAGGCTGCTGTCTCATGGGGAAATTGCAATCTCATCAAAGTCGGTCAGTCCAATAAGCACTAGTACAGTCCTGTCTGGATTTAACTCTGTTAAACCTCAGCCATATGACCACAACTTCCAAACATCAGTTGAGCATGTTGGTCCATTGATCCTCCACCCATTCTTCTTCCAACAATTCTTATGTCGTCCCGAAACTGGTAGGTTTGTGTGGAGAACATGTGGGAAAATGCTAGCAGGCACCCTTTCACAGGAGACATTTAAAGGGCTAGAAATAATTTATACTGTGGCCCTGGATGTTTATTGTATCAACTTTAGTAAAACTTAAAAAGAACTTGGACAAGTTCCAAAAATCCTTCAGCTAGAAAAGAAAATTGGTAACTAATTCATGTGATCGTGCTGAATTAGTACTTACGGGTCCTACTTTTAATCCACCAAACATTCTGCTTTTTAGGACTACCTAATAATGCAAGAAGGGACGCGGGTGGCGCTGTGGTCTAAACCACTGAGCCTAGGGCTAATGGGGACAAAGTAGTCCTAAACCACTTTGAAAAACAATGCACAAGCTCCAGTGAAGCTTTAATTTGCAATAGTTACATTTGCCAGGCTATTTTTAATTTACCGGCACTCCTAGTAATTCTACAATAGAAACTGTTCATAAGCTACCTTTTCGTTTCTCTAAAATGAAGAAATGAAAACGAATAATTCATATTTTATTTCTTAATGCCAATAATCACAAAGGTAACCGTGATAATTGCTCCCAGGACAGCAGGTGGGTGGAATGAGATGCTTTGTTGGAAGAAGGCAGAACTTGTCACCAGGACTAATCTATTCATAAACCCAATCATGAGCACAAGGTTTGTAGTTCACAAGTTCTTCAGGCTTGAACCACAGATTGATCTCTTTCTGAGCACTTTCCACAGAGTCACTGCCATGAATGATGTTCCTACAGGGAAGACCAAGGAATTCAGTTTACAAAACTTGTGTAGCATTTAGAGACATTTCTGAAATAAGAATCTGGAACAGGCTACTTGACAGCTAAGCCTACACATTTGAAATGTCTAGGTTGATAAGAAAGTATCCACAAGAGTCAGTCAGTTTAGCTTAAAGGATTTCTCAGTCACACACACAAAATGAACTTATCATCGCCTTTAATCAAATGACTGGCCAACTGTACAGGTAGTTTCACGGGTATATGAATGGCTATCAGCTAGCCCTTGATCATCAGTACCTTAAATAAGCAAACAGTTAAGCTGTTTGACAAAAGCAAGCAGAACGCGCAATTTATCCTGTTAACACAAAAGCATTTTATTCTGCTGGAGGTATGCTTACACTACCCATTCTCTTTTAAATAGTGAGGCGTGTATTCTGAACATTTTCTTTTAAAGGTTTTGATAATTAGTAGTACTTCAGTAGCACCTTGCAAGTCTTATTTAATGCAGATAAATATCAATCCCAGGACCAACCTGCCCACTTGAATGCAGAAGTCGCCACGGATAGTGCCAGGCTTGGAATCTGCTGGGTTAGTTTCCCCCAACATCACTCTGCCCGTCTTTACCACATTGAGTCCTTCCCAAACCTGCAAGAATAAACTGGTTTAGTACATATGTTTAACCACGGTACTTGACCAGATGGAAGTGATGAGAGCTTTTCTTATGGAGTATGTTCTTCATGAAATGAAACCAGCTCTGGCAGGTTGAGAGATCCTCAGAAGACCACGTTGTGGGGGCGCGCGTCATTTTGTCAGGCAACCGATATGCTTGTGAAGACAGAACGTTTGTGATGGCACAACACTGAATTACACCCTTGCTGTACATCTGTGCAGCAGGTCCCGGGAGTTTCTCTTTTTAAATAAAGTGGGGAATGTTTAGGGCTTTTTCCTTCTCTACCCTTTCTAACTGAAAGATGAAGAGGCCAGTTCAAAGAATGCCCACTTGCAAGTACCACAATTCCAAGTGGATTCACTTCTTAGTAAACCAAGTTAGGGTCTGGTTGCACAACATTCGCAGCAGCGTTGGCAGACTGCAAGAGGAAATTATTTTGGAAACAGCCAATCATTTCACTGTTAGCAGAGAAGAGAAAACAAAGTAATAAATTCAGAGTGGAGTTAACTTGCACCATCTCGCCTTTCCTTACTTTTCCACAAAGGCCTAAAGGAGAGGTAAGCTAACCTGTGGCAGCTGGGCTACAACTATATGACCACTGGTTTGGGCTAATGGAAGTTGGAACCACACCCGGAGAAGATCAGGTATGAGCCACCCCTGGTCTAAAGAGACAAACAAAAGAAATGTTTAAGTTTACATAAAAACACTTACCATGGGTACTACAGGCCCAGAATTCATATATTTAACCAAACCAGGGTAGAACGGCCGATCTTTCAAGTCAATATAGTGCTGTTTGAGAAGCTCTTCAGAAGCCTATAAGAAAAGAGATGGTTAACCCTCATGATTAACTGCAGAAAGGAGCTGCTCTGAGCCACCCCTACTCAAACTACTTAAGAAGAGTCCTGCTGGATCAAAGCAAAACCTGTCTAGTCAGTATCTTGTTTCCCAGTGGCTATCAAAAATGCATATGGTATGGGAAGCCCAAAAGCAGGACATCTAACACTGAGACAGTACAGTGCCAAACAACAAGTAGCAAAGCACTTGTAACTAAGCTCAAGAGTTAGGCTATAAGAAAGCAAACTAATGGTAGTTTGGACAGTCAGTACCAACAGATCGTCAAGCAATGCTGCTGCTGCACAAGTTGCATATTATCTTACTCCGTATAACCTTCTAGTCAAAGTCATACCAGCTTGTATGTATTGGGTTACACAGGTAGTTTTAATAGAACCTACTGTACTTAGCAGGGAAGGGACAACTACCAAACTGAAACAGCAGGAAGACAAGGCTTGTATTGAAAGGCTGTATTTTGACACATACTGAAAATAGAATACATTTTTGTCTTGTTTTCTAAAGTAGCTTTTGCTCTGCCTTAGCCTTGTGCAAGCTACAAAAAGTGTGCATAGGCCACGGGTGCCCAAACTTTTTTCAAAGAGGGTCAGATTTGGTGAAGTGAGGCCAACCAGAGTTGTTCAGTTTTTTAAGGATTGAAGTTATTGAACTTTTTTTTAGGATTTTACCCCAGAAGATAAACTGCCACAGGAGCCGGATTAAACTCCCCGACATAGGCACTAGGGTATATTTAGCTTTCCCGCAGCTATATAAGCTAAATTCAAAAGACAACACACATGCAGACCACAGTGCAACCCTTCACTAAATATGTGTCCTCGAGAGCATACCCCTCCCAAAATAAAACATTTCTGAGTGAAACAGCACTTGAGCTCAAATCATCCACAATCTGCAACCCATGTCATGGTTGAATAAAACACGAGTCTGGATAGCTCAGTCAGTAGAGCGAGAATTTTAATCCCGGGGTTGTGGGTTCAAGCCCCACTTTGGGTGAAAGATTCCTGCACTGCAGGGGGTTGGACCTCATGGCCCCTTCCAACTCTACAATTCCATGATTCTATGAACCGATACTTAAAAGACCGTTTAGGCAAAAGATATCCAAATGTTGAAATATTTCAAATTATGTCAGAAATAAACAATTTAAAACACAAATACAAGCTCACACCTCCATTTCTACCTTTGATTTTGAGCTCTCACTGGTAGTTCCATTATGCCACCTCATATACAGTGGTATATGAAGTGGTATATGAAGTTAGGTACTTAATTCGTTCCAGAGGTCTGTACTTAACCTGAAACTGTTCTTAACCTGAAGCACCACTTTAGCTAATGGGGCCTCCTGCTGCTGCCACGCCGCTGGAGCCCGATTTCTGTTCTTATCCTGAAGCAAAGTTCTTAACCTGAAGCACTATTTCTGGGTTTGCGGAGTCTGTAACCTGAAGCGTATGTAACCTGAGGTACCACTGTATAGCACAATAACAAGCTTTCTGCTGTTAACTGGCATCATGACTCACTTGATGGGTCCCTTAGATTGATGGATGACTACTGCCTAATGTTGTACACCTCAGCCCTGTTCTAAATCATGACTAAACTTATCAATTAGGGTAGGGTGGGAGAAGCTGAAATGGATGGAGCAGCAGAAAGAGGACAAACCCTCTGCAAGCAATCAGTTCAGGCAGCTGGTAGGATTGAAAAGTTCGTCCCTCGGCAGCTTGCTAGACAGCAAGGAAGGGAGAGGGATGGATGGATCTACTTTTTTGGTTCTGGTCCTGCCCACTGCTGGCCTGCAGCCTCTGATCTCTCTCTCATACACACACACACACACAATGCAGAAAAAGGTTCTCTAATCCTGCTTTACTGCACCATTTACCAAGATTACACTTACATGCATAAATTTCATAGCCACCAGTTTGAATCCCTTCTGCTCAAATCGCTTGATGATTTCACCTATGATTCCCCGCTGGACTCCATCAGGCTTGATGGCAATGAATGTGCGCTCTGTGTTGGAAGCCATTATCTCACTGCAAAGGAAATGCTAAGAGAAGTGAGTAGGATTGGACTAATCCCCACAAACAACCACAGAAGATGAACCTATAGAGGGAAGGAGTGCAATCAATATAAAGTAAAGATTTTACAGCAGGACCAATACCACAGAAGAACCTAGAACCTATTGACATCTAGTCGTTGTTGGACAGCAAATCCCATTATTCCTGACTGGTGGCTATGCTCACTGGGGCCGATGGAAGTTTGAGTCAAACATCTTGAGGGCATCTGGTTGACCGCTGTTCAACATTAAGAGGTCAACTCACCAACAGTAAAACAGGGCTAATTAATTATTATTATTTTGCATTTCTTGTAGAAATTTTAAGTTAGCTTTTAAAAGACTAGCTGTGTGATAAATTGTCTCCCTTGAACTGGTATACCATTAACTATGAGAAAGTGGCAACGGCAGTTGGCAGCCTCCAATGTCATTCCTCTTATGACTTTTGAGATCTGCCATCTTAGGAGCACACCAAGTCCTGTGATTTCTTAAGAATCCTTTCAGTAACAATATACAGTTTTCATCTTCAAGTTGGGAATGCATGAAAATCTTACTTTAAAGAGCAACCCAATGCATTCGAACAGGACACAAAAGCAACCAGGGAACAGACTGTGATCTTTGTTCCATTTTTTTAAATATCTGCAGCGTCACCAGATAGATAATAAGGAATCGTATTCAGGGCCGTAGCTAGGGGGTGGTAAGGTGGGCCCCTGCCAGGGGCGCAAGTGAGGGGGCGCTAAATCAGCTAAAAAATATGTCTATGGTCACATGGCATGGCGTATTTGAATGGCAATGCCCATCAACTGCGGGGAGGAGGGCTGTCCCCCTCAAATATTTTAAGGGACGGGAGCAAAGGTACCTCGGCCCCTAGGAGTTGGCTCCTATGTTATTGCGATATGATGGAGGTCGGATTTCATTTGGGGGGGGTGTTTTGGCAGGCTTTGGGGCTTCCTCCCCGCCCTAACTAGAGTTGCAATTCTACACCCCTCCCCCCCCAAGTACCGGGGCAGGCACCATTCGACTGCACGTGGGCAAGGCTTCCTCTACCATCCGTCCACGTGTCGCGGAAGAGCCCTTTGTTCCCCTCCCCTCGGGCGGCGTCTATTTGGGCCTCTCCGCCCTGGGGCTGTAATCCTACACCCATTTACCCGGGAGTAAGCCCCACTTAATCCAACGGGACTGACTTCCGAGTAGACAGGCACAGGCATGTGCTCTGCGGCGGCAGGGCTGCCTTCTTCTTCTTCTCGCCTCGGCCGCCTCAAGTTACAGAGGCCCCCGAGGGGAGGCGAGGAGAGGTGGCTGCGCCTCCCAGGCGGCTGCAAAATGCGCTTTTTTTTTTTTTGCAAAAGGCACCCCCCCCCCCAGCCGCCATTTCCTCTTTAGCCGGCTCCAGCTGCATTTCTTCCTCCTCTTTTTTTTTTGCCCCAGAACCTCGTTTTGGTTTTTTCCTCCAGGAAGAAAGTGAAGAAAGACCAAAGAAAGGGGTGGGTGGTGGGAATAAAGCTCACCTCAGCTGCAAGGAGTCTGGTCGGGCCCGGAGAGCGTGTCTGCAGCTGCCGTCTCCCTGCAAACCTCCAGGGGAAGAGGCGGAGCAAGGCCGGGCCGGCGCCGGAGACAAGCCGGGAGGGGAGCAAAGGAGGCGGGCTTGGTCGTCGGCTGCCTCCTCCTCCTCCTACTCCGCGTAGGTCCCTCGCCGCCGCTTTGGTTTTTGCAATCTGAGCAGATGGTGGTTCCCCGCCTCGCCCCAGGATCCCAAGTTGGAGGGGGAAAGCATGCCAGCAGCATTTCTGTGTTTTCTCCACTCCAGTCAGTGGAGGAAACAGTCTGAACAATATACAGTACAGCACAAAGCAACCCGGAGATTGCTTATCCTCAGAACTCGTTGAAATGAATGGACCTGAGGTATATAGGGCAACCCTAATCGTGCCCGCTACTTAGAAGTAAGTCCTATAGAATTCAGTGGGGCTTGCTTCCAGGGAAGTGGGGATGGGGCTGGAGCCTCAGTCACGTTCGTAGGTAACAACAGGACTACTCTATTGGATACAAGGAAGGGATTTTAATCTGCATGGGGCCAGGGGGCTGATGGGAGCGGATAGGGATTTTGACAGGTGGGTGCTCCTGTCCACCTGTCAGATTTGGCCTGTGAGGCAGATCCTGATAAAGATCTGGCCCGTGGATCCTAAAAGGTTCTCCACCTGCTCTAGCTAGGGAGAGCCCATCAGTACAAGCCTGCCTCTCTGATGCAGAGGGGAAGCTGATAAAATCAGATAAAACATGTTTTGTAGCAGACTGTCTGGGATTCCCATTTTGTAAACAACGCAACTTAAAGTCCTCTGCCTTTTTGCCAAGAACATGTAAACTGTGCTATGATGTGCTTTGCTTTTTCCACCAAGCCCAAGCATGTACTTTGCTTTCCACAGTATCACAGGCTTCTCAGTGTAATAATTTCATGAGGTATTTTTGCTCCCATTAACATGTTGCACCCTTTAACTACTTCCTCCAATCACTCCCCAAACTGACTTATTTACAAAGGAGATCCATTACTTCTCCTGCACCTACCAATAGTTAAAGGAACCCACACATCCCCAAGTAGATTAGGCCCTCAGGACAGAAGTTATTTTTCACAATATCCTTGCTGAAAATCTCTTCCCCTCTCCTGCAAAAGATGCTATTAACACCAGTTGAGGCAGGAACATGTAATAAGGATACCCATCCCCCACCACCAATACTAATACCAGCTTCATGGATGTGATTTCTAGTGGGGAAACTGGGCAGGCAAAAGTGTTAGCACCCTTTCTTGCAGTGCTGTAGCCTGGGTCCAGTTCAGGTGGATCTTCAGCTACTTTTAAGTCTTGTGGAGAAAATAAACAACCCTATGTATTTGATCATTAAACATGCTAAACTGGGGTTTGCACTGTGGAAAGGAACATAGTTTTGGGGAGGACTGCTCATGATTTCATGTGCTGAAGATCCCAGCTGGCAGATGGTGGAAGAGACCTCTGTCAGTACTTTGGAGAACCACTACCAATCAGAGGAGACACTACTGGAATGACCTGGTGTAAGGCGATTTCTTATGCTCAGAGTTGAGAAATTATAATTCATGATCTGAGCTTTCAAACGTACAAGCCAATCATCCTGTAGAGCAGCCTGTCTGCTTTCTTAACTGTGATACATAATGTGAATTAAGTTTTTGTAGCTCATGTAATCAAGATAAGGAAACATGTAAGCAGATGTAATGAAGCTCAACAGAATTAAGAAGCTATACTGTACAATGCCTTCCTTTCCAACAACAAACAGAGTAATAGAAATGAGTGACAGGAGGCACAGCTTAGTGAATGTCCCTCGTATTAATCGCCTTTTCTCATAATGCATTTCATAAGCATCTATACTAATCTTGCCTTAAAATGGCCTATGAGCAGAGTTAGAATTAGAGGGGATAAAATAGTTTAATAACCATCTGTATAAAGCTTTATTTTCGAATTGATACCGCAACCCATGTGTATCCACTAGAAGCAAAACCAACATTTAAAATTTGCCAATATTTGTTACAATTAAGTTTTATCCAGTGCCGCTATTGAGGATGTGTTGTGGGAACACTGTCAACTTACGCAATCCGCTGATGTGGGCAAGGTGCTGGCAGCAATACATCTGACCACATGTCCCCTTGACCCCTGTCCCTCCTGGCTTACTAATTCTAGCAGAGGGCAGCTGACTGGTTGGGTCTAGAGTGTAGTTAACACTTGATTGTATGAGGGATCATCCCTGCTGCCTTGAAAGGGGCAACTCCTAAAGTGTGGCAGCTCCTAAAGAAATTGACTCTGGACCCCTTCGGCTAGAGCAACTATCAACTAGTTACAAATAGCTGGTCAGGGGCCTGAGTCTCCCTTGGTTGCCCTGATGGATGACCTTTGCAGAGAGCAGGACAGGGAGAGTGTGACCTTGCTTCTGCTTCTTGATCTCTTGTCAGCTACCATTCACCACGGAATCCCTCTGGACTGGCTCTGGGGAATGGGAATTGGGACCACAGTATTCTAGTGGTTCCAATCCTGCTTTTGGGACACAGTCCAGAGAGTAGCATTGGGAAAGTGCTTTTCGGACCCTGGGCAGCTATGTTATGGGCTGCCACACGACAGTCATCTTATTTCCAATGCTATTTACTATTTACATGAAGCCACTGGGAGCAGTCATTGGGAGTTTTAGGGCAGGGTCTATTTCTCCATAACATAACTCAGCTCTATTTCTCTATAACATCTGAATTAGGAGAGGCCGTACAGGCTCTGGGCTGTTGCTTGGATGCAGTGGTGAGATGGATGAGGGAAAACAAGCTCAGCTTGGACCCTGGCAAGATGGAGGCACTGTGGGTGAGTAAGTCCCATGTCTGAGAAATTGGGTCAATTGCCTGCCCTGATTGGATTGTACTCCCCCTGAAGGAAGAGGTTCACAGTTTTGGGGTGCTTCTGAATCCAGTTCTGTCACTTGAGGTTCAGGTAGCCTCAGTGCCTTTTACCAACTGCAACTGGTGCAACAACCCATTCCTGGACCAGGAAAGCTTGGTCACAGTAGTCCAGGTATTGGTTACTTCAAGGCTGGATTACTGTAATGTACTCTTGGGAGGCTTCCCTTGCACCTGATTTAGAAGTTGCAGTTAGCACAGAATGCTGCTGCACGATTGCTGATAAGAGTGAGACTTTGCCAGCACATAACACCTGTGTTCAGTGCCAATTTGCTACCGGGCCAGGTTCAAACTGTTAGTATATAAAGCCCTTAGCAACTGGGGACCAGTCTACCTGCAAGATCACCTTATATGCCACTTCAGTCTGTAGAACTGGCACTCAATATTTTAGTGTGGCAGCATCTACACTTTGGAACGCCCCGCCTTTTGATTTCAGACAAGCACGTTCACTGTGCACTTTTGGCACCTACCCAGGTATCTAGAATGTTGGTGTGTGTTTTAATCTGTTTTTAGTTTTTTACTGGTTTTAATTTTTTGTATGTTTTAAATAATTGTTTTTTACTGATAATTTCATTGCTTTATTCTTTTTGTAAACCATTTTGAGGGTTGTTTTTTTACAGTCAGGTGGTATATAAATTTTATGAAATCAATCAATCAAATAGATTACATTCTATAAGTATTCAATATGCTGTGACTATACCATATTTAAATTACACTGTAGTGTAATGATTTGCATTGCTGCATTCATGACCTGGCATTTTAAGGTGAAACAGAAGAGCCACTCTGCTGATCCATTCAGGGAGTATGTTATTTATCACTTGTGTAACGTATTCAGTGGCAAATGGTTTGTATACAATAGCTTCTCATAATAGTAGTAGTAGTAGTAGTAGTAGTAGTAGTAATAATAATAATAATAATAATAATAATAATAATAATAATAATAATAATAATAATATTTTATTATTTATACCCTGCCCATCTGGCTGGGTTTCCTCAGCCACTCTGGGCAGCTTCCAACAAAATATTAAAATACAATAGTCTGTTAAACATTAAAAGCTTCCCTAAACAGGGCTGCCCTAAACAGCCCTTCTCATCTTGCAAACTCATAAATATGAACAACCTAAAGTAATGGTTGACTCCATTGAGTACAGTAAATATAATAAAATTAAGCATGTACGTTTGATAACTGCTGAAGGAGAGCAAAAGTGTGTTCTCTTCTTCAACAGCCCTCACCCCATTTCCTTTTCTAATGAATAAAAGTATATTCCAGTTTAGTTAAATAAAACCTTCAGTCAGCACAACAAATACAATTAACATTTATAAATCACACAGGGCATTTGGGGAAACAATTTTAGAGGATATTGGAGGTAGGAACTGTTTCCAGATAAACATAACAAAGGAATACACAAGTTTTTAATCATAGATCCATGGGTGCTCACAGCTTGTGTAGTCAACAATTTCTTCTGGTGTGAACCATAGGTTGATTTCAATCTCAGCATTTTCTACAGAGTCACTGCCATGAATTATATTTCTGAAAGGGCAATAAAGTTGAAAAGAATTTGATCATAATGGTAATCAAACAGAAAAACATAGAAATAATAGTTTTATTGGCGGTTATGTTTTGACAAATGGACAATAACCCCTCCCCCCATATTACCGTAATTGTGCATATACTGCAACAGAGAAGTGTCTTTGCTGGATGTAACGTGAAACCCTTGTGTTTCAGTAATTGTTTGCTACTATAACAAGCTATTTCTTTTCCACTCCTTTGCACCCTCCTAAGACAAAGTGTTTATTTCCCACAGGGGCATATTAAACTGTGCGCAAAGTTTCCAAGTCTTAAATTTAAACCACAGTCCAAAGTTTTTATAATACTACTTGTTAGACAAGGCTATGGCGCTCAAAGGGAAAAACAATATCGCACAATGTATTCTTTGTAAAGGAACGCTGAGGTTCTACAACAGCAGTGTTTGATGCTTTTAGCAGGCCAGCCTCTCTCCATAACCTGTGCTGCCCAAGGCCATCACATGCAGTAGCATAAGGAAATGTGGCAGGAGGAACTATGGCAAAGACAGGCACTGAGATAATGAAAAAGGCAAAAGAAGCAGGGGCTTGTAAGGCTTGCTGTAATGTTGGGAAGCTACTATGAGAAGCACCAGCTGTTCAGGTCATAACTATTAATTTACACTCCAAATGTCTTTTTAAAAATACAGTCGTACCTTGGAAGTCAAACGGAATCTGTTCCGGAAGTCTGTTTGACTTCCAAAATGTTTCGAAACCAAAGTGCGGCTTCTGATTGGCTGCAGGAAGCTCCTGCAGCCAATCAGAAGCCCCATCGGATGTTCAGCTTCCAAAAATAGTTCACGAACCGGAACAGTCACTTCCAGGTTTGCAGTGTTTGGGAGCCAAAATGTTTGAGAACTACTGTAAGCTGTTCGAAAACCAAGTATGACTGTAGTAGTAGTACCATATTTTTCCGTGTATAACACGCCCCCGTGTATAACTCTTTGCACAGAGTTGTTGAGCATTTTGGGGGGAGGATTGCCCAGGGTTGCTTTTGGGGGGAGGGGATTGCTCACTCACCCGCCTAAACAACACTTCCAGAAGCCAACAAACGTCTGACCGCTCACCCCCAGAGGCTGCCTATCGCCCACCCAATCAATAAAAGCCCTTGATGCAGACACTTATCACATGCACTACCGTCGCTGACAATCTCCTGCTCGCGGCAGCAACCAATCCCCCATCCCCCCTCTGAACTACCCATGTATAAGATGACCCCTATTTTTATACATTAAAGGTAAAGGTACCCCTGCCCGAACGGGCCAGTCTTGACAGACTGTGGGGTTTGTGCGCCCATCTCACATTTATTGGCCGGGGGCCAGCGCTGTCCGGGGACACTTCCGGGTCACGTGGCCAGCGTGACATCGCTGCTCTGGCGAGCCAGAGCCGCACACGGAACGCCGTTTACCTTCCCGCTGGTAAGCGGTACCTATTTATCTACTTGCACCCGGAGGTGCTTTCGAACTGCTAGGTGGGCAGGCGCTGGGACCGAACAGCGGGAGCGCACCCCGCCGCGGGGATTCGAACCGCCGACCTTTCGATCGGCAAGCCCTAGGCGTTGAGGCTTTAGCCCACAGCGCCACCCGCGTCCCTTACATTTTTATACATTACTTCATCGAAAAAATCATTGTCTAATACACAGAAAAGTACTGTACGGTAGTAATAATAATAATAATAACAATAATAACAATAATAATGCACAGATATAATATTTGTATCCTAACTGCATGTAGACTAGAACTAGTTAGTAATTCCATTTTGTAAGACATCAATTCGGAATTTACCTGCCAACTTGCACACAGAAGTCACCACGAATTGTGCCAGGTTTGGAATCTGCAGGATTAGTTTCTCCCAGCATTACTCTTCCGGTCTTAACTACATTGAGGCCTTGCCATACCTTGAACAACCAAAGAACTGAGATTAAAACGATTGTTGCAGTAAAAGGCATTATATCACAATATTCTCACCAACTCCACCACCGTGTGAATAAGACAGCAGTGTGCAAACGGCCTCTCGGAATTTACCCCATCAGTGGACAGAGGAAAAAGCAGGGGACCATTTCACAAAATTCTTCCAAGGGGAGGGGGAGAAATTTTCCAACATTTGCTTAAGGGTATGGCTTCCCACTAGCAGTGCAATTTAGCACAGTTTCAATATTTTAACCTAAATCTTTTTTAAAATCTTTTTTTTCCCCTGGGTTGGTAGCCTGGTCACTATTTTACACCCTCCATAATTCCCTAGATTATCTATCCATAGTTCTGGGACATTGTGAAACAAACAAAAGGCTGTCATTATAAAATGCTTGAGGAAATTTGGGGAAATGGTATTAAGTGGCCTTCTTCTAGGGTGAGAAAAAGGAATGAATTCGGAAGATTTATCAGAAAAATGTCTTATGAGAAATTTTGACTCAGCTGTAATTAATAGAATTTGGTTGTAACTAATTAAGCTTTGAAGCTTTCCTTAGGTCTGTATGGACCGTGACCAGAACCAAGTACAGTATAGCATTATGCCCATTTAAGCCCCACTGGTTCTCATGGGACTTAGATAGCCAGAATGCATGTGTTGCTCACAGGAACATATGAATCTGGCTCTTACTTAGCAAGACCACTGGTCCATCTGTTCCAGCCAGTACAGTTTACTCTGACTATGAGCTATTCTATTTCATTTGGTAGCCTGTGGGGGGGGGGGGAATCCCCTTCTGCTTTTGTGGCTGAGTGCTGCTACATTGTGTATATTGGTGAGTCAGCCAGCCAAATTTCTTTGCTAAACACCAATAGCCATCACAAAAATGCAAATTTTCAGGTAGAGGGATACCTTTTAACAGAGGCGATCCCCAACACATTGGATCCCAACTTGTGTGATAATTTTATTATCTCATCTACAGTGGTACCTCGGGTTAAGAACTTAATTCATTCTGGAGGTCTGTTCTTAAGCTGAAACTGTTCTTAACCTGAGGTACCACTTTAGTTAATCGGGCCTCCCATTGCCGCCGCACGATTTCTGTTCTCATCCTGAAGCAAAGTTCTTAACCCGAGGTAATATTTCTGGGTTAGCGGAGTCTGTAACCTGGAGCGTCTGTAACCCGAGGTACCACTGTATTGGATTGCTAGAGAAAACATGATACCTTATGTGTAACATATTATCCCTACTAACCAGTAAGTGACAAATTTTACAATGATACACAGCAAACAACATCTTCTGTTTCTCTCTCTCTCTGGCCACAGATGCATAAATGAACATTTACAGTTGTACCTTGGTTGACGAATGGAATCCATTCCGGAAGTCGGTTCAACTTCCAAAACAATTGCAAACAAAGGCACGGCCTCCGATTGGCTGATTGGCCCCGGAAACAATGCCGACAGCCAAAACGGACGTTCGGGTTCCAAAGAACGTTCGCAAACCTGAACACTCACTTTCGAGTTTGCGGCATTCAGGAGCCAAAATGTCTGAGTTCGTCAACAAAGGCGTTCACCAACCAAGGTATGACTCCACAGGCATTCCATTGCATCTCTCCTCTGAACATAATGTGGGCATACGGTAGTTTAGAATCTCAAAGCAGCAAATGTTTTCCCCATTGCACTAATGGAGGGCTAGCAAGTCAGACACACATTTTAGATTTTTCTCTAATTACCACTCTAACATAAATAACGTGCTCATGTAGTCCCTTAAATAATGTGTGTGTGAAAAGTAAACAAACCATCATGTCATAAAAGCTCTGCTTCATTTTGTGTATTTTATCTGAAGGAAGTTTGTTCCTCCTCTTCTCAGACAGTAAAACACCATTTTTTTCTAAACTAGTACAGGCAAAATACTACATTATGGGCCAATGCAAGTATAGTGCTAAAGAAAAAAAAATGTTTGACATTGTTTTCAACCCCTATTGCTTGTAACACCTTATAAACTCATTGCTTTATTCCAATATAATCTTAAAGTGCTTAGCATATAGATAGTTTCACAATTAGCAAGAAGACATGTTGCTCAAATCTGCCAGCAGTTTTTGTTGCTGTTGGGTGCTTATCCACTTTTACAACAAAGGGGGGGGGGGATAAGGAATTGAACTGTACAGTGGCAGTGCCATTTTGTAGAATCTGAACCAAACGATTGGGGTTAATTTGAACATGTAGACGTAAGAGGCTTACACTGCAGATTCCAGAGTACATTTACAGATCTATTTCCATTCAAAAACTGTTAATTCAAGCAGGTCCCTAACTCCAGGTGTACGCTTTGACTTATACAGAAGCACATAAACTGTGGCTGGGTCTGATTTCTATATCCTTGAGTTTCTCCACCTCTCCACCATGCCCACCCACAGTCATAATTTGGATGCCTGCATCCATTGTGAATTATCAAGTATGGACAGACTGTTAGAACCGAGAGATGGCAGAGCCTAGGATGGTCTGGGCATAAGATGCAGTTTTCATCTCTCAGGTAGCAAGATGCTGTGACAACGGCAGCATCAGAGCTTGGACAAAGCACTGAATGGAAGGCAGCTATTTTTGTAATTCTCGCAGGCCTTGCTCATCTAGAAGAAGATAGAGGTTTGGGAGGGGTTTTTTTTACACTCGTTAATATTGCTGCACAGTTGCTACTTTTAACGAGCAATTGCTATGGGACGATGGGAGTTATCCCAAGGCAACAGTGCAGTTTTGCACATGTAACCTGTGTAGTTGCTATGATGACTGCTTATTTTTATTTCATTGCTATGTGACGATAATATTCTAATAGTGGTTATCTAAATGGGGCCATGGTTTGCCAACCTTTCAAAGATCTGGGGTTACAATTAGATCAATTAATTGGCCTTTGGCTGATTAACATTCCATGCCCTTTTAAACGTGTTTGTGAGAGGGCGTTATTGGTTGGTTTTTGTTCTCATTATGCGTTTTGTGTTCTCATTTTGTATTTTTGTGTCGTGAACTTCCCTGCAATCTTTGGCTGGAGGATGATATATGAATTTAATTAATTATCATGATTTGTAGTACTAATATTGCTAACTCTGAAATTCTCCATTTGAAAATATATTAAAATGGCAGTCTTTGCTTAGAACTTTACTTTCTATTTAGGCAATCACATTGTGTTACATTTGTTAATCATATTTTGAATCTGGGCATTATTTAATTTTTATTCTATTTAAGGAATGGAAGCACTTCCACATAAAAATGTAGAAGTTAGGCTCTTAGTGATATTGTGGCCTTGTCCATTATTAGTATCAGAGGTTGTTTATTATTATTATTATTATTATTATTCAGAGGTTTAGAACAAGCATATTGTTTTGTTTCCTTCCACAAGAATACATATAGCATATATTCTGAAGATGCAACCAAACTGCATCTCTTTTCTCAGTGTTTGCTGCATAAAGTTCATTTGCTTTTTAAAGAAATCAAGGTTATTTGCTGAAGACTTACCATGGCTACAACAGGTCCAGAGTGCATATATTTAACTAGCCCAGCAAAGAATGGCCTATCCTTCAGGTCACTGTAGTGTTCACTGAGAAGATCTTCAGAGGCCTGCAGGAATAAAATGCTTAGCATAAGAACTTAAGAGCATCTTATGTCAAATAAAATTAACTACAAGAGTAGTATTAATCCTTAAATTGCACGCTTGCTTGTCAAATATTGGCCCTAGCACTTTATTACAATATTGGTTTAGCTGGCTAGTACAGATTTTAAACAATATTTATTTTGGTTCATCCGGCAAGATGATTTCCACTCAAGTTAATTGAACAACACATTTGCACCTCCCAGAAAATCTGAAGCATTAACTTTAAAATATACCTCTAAGGACACACCTTTCCGACTAAGGACAGCTGCTTACTAAAATTAGAGTACTCAGCGTGGCTTTACTTTCTGCTAGATATTGGAAAGGATCCAAAATATTAAGTTATATTGTAAAATACTGGATCAGTGGTGTAGTGGAGCAGGAATGAAATGGGGCTACAGCACAGTTCCAGAACATTTATTTCAGAGCAAGAATCATAACAATAGCCGCCAAAATTCCAGGGTAATTGACAGACCCTCTGGCAAGTGAATGAGGCGATAAGGAGGCTTTTGAATTTTACTACAGTTTGTGACATATTAATATAGAGGAAATCAGTGAATAAGGATTAATATAGAGGAAGTCTGAGAATCAAGCAGATTCTTCTTTCTTTTTTGGGAGGGTACTTCTTCCTTGGAGGGGTGAATACTTCGTGCTAGCAGTATCAATGGAAATATTTATTTGCAAAACTGTTTGCATTCCTATTAAACTTACAGTTCAGTGAGTTTTAGAAGTTGAACCTATGCTGTCGGAAGTAAGCAGCACTGAGTTCAATGGAGATTTTCCTCAGGTAACTATGCAAATGATTGTAGTCACTACAAATGTCTCATTGGGGGTCTGAACCCGGGTCTCTCCAACATGCTAACCACTACACCACCCTTGGCCAGGGTTCTAGGCATTGCACCATAATGCACTCTGTATGCAATGAACTGGATATTATGCTATGTACTGCTGAGGGGTATGTATAGGTTGATCGACAGGTCATCAACCCAGCCACCTATATTTGTGGACTCTCCCTGGGGTCGTAGCTACGGAGGCTGCAATGTGCTGCAGTTCAAAACTGACTACTTCAATTTTATTTCTGTTCAGAGTCCGCTTTGACACAACAGACCGATAAACAACACATGGCAATTCTGCAACAGAATAACAATGCTTGGCAATACCTCGACAGAAACTTACATGCATGAATTTCATGGCTACCAGTTTGAATCCCTTCCTTTCAAATCGCTTGATAATTTCTCCCACCAAGCCCCGCTGTACTCCGTCAGGCTTGATGGCGATGAAAGTCCGCTCAGCAACTGAAGCCATTATCCTACTGCAATAGGAAAGCGGCAATATGATCAAGATCTAAATCCTGCTATGGCAGAAGTCTGGAGGGTTTAAAAAGTCTCAGTCTGCTGCAGCATTATGCAGTATTAGACTGAGGACAACCCATCAGTTAAGTGGATTAGGCGCAGTATACACACACTATTCATCTTACATCAGAGGATAACCAGCACAGCAGTGGTCCCACAAATGTGCCAAATAGCTGCATATACAGTCAGTTTAGCACTGAAGAATATAGAAACATTACAGTCAGTTATATTACAGGTGTATTCCAATTTACACAGAAACTGAGATATGGATATAGCCTTGTTCATAACTTTTATCTGGTTTTACAGGCATTTCCATATGTTCTCATAACAAAATTACGACACTGAGCAGATAAATGTGAAAGTTATCCCCCCGCAAGGCCCAAGATACTAATTACAATTGTTCAACTTGAAACATGGCAATTTCACTTTCCAAGTAATACAGAGGGGTCATATTTCATACAAGACCTAATGCCTGAATGAGGATTATGTATTTCACTGTTCGTACCAACTGAAACTAACAGAAACCTTATTTTCAGTTTGGTGTTTTTAGGATCAGAGTAGTTACAGATCAGGTTTTTGTACATTTTACTGATTGATTGATTGATTGATTGATAATAGTTATTTTACTGTAAACAGTATGCAACCTTGTAAGCATTTATAGGCTACATGTTTCTGATATACTTACTAAATTATATTTATTATGTTAAACTTCAAAGAGCTTTTCAGAAAAGTGCACATTTTCATAGGATAGAGAGAGATACACCTCAAAGGTCATCTAGTTCAACCCCCGTACACAGGAATTGCTCTACTATAGCTTCCCTTACAGATGGCTATTCCAGTCCCTATATATATCAAGGATACAGAACCTTTGGCCCTTCATTGGTCGGTGGACTCCAAATCCCATCAGCTCCTGTGACCACTAACTATGTTGGCTGAGTCTGATGAGAGGCTCCCTATCCCTGCTACAGCTTCAATAGCAAGAGTTTCTTATAGTTATATTATTGTACTGCATTGCATTATTTACTCATTTCACAAAAAATAGATACTGCTTGACTGTAAAAAAAAACCTCTTGAAGTAGTTTCCAAAAAGAATGAGACAATTAAATTTTCAGTAAAAACAGTTGAAAACATTTAAAGCATTAAAAAATTTAAAATCAACAGTAAGCTAAAAACAAGGTTTAAACACTTGTCAACATTCTACATATCTGGATAGGCTTGCCTAAACATATGGTTTAAGCATGTGCCAAAAAGAGCACAGTTAAGGCACCTACCTGTGGTCAGTGGGCAGAGTTCTGAAGTGTGTCACCTGTAACAGTTCTAGTTCTGCAGACTGAAGTGATTGACCAGGCCTATATGGGGCATGGTGATCTCGAAGGTGAACTTCGCTTCCCCAGAGACTTCTCAAATGCCCATGTGCTTGCTAGACACCCCTCCCTGCCTGCCTCAAATGCCTACACACTGCCCTCTAAGTATACTAATTCCATAAGCCTTCTCCTGCCTTCATCTCACGCTGTCATCCACATCCCTTTTCTGACATCTTCTGCAGCACTGCTGCTTCTGCCACACCTTATAACCTCTGAGACACCTCCGTCTTTTCCCCCAGCATCCCGGGTCTCCTTGAGCCATCTCTCCCACCCAGTTGTGCGCCCGTACCTGTCTGCCTGCCGTTGTGAATCCGCTCGTGCTGGTGGCTGTGGTAACACTGTCGCTACTACAGCCCCCAGCCTGGCTACAGCCCAGCCTCACAGTGGGACTCCTTCAGGTACATTCCCTCCTCACCATACCCATTAGCTGCCTTAGGTCTTCAGCTTATTGGCAAAGCAGGGACAACTTCCTGGCGCTTTGGGCGCCATCTGCCGCCAGCTTCAAAAACTGCTCCACAAGTTTCTCAGACTGGATTGCTGGCATCCATCTGTCTTGAGACAGACAATTGAGTGAGCCTTGGGGGTCAAGTTAGCAGCACTGCAACAAGCTCCCCAGGGTGCAAGGCTGGAAATAATAACAATAACAATAATAATAATTTATTATTTATACCCCGCCCATGTGGCTGGGTTTCCCCAGCCACTCTGGGCGGCTTCCAACAAAACACTAAAATACAATAACCTATTAAACGTTAAAAGCTTCCGAAAACAGGGCTGCCTTAAGATATCTTCTAAAAGTTTGGTAGTTATTTTTCTCTTTGACATCTGGTGGGAGGGCATTCCACAGGGCGGGTGCCACTACTGAGAAGGCTCTCTGCCTGGTTCCCTGTAACTTGGCTTCTCGCAGTGAGGGAACCGCCAGAAGGCCCTCAGCGCTGGACCTCAGTGTCCGGGCTGAACGATGGGGGTGGAGACGCTCCTTCATGTATACTGGACCAAGGCCGTTTAGGGCTTTAAAGGTCAGTACCAACACTTTGAATTGTGCTCGGAAACGTGTTCTCGGAAAAGTGGGAAGGGAGGTCCAGGTTTGCCCAGATGACAAGGCCACCCCTGCTGGCCTCGCTGGTATGGTCCAAAGTAAAGCACAGCAATATGCTTGGGCACTAGTTGGCTGTAGGATTTGCAGCAGGAGCTGTACAAGGCACCATCCAACCATCTTGGGGACTCCATTCCAGATTTGTGTAGGCTTTACTCCTTAGCATTTTCTTCTCCCAAAGATATCCTGCAAGGCAGCGGAGGTCTAGGATCAGAGTTTTCCTTTTTCTGGATGGGCCACCTTTCCAGATTGACCAGCCCCATCTGCCCCTCACTTCCCTCTACAGCACATAGAAGGAACAACAATAGCAATAACAACCTGGAGTTTCAAGCCTTCCCACTGTTACCCAGGAGGGGGGAGCAACCAGGTAAACCTCAGGATTTCGGTTGGCCCAAGGGTTTGTCAATCCTACTAGAGACTGGGAGTATTTTCATCCTGATTTTCTCCCCACGCACAAAGTTTGTGAAGGGACTAGACAACACCAGCTATTTATTGAGCATGCAGTCTGATGCATTTGCAGGGAGATTATATGCCATTAATGGATTAATTAATCACGTTGTTGTTTACTTTATTTTCCCAGTGCAACCCAAAGCAACTTACAATAAAACATTATGTCAAGCAACTGTTATGTCATACTTTCAGTACATTTCCCCATCACTTTCCTTATTGCAAAGAGAGAGAAAAAAGTTTTGGAGGGAAGCAGGTTTGTTGAGCAAAGGCACCATATTAACTTTAATTTGCTGGCATGTTCTTGAATCCCACCCAAAACTAGCAGCCACCCAAAACTATTCCCTCTTTAGCATCCTCACAAGCTGTTTGTTGTCACCTTTCCACATTGCATAGTATTGATATAATTTTAGTATCTTCACCTCATTTATCCTTTCGCTGCTTGCTTCTTTATTTGTACTGTACTTCAGCCTTTTGCCATTTGTCTTTTAATCCAATAATTGGATTGATCCTTGGTCTTTTTTTCTCCTTCCTGTGGTTGCCCTTGATCCTTTTATCCTCTGCCCTTTAACACTCAAGCTGTGATTCCAGACACACGAGTACCAGCATTTTCAGTGTGGCTGTTCCTACTAATAAAAGTAATGTTACCACCATCTCTCTCTCTCTCTGTACATCCAGTGTATGTATTTCCTTCCTATCATTTTAACAGAGAGAAAAACCTAAAATGGCAGATTTCCCTAAATGCAGACTTCCCATTTCTAATAATCTGTCAGTATTTTTCACCCAGAACTGTAAAAAGAGTTCTTATTGCTTTTGCTTACCATAGTTGTATCTGGAGGTGGGGATTAACCATTTCCACCTACACACTGTGGTCCTGATGAAATCCATGCCCCACTGAAGCTGCCATTGGCACCAAGTAATAAAGCACCCTTTTAGAAATAAATCCTATTTATGCGGAGAGCGCAACCAAATCCTGATAACTTATGGTATTCACAGATTTCCAGTGGTACAGTAGAGGTCCTTAGCTGTCCCCCAACTCAGGTTGATTTGAAGGAATAATAATAATAACAATAATAATAAATAATTTTATTATTTATACTTCACCCATCTGGCTGGGTTTCCCCAGCCACTCTGGGCAGTTTACAGCATATCTAAAAACATAATAAATAATAATTTGGAGGAACCTCCTCTTTTCTAGTCAGATCAAAATTCAGTCTTCCATTGCAGACTGTGCAGTTTGACTCTCTTCAGACCCAAGAGGGCCATATCCAGTGCTTCATCTTCTTCCTCTCCTGTACCCTCCAGCTCCCCAATCCCCAAAATCAGGCTTGGGGATCCTCTGGAGCATATTCTGGAAGATATTGTGGGGTGGGGTGAGGGAGAGGAGAGGAAATGGAAACAGTGGATACAACCCTTTATAATTATTTCCAAGTGACGGAGGTATGAGTCAGAAGTACACATGATACCTGTAAAGCACATTTGGAACACAATATTTCCCTCAAAGAATTATGGGCACTGTAGTTTACCCTTCACAGAATTACAATTCCCAGCAACCCTCAACATACAGTGCCCAGAATTATTTGAAGAGGAAAATGTCCTTTAAATGTATAGTGTGTACACAGCCCATGTGGTAGCCGGCTTGTGAGGGAACAGACCCTTCATGTCACTTTTGGAGAGAGAAGTTTTTTTACTCATTTCATTTCAACCATAATGAAATCATTGTTTATTTTTTTCTGCTCTTTCCTTTTCTGCAGTGAAAGGCTATTAGCTCCTATGTGAAAGCCACCTGCTGCTTATTCTGGCAGCATGACCTATTATTGGATTAGAGCATGACCTGCCCCTGATCTAGGGTCATCCAGACTTGCTTTCATGCTACATTTCTAGGCACAGGTCTGTGCTTTAAAGCTCCCTGTCTAAGCATTTTTTTAATTATTATTTTTTGGCCCCAGTGTTTTCCCCATGAAACCTGCTCTTTACTGCTGAATTGGAGCAGACATGCTATGTGCAATGTTATTAGCATTATCTATGTGGAAGCGGGACGCGGGTGGCACTGTGGGTTAAACCACAGAGCCTAGGACTTGCCGATCAGAAGGTCGGCGGTTCGAATCCCCGCGACGGGGTTAGCTCCTGATGGTCGGTCCCAGCTCCTGCCAACCTAGCAGTTCGAAAGCATGTCAAAGTGCAAGTAGATAAATAGGTACCGCTCCGGCGGGAAGGTAAACGGAGTTTCCGTGCGCTGCTCTGGTTCACCAGAAGCAGCTTAGTCATGCTGGCCACATGACCCGGAAGCTGTATGCCAGCTGCCTCGGCCAGTAAAGCGAGATGAGCACCGGAACCCCAGAGTCGGTCATGACTGGACCTAATGGTCAGGGGTCCCTTTACCTTTATATGTGGAAGCACCCCAACACATTTCAAACCCTCCCTGGGGCTCTGGGTGCCTGAGCACCCACAAAACTCCCCATGAAGGGGCTGGGCACCGGCAAATTTTGGCGCCAGGGCCATGCACACTGCATAGCACTGGCATGCACGGCCCCGGGCACTCACAATTGCGGGGCCAAGCTGTCACTCCTGCTGCTGGCAGAGGAGCCTCTGATTTCTACACACAAGCCTATTGAGTTTTGGGTGATCACAGCATTGGAGAGGGAGGCACTGTTGCCTGTTAGTGGGAGGGATTGTGCTTGTGCTCTGTATGTGGGCAGGAGTGACACCCATGCTGTCATTGGGCATGGATTGGTACTTTTTCTGCATGGGTAACTGGAGGTGACATAGAGTCATAGAGCTGGAAGGGACCCCAAGGCTCATCTAGTTCAGCCTCCTGCAATGCAGGAATCTCAACTAAATCTCAACTAAAGCATCCATGACAGATGGCTATCCAACCTCTGCTTTAAAACCTCCGAGGAAGGAGAGTCCACAAGCTATCGAGGGAGTTCGTTCCACTGTCAAACAGCTCTTACTGACATAATGCCAAGGACCTTCTAACAGTATTATCTTGGTCTCTGGTTTGCTGCTGGAGTGCATATGATTAGGACAATATCATGCACTGGCCTTCTCCTGGAACAGTGGGATTGTAGGATCAACATACCCAAGCATGATGTCCTTAAATACTCCTTGTGAATGACTGCCAGGAAAGCACCTTGATCCACGATTATGATCTTAAAGATTAAATCTTGCACTGAGACTCTGCGCATGCAACATACCAGATAATGTGAACCTCATGGTATGCATCTTTAGATAATGTCATATTCTTAGCTAATTCTGGGATCATGGTGCATTTTCTGGAATGTGCTCTCCCAATCTGATTCCTTCACTGTTGCCAGTGTACGAATGATCTAAAAGTCATAAGTCAAATGGTAAATATTCAACTTGCTAGCCATCAGCTTGAAAATACACTCTACCTGTGATGTTCAACCATTTCCAAATGTTAGATTTTTAATGACAGCTTTTATTCTTGCCTTACAGTCACCTATGTCAAATTGCCCATGCAAAAATACTAGATTGAAAGTCTTTATGTATAGGTACAGCATGCATTATTGAGAGTGAATAAGAAAAATAAAAGTGATTAATCCAAAGGCCACATTATAGCTCCAGCCAAAACATATTATGCCAAGGTACTTCTTCCAAGTGGTATTTAATATACCCCCATACCTGTTGATTTTTATTTGGAGTCCTGTGGATTCTTCTACATAGTCAGCCTTTGGGTGTGATGTAGTGGTTAGAGTATCGGACTAGGACGCTGGAGACAAGGATTCAAATCCTGACTCGGCCATGAAGCACACTGGGCTAGTCACTGCCTCTCAGCCTAACCTATCTCAAAGGCTTGTTGTGCTTATTAAATGAGGAATGGGGAGCACCACAGCACCTGAACTGTTTGGATAAAAAGGTGATATTACATGCATGCAATCAATCAATCAATCAATCAATAATACTTCCACCCTATACCGATTTACCTAGGAGTAAGCTCACCAAACAAAGTGTTATTTCTGAGTAAACATACATAGGATGGTGCTGTAAATAAATTGCAAGTCTTTGCTGCTCTCTAGTGGAAAATGCAATAATGGCTTTTACAGCACAGCACTGATAACTATATACTTGAAATAAAGGCAAGAATCGAAGGTAATTTACGCATACCCCTAGATTATTGTGTGAGCTTCTGCAGAAATATGTACAAGGTTGTTCTCCATTCATCACTTCCCTCACTGTTGATTTCTTAAGTCTTGTCAAGCAGCAATATTGTGAGCAGAAAACTCTGCTGAACATGCACTTGAGGTCATTGATACTACTGCAACTCATATTTAGTTTTTGCAACCAGCAGCTTCATTGCTTGAGAGGAAGAAGTACTACAGCGACAGTTGTCTAACTGTACCCCTGATACCAGGCAGGCAGCTGCGCTGTATCCATTTCAGTGCCTGCTTAAAACATTTTTGTTTAGGCAAGACTATCCAGAGATGTAGAAGTAGCTTTTGAAGCTACTGTGGATTTTAATATTATTTTAATGCTTTAAAACAGGCTTCCTCAATCTTGGCCCTCCAGATGTTTTTGGGCTACAACTCCCATGATCCCTACCTAGCAGGACCAGTGATCAGGGATGCTGGGAATTGTAGTCTCAAAACATCTGGAGGGCCGAGGTTGAGGAAGCCTGCTTTAAAATATATTTTAAACTTTTTTTTACCAAGAATTTTATTGTTTTTATTCTATATTTTTGTAAACCACTTAGATGCCTCCTTACAATCAAGTTGTGTATAAATTTTGTTAAATAAGTAATTCCCCTTAATGCTGAATCAGAAATGAAAACCCAGAAAAAAATATACAACCTGTTTGGAAAACTGTGTTCATGTTACCTGGGAATTCAAAGGGACTTCCTTCTGAGTAGGCATGTTTAGGGTAGCAGCCTTATTTAACTTGAAAAGTTCTCCACCTATGAAAGATTCCATTTTCCACCTCCTGACCTAGAGCTTCCTGTTTTCTACTCTTGATTCATGATGCAAGTGAAACTAGGGTCCTTTGCTGATGATTGAAAAAGCCACACTTTTTGATTAGATGGAATATAAGCCATGAGCAACATTTATGTATTCTGAGCTTTTTAAAGTGCTTCACTATTAAATAATAAAACTATGCTAAAATTGGCATGAACTTAGTGCCAATGAAGCCAAAAAACCACTCCTGGGTAAAAAAGTTGACAACACAATCCTATACAGTACATATTTACTCAAAAGTAATCCCTACTGAACTCAATAGGACTTTGTTCCAGGTGAGTGTGCTGGCTGGGGTTGTTGCAGGCAAAGGGTGATATCCAAGTATGTCTGTCTACTAGAAGAACTTCCCTTTCCACTCCTCCCCACTGCAGCACCACACATGCCCTGCAAATCTGCTTTGGAGGGTTGGGGGACAGTCTAGAAAAAATAATTTGGGGCTGCAGGGAGAGTTAGAGAGGAAGGGCAGGTCTGTGAAGGCAATATTGGATATCACCCAAAGTCACTTGGCCTCTTTGATTCTTAATGTCATGTCTTCTTGGGGAACCGCAATGCTTACTTTATACATACATTGAAAGAGCTTGGGGCAGCTTTATTAAGTGATGCATTACTTTAAATAAGTTAAAGCCTAAGCATAAATGGGCCTGTAGTAACATCAAATTGGGTTCCCTGCACTTTTTTTTTTTACTGCCTACCCCACCCATATCCCATATCCTTCTGGTCAGTTTGTGGCATTTCAGGAAAGCCAGGTAGTTGCCATTTTCTCTTATTAGGTCCTCTCTCATGCGCTACAGATATTTCCCTTGAAAATGTAACTATTCAGTGATGAGAAACATACTGTATTGAATGAAAAGCAAAAATATGAATATCCAGTGCTCTGGCAGGACCAGTAGAGGGAGCTCAAATTACCAACACATGTGAACGATTAATATAATAAATGTTGTTGCTTGCACAAGCATTAATATAGACCAGGGGTCAGCAAACTTTTTCAGCAGGTGGTCAGTCCACTGTCCCTCAGACCTTGTGAGGGCTCGGACTATATTTTGAAAAAAATAATAATGGATGAATTCCTGTGCCCCACAAATAACCCAGAGATGCATTTTAAATAAAAGGACACATTTTACTCATATAAAAACACGCTGATTCCTGGACCATCCCCGGGCCTTAGTTTGCCTACCCATGATATAGACAAAGTCAATCCTAGCTGTCAGAAAGTCTGTTGGTTACTTTAAAGTTTAAAAGACTTAAGCAAACTTAAGAGAGTTAGAGAATGAGATTTCAACATTCAAGAAAACAAAAAAAATAAAATTATTTGAGCTCGCCAGTTGCCCAAAAGAATTCTCTGCAGCATCAGTACCATAATTTGTTTTGGCTATAATGCCTTTGGCACTTCTGAGTTTTGTTTTCACAGAAAGTTTCCAGCAGAGGCAATAAGGAAGCAGAATCCGACTACAGTGCGAAATTGCCACATACATAATCTCTGCTTCACGCCCATGCGACAGACTTGACCTAGTGGCTGGAATGCATTCAGAACATCACAAGACTTAAGTTTGGACACACCCATCATTTTCCTTCCTCTGTTGCTACCACTCTGCTGCTTCTGAATAATAATAATAAAAAGACAGATAAGTCTTCTTCTTGTTCTTCTTTTCCCCAGAAGTCCAAAAGCCCCCCCTTTTTTCTCCACTCCGTTTAGCACATGTCATTTTCTTCACAGACAACAGTTGTAAATGTTTTTAACAAGTTACAGGCTATGCTCATTCCTGTTCTTGGCTGTTTATACTTTATAAAATCCTGTAAACTGTATTTTAGTACCTTTTTCTTTTGCCCTCTGACATTTTAGAGCATACTAGATTTTAATTGTTTCTTACATCATCCCACTTTCTCTTGAATCTGTTGAACCAAAAGGAGCGAAAAGAACCCCAACCAAATTTTGCTCACATTCATTCCTCATTATCTTTGTTTTTCTCCCTTCCTCATCCCCAGTGTCAAAACGTATATTGCAAGCACCTTGGGGCTGAGATATTTATTTACAAAACATCATTCTATAGTGTGTTATATGCATGATGATGTATAAATAACGTGGGCTAAACACACATTGTGAGGGTTACTGCAATCCTAGCCACATTTACCTCGGAATAATTAAACTCAGTGATACCATTTACAAAGACGTGAGACCGGTCCTCTACCTGATTACATTTAGGCAGGCAACAAAAAACATTTTTTATTCTGCTGGACTTTTAATGGTTTTTAATTTACTCGTTCCATTTAGCTCAGTTGGTTAAGAGTGTGGTGCTGATTACGCCAAGGTCATGGGTTCAATCCCCTTACAGACCACCTCCACTGAAAAAGGGTTGGACTGGATGATCCTTGGGGTCTCTTCCAATTCTACAATTCTTTGTATTTTCCTTTTGGCAGCACCCTTTAATTCCCATCGGAGCAACTGGAGAAAGCAGAAGTCTAAATGTTTTCAGACTTGAATATCTTATTTTCTTAGTCGCCTGTAATAAATATATTAACATACACAACAACATAACACATACACAATTTGAAAAATTCCTATTTTGTTTTCTTCTTGGGATCCCCTTGCAAGGGGTCAAAAGCCAGTATAAATAGGTTTTCATTATATACAAAGAAGCATGCTTAGGATTGCATCTGAGGAAGTTGGGCTGTCGTGTCATCATCCTAAACGGTGCCACAACGCTCTTGTGACTCTTTATGTGGATGCAAACCTTGCGCCTGAAGAAAAAAGCCCACCGGCTGGACCTGAGGATGTCGGAGGAGGCCTAGCTTCCCACGTTGCCCTATTTTCCCTCTCCCGACTCACTGACAGCGCCACGGCCACGCCCGGGTCCTGGGGCCCCGCCCAGTCCCACGCTCACCACACGTCAGTCAGCCTTAGCCCCGCCCCTCGCCCCCATTCTTCGAATGCTGAGGGGCGCCGGTGCCCCCGCCCACCGACACACACGTCACTGCCCCGCGCCCCCTCCCTCCCCTCCGGCGCCGTGGGTGAGGTCAGTGCCGCGCGCCTGTCACCCAAGCTTCCCTCCTGTTCGCGCTGAGCTGTAATCAAGGCCGCGCTGCAGAGGGAGGCAGGCGGGCGGTGCTGCTGCTGCTGCTCTTCCTCTGCTGCTTCTTTCTCCTGCCAGGGGCTTTTCGCCTCCTCTCCGGCCGGCCCGTGCTGCCCTGCGCTGCGAGGCCATGGAGCTGGCGGACGGCGTGGTGTACCAGGAGGACCCGGGCGGCCCCGGCCCGGCCATGATGTCGGAGCGGGTGTCGGGTCTGGCGGGCTCCATCTACCGCGAGTTCGAGCGGCTCATCGGGCGCTACGACGAGGAGGTGGTGGCCGAGCTGATGCCGCTGGTGGTGGCCGTGCTGGAGAACCTGGACTCGGTCTGCGCGCACAGCCAGGAGACCAGCGTGGAGCTGGAGCTGCTGCGGGACGACAACGAGCAGCTCCTCACCCAGTACGAGCGGGAGAAGGCGCTGCGGAAGCAGGCCGAGGAGGTGAGTGAGGAGGAGGAGGAGGAGGCGGGAAGGAGCGGGGCGGGGGGGGGGCTGCTGCTGCTGCAGGGCCGCCAGGAAGGGTCCCAAGGGGAGGGGGTGAGAGAGAAGAAGAAGAAGAAAGGAGGAAGAGGAAGATGTGTATGTGTTTTGGAAGAGTGGCATCCCAGGGTGTTGGCGGGATGGGAGGATGAAAGTTTTGGGGAGGGGGATGAGGCAACTTCGCTGGTGCAGGTTTGGGTGTGGCAGTTGGGGGACGACGACACAAAGAAGTACAGTGGTACCTCGGGTTACATACGCTTCAGGTCACATACGCTTCAGGTTACAGACTCTGCTAACCCAGAAATAGTACCTCGGCTTAAGAACTTTGCTTCAGGATGAGAACAGAAATTGCGCGGCAGCAACAGGAGGCTCCATTAGCTAAAGTGGTGCTTCAGGTTAAGAACAGTTTCGGGTTAAGAACGGACCTCCGGAACGAATTAAGTACTTAACCCGAGGTACCACTGTAGCAGCGTTGAGCCCCCATGGAAGTGGCATGTGTCAATGCAAGTGGGGTGGAAGGAAGTGGACATAAGTGGAAGGAAACCGCTGAGGGAGCAGGCTGACACAGGGACAGTAGTGTGAAGCTGCCAGGGCGGGACCTGCAGGAGAGCCTGGTGTGTTCCATAACTCAGAGGATAAATGCTGTTGTGTGTGCAGCAGAGGGTGATGTGGCAGGGCTTTAGTATCTTGCCTGGGAGCTTCCTCACGGAATTGGTTGGGCTGCTGTTAAACTCTAGAATTCTGGCCAAGGTGATTCTTACGCTGTAGTAATGCCTGGACTTCGGAAAGGTTCCTTGTATTGTTTTCAACGCTCCCCTTCTCTGGGGCAGCATGCTAACTTCCTTAGTGGGTAGCTGTCACATGTTAATCATGCAACATGAAGCCTAGATAAATGCCTAAGATGTGGATAGTCTGTACTCCCTGGAATTGGACAGTGATTGTCTTCAGGACTGATGGATGAAAATGTCAGTTAAAGCAACAGGTGGTGTAATCAAATAGTCCTTCACTGAAAAGTCAGCATCTTAAACATCAGTGGTGAGTGCCACATTATTTATATCACATTTTAGACTTTGTTGCTACCGTATCATGTTATTGCCTTTGTTACTTATCAAATTGTGCGCTTTTTAGAAAATGGGTAGATACACTGTTCTTAATATTACTGATTTTTGAAGAGCGTGTACAGTGGTATCTACCCAATTTCTAGAAAAGCTGAGAACAAGCATAGTGTGATCAGTGATAAAAGCAATATAGTCCATGCTTGGTATATTTCCTCTGCGTTGGGAAAGCAGCTAGGAAGGCAGATTTTGAATGGACATAGAGCAAGAAGTGAAATGGTTAAGCAGACCACCTCACACATCTCTTCTGTTCACAATCTTCAAGGCTGCTTTTCATTAAAACAACAACAAAACCAAAATCAAACTTCAAGGGGAAGAATCACACAACTGAGCATCATGTGCAGTTTGGTCCTTTGATGCTTTGAATGCATGGAGTTTGTTTAAAATATGAGCTGGACTGTGTATCTGAAGAAGTGTGCATGCACACGAAAGCTCATACCAAGAACTAACTTAGTTGGTCTTTAAGGTGCTACTGGAAGGAATTTTTTTATTTGGAGTTTGTTTATTAAAGTATTTTTCCCCCTCCTACTCTCCAGCCAAAAAAGGCTCCCAGAACAGCTTTACATATCATGAAAAATACTGTCCCTGGCCTCAAATGCACAGTCTAATAAGACACAACACAAAAGGAAAACCAGGAGGGAGGAGGAAATAAGCAAAGTCAGGTTCAAGTTCTGACTTAAAAGGTCTAATGACCTACAGGAATGGAAAAGTCCAAGGAGAGGAAGCACTTAAAGTGCAGGTTTCGCAGCTGGGCCAGTGGAGTAGTCATGCATCCCTTCTCTTTCATCCTCTGCATCCTATTTACCTGATGTAAATACTGTTGCTAGGTAGAAATTGATGGCAGGAAGAGCCTGGCTTCTTAGCAGGACAGATAGTGGCCTTGCATCTTTTCTCCTCTCTCCCCTACAGCAGCCTGGCGTAGTGATTGCTGGCAGGTGATAAGTGCCAGGTTCAATCCCTACAACACTTAGTTTAAAATATGAGCTGGACTGTGACCCTGCTCAGCTGATACAGTATGATGTTCGCATGTGCTTTGTTTACTTAGAGTAACAGTTTATACTATTGCAAGCAGAAGTAATCTTGGGTATCACTGGTGTTGCTTTCAATTTAGAAAAAAAATATCTCTGTATTGTGTACCAAGCACCTGGTTATTCTGTTTAATACTGGTGCCTAGGGACAAGAAATATTTTTCTGGTGCAGTGTGTGGCTTTGAATTGAAAAATAAATTGAATGCCATGGCAATCAATAATATGCTACAATGTACCTGGACCAAGGTAGGTAAGCTACACACATTTTTAGTATGCTTTTTGTACATAGTATATGTACACCTCAGGTTTTACCTTTTAATTAGCAAGTAACATCTTTATTACTAAGTGGTCAGTCCTTTAGGATTAGGATATGGGAATAAAGTTCCTGGCCCTGCCTGATATATTTTTGTGTGTGACAAACCAGCTTCATAAACAAAGATGCTGTGTGGAGCATAAATTGTGATTTAAATAGAAATTTCAGTGACAGCTATTGGTTGCATATTACTTATTGACTTGCTTTAAGTAAGGATCCTCTCACTTAGATTTTACTCATCACTGCTAGTGTGTCAAACATCCAAATGTACACCAGGAGGCAAAGTAGCAACATCACCTATGCATAGATGCTGTTGCTGTAGTGTTTTCACTATTTTGTTACTTTTGTGTTAAGTATGTACCATTTAGTAATCATGTAGAAGTTAGTTGTTAAGCCATTATGTATTGCTCTCCATAAAGTGAATGGGTTACTGTAGATGCATGCAATGCTTGTTCATGTGGCTTGGAAAGCAGCAAAATCTATTTATACCTTGTTTGCACATGCTTGGCTGACTGTACTGCAGGTGCAAATGAAAAAATGAACTTGTGTTTTCCAGTTATGTTAAGCCAAAATTTTAAAATGTGGTCCTAATGTAGAAAGTTAATATACTTGTAGATGTCATAAACAAATGCCCAGGATTAGCTCCTCTGAGTAAAATTGTGCAACTTGTGAGAATTAGTTGATTATAGTTAAATATTTTGCTGTAAAATATTGGTGATTTGTTGCTTACCCATAGGACACGTCCAAGTATATGTTTTGCATGTGGCAAGGTTCCTTGATACACTTCAGGCATTTTCAACTAAAATGGATGTTGAATAGCAGGCCTGGAAAAAATGACTGCTTGAGACCGTAGAACTGTTATGAATGAATAAATTTTATCCTTCTCAATGACAAAAACAGTCTTTGGGGAGCTTAATGAGATAAAAATTACATAGAATTATAAAACCACAGTCATAAAGTGTTTAAATATAGGATATAAATCAGAAACAGAAATAAAAACAAATGCATAGCAGAATCTAAAGTTTCAGATTTTAAACTACGTATATCTTATTAGCTTATGTTATTAAATATGTTATTAATATTAAAATCTTGAGAAAATAAAAATATAATGCTTACCTGCCGCTGCAAAAGACCAGAGCATAGGTGCCGAGAAAGCCCTTTTAGGGAAAGGGCATTCCGCTACTTGACTGCCACCATTAAAAATACACTTAATTATTATTATTATTATTATTATTATTATTATTATTATTATTATTATTTATACCCCATCCATCTGGCTGGGTTTCCCCAGCCACTCTGGGTGGCTCACAATATATATCAGAACATACTAAAACATCAAACATTAAAAACTTCCCTAAACAGGGCTGCCTTCAGATGTCTTCTAAGAGTCAGATAGTTGTTTATTTCCTTGACATCTGAAGGGAGGGTGTGAAAAATGAATGTAATATTTTAGCTGCAGTTCATTCATTTTCAGCTTTATATTCCTGTTATAAAAAAGTGTGCCTAGACATTCCGTTGTTGTGCCCAGAACCTAGGTTTAAGGTGCCATCACATTTACTCCTGTGGGGTTTTTATTTCTGCAATGAATTCAAATTAATCCATCAGTATATCTGAAGGAGCGCCTCCACCCCCATTGTTCTACCCGGACACTGAGGTCCTGCACCGAGGGCCTTCTGGCGGTTCCCTCACTGCGAGAAGCCAAGTTACAGGGAACCAGGCAGAGGGCCTTCTTGGTAGTGGCGCCCTCCCTGTGGAACGCCCTCCCACCAGATGTTAAAGAGAACAACAACTACCAGACTTTTAGAAGACATCTGAAGGCAGCCCTGTTTAGGGAAGCTTTTAATGTTTGATGTATTACAGTATTTTAATATTTTTATACCCAGCCAGGTGGGTGGGGTATAAATAAATTATTATTATTATTATTATTATTATTATTATTATTATTATTATTATTAAAAGCATCTGAATTTCCCCTCTTTGAATGCTTTATGTCTGTATGTAGTGGTGAAGTGTGAGCAAATAGAAATACATGTGTGCCTTTTTTAAAAATAGCGATGCCAAAGTATCAGTCATGATGGTCTTTGCTTTTGTTCAGTGTTCCTTTAATGCATGTGGTGATTTCTCATAACTGATAAGAGTTTTCAGAGAGTGAGGTATAATCTTGGTATACTAGAAAGTTTCAGGAAATGGAAGAATCAAATGACCAGCCAGAGGTTTGCATGTGACTGCTAATTAATGACGTTGCTTTTCCAAAACGAGCACTCTGAAAAATAACTTCAGTTGAAAAGGGATCTTTATATCTAAGATGTTCCAAAACAAAAAAATAGATCTGGATGCTCTTCCTTCTGTGTTTCCTGTGCGCTGCAGGTTTTTTTGCTACTTTTTGAGTGGTGGTTTGCCTATGAATCATCTGACCATTTGTTCCTTCCAGTGATCCTGTATTAGGTTCTCCTGTTTATCTTCAAATGTTTGGTTATTTTAAGGGGTCTCTAGGGATGAATGGGGTGTGTGGTAGAATTAGCCTTGCTCCTCGTCTCCTTCCTTTCTTTAAATCTCCTGAGAATTGCGTATTTTGTGCAATCTGTGAATGATCCCTCACAGACATTCCTTGCTTCTTGGACTGAACTTTATATGAAACAGGGGGAGTGAGAGAAGGCGGACTACAAAGAAATGGCAAGCCTCTACCACTTTTGTCAATTGACAATGTTTGAATTTGGAGGATCGAATCTTGGCTTTAGAAGCCAAGATATAAATTCACCTTCTGCACCCACAAGAACCTCCTTCACTTCCTCTTTGGGGTGAGTAGGAAAGCAGTCCAGGAAGCTTTTGAAACCATGGCTTAATATCCTGGCTTGCTCCATGATTAAGCATAGTTTCTCAGTCCCAATGTAATGGGAGGCTGTGGTTCACTGTGGCTTCCTGATTTGTTTCCCTGCTTTCAGAAAGGGAGGGGTGCAGGGACTTTATGTGAATCCTTGATTTGAAGCCCCAAACCAGAGAACATGCCTATTTATTTTTAAGCAAGTTCAGTATTGAGCCATCATAACATTGTGTTTGGAGAGGCTCTGAGATGTTGATCAGTGCAGGAAAATATAAACCAGAAGCATGTTATAGATGTCTCAGAGTGGCATGGGCCTGCATGGAACAACTATTGCAAGTGAAGTCCCCCTTTTCCACCTGTGGTTTGTTGGCAAACAACCCTCATAAACCACTTTTACACACTGTTGTCTGGTACAGTAATTGTGCAATGGTTTTGTCACAAAGTTGCCTGAATAGTTATTTGGTGTGTATTTTACAAGTTTGGGGGGGCCTTATTGGTCTAGTACATCCTTGAATTATGACAGTTTTCCTAACTGTTCTGCTGTTTTCATAGGAGAGAGACTTGGTATGTTAATACAAATAGTATTTAAAGGAGGTGGAGGCAAGAACTCATTTATTCTGTTAAATTTCTTAATTTCAGAAGAACACTTGAACTGAGAGTTGTTTACTCTGCAATGCCAAAAATGAAGTGCTCTTAGAAAAGTAAATACTGTATGCCTTAACAATGGCATTCCTTTGTACAACTAATATGTATGAAGAATTAAGATAGGCCCATGCCAGAATGGTTCACAGTGTTAAAGCCTCAATGTAAAATGAGTAAGGGATAGCTAAGGGAGAACAGTCCAGCTTACTTCTAAATAAAGACTTTTTTTCAGGTTAGCAATTATCATTCAGTTTCAGCTTGGACCTTTCGTGGTAGTTCTAACTTGCAGCTTCAGGTAATTGTATTGTGACCTGAAGTTATGCAGCACTAAGGAAGTGTAGGATCTATTGCTTTTATTGGTATAGAGTGTGATAATGACAGGGTCAGAGGGAAGTAGGTGATGTGATAAGAGCTTTCAATGAAGACTTTTAAGTAGTGTAGAACTACCGTATTTTTTGCACCATAACACTCACTTTTTTCCTCCTAGAAAGTAAGGGGAAATGTCTGTGCGTGTTATGGAGGGAATGCCTACGGGTGGCCGGGGGGGGGGGAGATCTGCTGCAGTCATGAGCAGAGGATCCATGGTTCCCCTTCCTTCCCTCCTCCGTGGCTCGCTTTGAAACAGCAAAGCGGGAGAAGAGCCGCTGAGTGGGAAGGAGAGAGGGACAGAGAGCCTGCTTCTTTAAAGGAGCAAAGCGGGAGAGGAGAGGAGCCTTCTCCCCTTAAACCCCTCTTCTGTTCCGTTTTTTGGGGGGTTCAGGCCAAAGTTGTTGAGGTTTGTGAAGAGCTCTAAAAGAATTTCTCCAGACTGAGTAAACTGGTGGTAAAATGGAAATGCAAGTTACTATAAGCAAGTGCAAAATGATCCACAAAAAATCTAAATTTCACGGACTCTTGGGGTCTGAACTGGCAACAATAAGACTTTGGGGTCATAGAGGATAGCTCAAGGAAGATGTCAGCCCAGAGTGCAGCAGCTGAGAAAAAGGTGAATGCCATGCTGGGAATCATTTGGAAAGGGATTGGAATGTCACAATGCCATTATGCAAATCTACAGTGCAGCTGCACTTGGGGTAATGTGTACAATTCTAGCTGCCTTACCTCAAAAAACCTATGGTAGAGCTGAAAAAGGTTTAGGAAAGGGCAACAGAACTGATCAAGGGATGGAGAAACTCCCCTTTGAGGAAAGCTTACAGCTTTTGGAGGCTTTTTAGTTTTCGAGAGAAGGCAAGAAAGAGGCAACGTGATAGAAATGCATGCAATCATGTCTGGTGTGGAGAAAGTGGCTAGAGATAGGTTTTCCTTCCTTGGGCAGGCTTCCTCAAACTCGGCCCTTTGTAGTTTTGAGACTACAATTCCCATCATCCCTGACCATTGGTCCTGCTAGCTAGGGATCATGGGAGTTGTAGGCCCAAAACATCTGGAGGGCCGAGTTTGAGGAAGCCTGAACTTGGGGGACAGCTGCTGAAGCTGAATGTTGGAAGATTTTGGGCAGACCAAACAAAGTACTTCCTCACGTGGTGGATAGCTAAGCTACAGATCTTGCTTCCACAAGAGCCATTACTGGCCACTAACTTAGATGGCTTTAAAATATGACTAGACAGATTGACATTAGATTAGGTTGAAGCTATCAGTGGCTACTTGGCATGATGGGCTAAGTTCTACTTCCATTGTTAGAGACTAAAGGTAAAGGGACCCCTGACCATTAGGTCCAGTCATGACCGACTCTGGGGTTGTGGCGCTCATCTCGCTTTATTGGCCGAGGGAGCCGGCGTACAGCTTCCGGGTCATGTGGCCAGGATGACTAATCCGCTTCTGGCAAACCAGAGCAGCGCACGGAAACGCCGTTTACCTTCCCGCTATTTATCTACTTGCACTTGGACGTGCTTTCGAACTGCTAGGTTGGCAGGAGCAAGGACCGAGCAACAGGAGCTCACCCCATTGCAGGAATTCAAACCGCCAACCTTCCGATCGGCAAGTTCTAGGCTCTGTGGTTTAACCCACAGCGCCACCCATGTTAGAGACTACAGGCCTCTAAATACAAGTTGCTGGGAATGACAAGTAAGAAGAATGCTGTTGTACTTTCAGGTTTCCCATAGGCATCTGGTTGGCCACTGTGAAAGCAGGATGCTTCTTATGTTCTGAAGGCTGATTGCCACAAGCAAAAGTTTATTCCCTATGGTGGCCCCCTGACTATGTATTTCCTTTCCAATGGACCTACATTAGACTTCTGCATCCTAGGCTTTTCAGAAAGGCCTAGAGATCTCCCCCTCCACCCCACTTGACCTCCCAGGCTTTATGTTAATTAGCTGGGTGATGTTCTGATTGAATTATGTTCTTTTGGGGGTATGTGGGGTAGATTTTAGGTTTTCAAAAAATATATACAGTATATTATTTTTTCTTTCATTGTTTCATTGTTCAAGTAAGCTGCTTTGGATGGGCATTTGCCCTCCAAAGAGGCCTAAAAATATTTTAAGCAACACATAAAATGCACATGCCCATGAATATTTTGTTTCTTTTTTGAAGAAATTTATTGAATTTGAAGATTCTCAAGAACAAGAAAAAAAGGATCTGCAGATAAGAGTGGAAGCTTTAGAGTCGCAAACCCGGCAGCTTGAACTGAAAGCAAAAAACTATGCTGATCAAAGTAAGTGGGACTTTATCAGTGGATTATAACTAATTATAACCATTGCATGGTTTGCATGATATTTTCACTCTTATCTTCTAATAGAAAAGAGCATAAAATGAGTGCACCAGTATAATTCACTAGCGGGAGTGTTTGCCTTTTCATGTATGTATGTGTGATTTTTGTTTTGTGTTGACTGATGTCCAAGATCATCTTCTCACTAACTTTGTTAAGACTTTCTTGAAGTGCAGTTTCAGCTTCTTTTCTCACCCAAAAAACAATGGGTGATATCCAACTATAGAGACCCACTTGCACAATAGACTACAACACGTACAAATGGGATATCCCCCTTTCCCCCCCGCAGCCCCACAAATCTGCTGTGGAGTGTTTAGAGCAGAAGATCCTTGCATTGTGCAGGACTAGATTATTATTGTTCTTATTGATTGATTTTATGTACTGCCCTATACCCAGAGGTCTCAGGGCGGTTCACAGAATCTTGCAGTCCCTTCCAACTCTGCAGTTCTATGATTCTGTCATTCTATGTCCAGAAATGTCAAAGCAACCTTGATTCTACTGATCTTACAATTCAAAAGTGGCTAGGAATCTTGTTAATTTAATGTTAGCTATGGCTCAGAGTTTCTTAAGCTGATAGAAGGGCCTTGGGCTACTAGCCCTGTAGGATTTCTCATTTGTATAGCTGACTTTATCATATCACAAACTACTTTTGAAACCCCTTTCAAAGCAGTTTACCTTGTGGCAAGAGGGGATGGGGGATGAGGCTATTGCTAAAGTCTGAAGTCTTGTCAGCTGATGGAACTTGTTTCATAGTTCCTTGGATGCAGCTCAAGTGTGTTTTTGTTTTTAATTTAACCAGTAGCGAATATTTTGCTGCTACACAATTGGCAAGGTTATAATTGCTCTCTAAGGACACTGGAGTGGTTTATTAGCCTCAAAGTAATTCTGGGAGATAGTCATATGTAACATCCTTATCCATGGTCAGCGGAGCATATGATAAGATTGTATCCCATCCTTCTCCTGGTTTTTCCATGTGGATTCCTGGCCACTTTAAATATGGCTGCTGTTTTAATGCTAACCAGGGTTTGCTAGGATTACTAATCAGCTTCAAACCTCAATTAAAGGTAAAGGTAAAGGTAAAGGTACCCCTGCCCGAACGGGCCAGTCTTGACAGACTCTGGGGTTTGTGCGCCCATCTCACATCTATTGGCCGGGGGCCAGCGCTGTCCGGAGACACTTCCGGGTCACGTGGCCAGCGTGACAACGCTGCTCTGGCGAGCCAGAGCCGCACACGGAACGCCGTTTACCTTCCCGCTGGTAAGCGGTACCTATTTATCTACTTGCCCCCGGGGGTGCTTTCGAACTGCTAGGTTGGCAGGCGCTGGGACCGAGCAGCGGGAGCGCACCCCGCCGCGGGGATTCGAACCGCCGACCTTTCGATCGGCAAGCCCTAGGCGCTGAGGCTTTAGCCCACAGCGCCACCCGCGTCCCCAAACCTCAATTACAAATCTTCTATAAGAGGGAACTCTGGTTAGTGCTAACCGTGGTTAATGTTGGTGCTGAAATAAGTCTGTAGGCCCCCAAACAGTGACCTGGAATGCAACCCTCAAGTGAATAGGAAGTTGCCTGTAAAGTGTAAAACATTGTAATAGAATGGCCCAGTCACATGAATTCAGAATGTGCAGTCCCTGACATGGATTTTAAAAATGAATAAAGGGGATGGAAAAACTAGCCACAGCCTTTAACCCTTAGTTGCCCATTGCAACCCACCTCTGCCCCCTTTTTCTGCCTCTACCAGCATGATGGTGTTGTGGTTGCGTGGATGGGGTTGTGATGAGACTGGGCACAGAAGGGAGTCAGATCGTGGAAGCAACCACTGATGTACAGCTGCCTTATTTCAGAACCAGCTGTAACTGGCACTAATCATGAATCCAACTGCTGCAATGTACCTTGAGTGGCTTGATCACAAAATCCCATTAGAGAAAATTAAATCTCCTCTCGCATCTTGTCTCATTCTTGTTTTAACCAATAAAGAAGAATCCTCTCTAAAGATTGCCACAGAGTTTGTCGTCATGCTGTAATAGCAAAGGAAACACAGGATTGTGAAGCTGCTTGCTGCTTCATCTTCATGCTGAGAAGTCAACAGTTCTTTTTGAGACATTGCCCAAGGCTTGTGCTTTTTGAAAGCTTCTCTTGCTATGAATTTATGCACTGGATTACCTCAAAATGCCACTTGGGATATCTTTTTGGCTTCCATTGCTTGTTTTGCAAGGTTATAAGTAAGGTGATGAACTAATGCTTTGAGAATTTCCAAAATTTGGAGAGCTTTGAACTATAGCCTGAAATCTGTAATGCTGAGAGCTGTTTCTCACGGTCATCTACAGGGAAAAAGAAACATATTTGTCATGAAGTCGTAAATAAGTTGTCCACTGTTCATTGAAGCTGCCCAGCAGGTTCTTAAATATTTGGATGCATTTCAGATCTCACAGCAAATACATGGTAAACACAAGGGGGAAATGAAGACCTATATGCAGTGGAGGGCCTCGGGTTTATCAAATTGTCTAGGACACAAACAGTGCAGAATATCCTCAATAGCACATTGATACCATAGCAGCTAGCTGTTCCGGTTGATCTTAAATGCCTGTTTGCAGTGTTAGTTTTGAGCTATGAAATTTACTTTGGAATATTGCATGGATGTACCTTATTATAAAACTGGAGTTTCATCATTGGTTATGCTGTTAATCCATTTGGTTTAGGTTTATAGACAATTAATACTTTGAGAAAGCAATCACATTAGTCAAACTTGCCTTCTTTGGTCCTCACGGTCTATAGCTTTAAGAGAACTTCTGTTGCAGTTGTGGAATTAGTTCTAGGAACTGTGTAGGTTTTGCCCTTTTATGACACCTGCAGTTTTTATGTGCCACTAGGCCTGCTCACACATGTGCTTTGGCTGATTTAGGGACCATGTATGTGTGGTTCTTACGTTTGTGGTTTCTGTTTATGGATTGGGAATCAGATGCTTAGTTCCCTGATCCAATAATCACCTTTGACAGTATAGATTTATCTGCTTGGAGGATTGAAGTAGCAGAGTTTGCCTCCACCGTACCCCAGAGTGGATTGATGGTGTCAGATCTGAACTGATTGACTAGTCAATCCTATGTATCTCTACTATCTCTTAAAGAAAGCTATCGGGTTTGCTTGGAGATTTTACTCAGAACTATGTGCTTTAAAGACATCTGTTTGTTATTTATTATTTCAAATTTATAGTCTACCCTCCCCCAAAGGGAGCCTAGGGCAGCTAACAACCAGTATTAGAAACTGAGATATGAAAGCTAGGAACTAAATGGCACCTTAAACCTGAGTTGTGGACACCACAATGGAATGTCAGAACCTATCAGCTTGCCTTACACTGCAGTGATTTCTTGGAAGTCGACCAGGCAGGAATTTCTCCTCCCACACCCTCAGTGGCAGCAATAGTGGCAGTTTTAATCTGAAATCTTAGGTGCAGTACCGCACCCAGAGCTCAGAAATTGCTCGCGTTAATGAAATTCCCAGTCGCAAAATGTGCCTAGAACAATAGGAGTTTCACACGCTGATCACAACAATAAAATTACAATAAAAAAATTAAACAACACTGTTCAGGTAATGTAGACAGTTAGTACCAGCAATGTAAAAGTTTCATAAAACTACAGTTCAAAAGCATGGATAAACAGAAGTCATTTGACACATTTCCTGAATGCATATAAAGTGGGAGATAGACTGATTTCCACTGGAAAGGGGGTTCTGTAGCTGGGGTGCTGCCCTGCCTCAGTTCCCTCTTTGTTGTGCTTCTCCTATTGATGAGCTGTGCCTTGTCCACAGATTGCAAATTTGAGGCTGGAAAATGCTGGAGAAGGCACATTTTCAGTTCGGTCCCAAGTCATTTGGGACTCTTTAGGGGAACATATTAAACCTACTCTATCCCTGTTTTACCAAATGTGAGTGTGAACACTTGAAATTGGAAATGGCCCTGTGAATGTAAACATGACCTTCATCTATTTGGATCTCTGACTTTTAAATTTTATTGCCCTATTTAAACACAGGGAACCTCTGTTGAGACCATGCTAAATAATTTATTTAGAAAATGTTTACCCTCCCTCTCTCAGATTTGCAAGATGCTTCGTCAATAAATAATGCATCATAATGTAAATGAGGGGTTTCTGCTCTCAATGAGTGCTTTGAAACTCTTCATATTACCCTGAACATTCCCAGGAGATTTCTGTGTGCTGCTGCTGCTGCTCTCAGTTAACTCTCTTGCTACCTTTGTTTGATTCTCTGTGAAGGCCTCCAGAGAATGACATTCCAGTTTTCCAGTTACATTTGAATATCTCCTGATTTATGGGGTGTTCAGAAAGAAACGGTGCAACGTTACTAAATGAAATGAAATGCATCTTTCTCCCACATTGCTTTCAAATAGCATTGCCTGAAAGCAACCACCCACGAATCACATTTTGGCTAAGGTGGAGTTGTACTGGTGGATTACCAGGGTGGGCAGAGTCAGAGCAGCTCCTCAAGGTCCTGTACCTGGGCAAGAACAAAGGTGATCTTGTATATCCTGTAGCTTTCAGGTCATGGCAGTTGAAACAGCCAGTGGATGATGATGGTGATGGTGATGATGATGATGATGATTTGGCTAGTGGATTATTCAAAAAATGTGCAACTTACCTTTGCCCAAACAACAGCTTATTTTCCTGTACTCTTATACAGAGGCATACATGCCTGCTTGTATGTGCTGACAATCAGTGTTAGAAACTGGGATGGAAAAGCTGGGAGCCAAAGGGCTTCTGGGATCTGGGTTGTGGATGCCAAAACAGAATGTCTAGTTACCACTGGTGGGGGAGGGGAGTCGGCCGGCAACACTTCTTATTTATTATTTTAATAAGCATGAATTAATCTGCAATTCACATAAGTGACATATTGTTAATATCTTATTTTTGGCAGAAATTGCTAATACATGTTTAATTTGGTGTTTACAATAAAAACATTGGGACCATACTTTGGTTTTCAAAACACTCTGCTCTTTATTGCTAAACTCCTTAACATGTTGTCTATCCTTAACATAAACTTCGAGGCTTCAAAGCTGCATACATTGCAGTAATCCTTGAGTGTCAGCCATGCGCAAAAAAATGACACCCAGACTTATTGAAGTGCTCGCAAATGGAGAATCTTTAGGCGCAAAATGTGCCTGGTATCCTGCTGACAATGGTGAAATATTTTAAGGACTCTTAGGAGGAAGAAAGGTTGTTTACCCTGCTGACTAAGAATGGGACAACTGGCTAATTTAGAAGGTGGTTACTTTAAGCCACTAATAAAACACTATTTAGGGGATATGGAAACTTTAGGGGTCATGGAAGGCTTTTGAGAAGGGGGGATGCTTTAGCTGTGGATACCTGTCTTAGTTTGGATGAGAAGGGATTGGACTAGATTAAGTGGATCTTATAAGTAAGTGTGTGTTGTCGCCTGCGTGTCCTGCCAACCTAGCAGTTCGAAAGCACGAAGTGCAAGTAGATAAATAGGTACTGCTCTGGCGGGAAGGTAAACGGCGTTTCTGTGCGCTGCTCTGGTTCGCCAGAAGCGGCTTAGTCATGCTGGCCACATGAGCTGTACGGCGGCTCCCCTGGCGAATAAAGCGAGATGAGCGCCGCAATCCCAGAGTTGACCACTACTGGACCTAATGGTCAGGGGTCCCCTTTACCTTTACCTGTCGCCTGCGTGAGTACATGAAAAAAAAGAGACTCTGTGTGCTGTCCATTGTTGCATTCACTTGTGCAGATATCTTTTTTTAGAAGGCAGCAGTGAAAAGACTCAGTTCCTCTGCTTCAGACAGGTGGAAGAAAGTGGAAGCAATAGGTTGTTTCATTTTTGTTCCACGCTTCTTTTAGTTCCTCTGAGCAGTTTCATTTTAGGGAAAGCTTTAACTGGCTGAAGTACCTGGTGAATCTGTCCTGGCAACAGAGCCAATTTAGCAGGGTGCTAAGTTAGGCTTGCCCATCTGTTTCTGACTTGACTTTAGAATAGCAGGGCTTTGTTTCTTCCCCAGTGTCTGCTTTCAGTGGACCAGCAGATGTTCTGGTTGCTATCTTGTTAGCAAGGAAGTGTTATACTCAAGACCTCAGGTAGCCAACCTGTGACTCTCTGGGTGTTGTTGTATTCCAGCTCCCATCAGCCCCAGCCAGCATGGCCAAAGATCATGATGGAATTTTTACTTATTATTTTTTAATAACCTGTGTAGCCTGCTTTTCATCACAGATGTGAAATACAAAATAAAAAATCTGGGAGGCCACTGGTTAGTGACCTCTGCTTATGTGAGTGGGCAACAAAGATCACCTAATGTTCAGAAAATTGGTGCCTGTTATGCAAGTAGATGTAAATTGACTAACACTATATAGATATCTAAAAGACACCAGCCCTGCGTATAAGGCAAAGTTATCTGTTGTTGACTATATCCTCAAGTCATTGACACCTTTTACTCTGCGGGTATCTCTACATGTTGGCAAATTAGTAGTCCACTAGATGGAGCAGAAGCTATAGTTGTTGGATGGCTCAGTAAATAGGAATGGTTACATTTTGCAGTTGTGGACTAAAATGAAATGAATGGGAAAGATCTGCCTGCTTGGTTCTTGTGTTTTGTAGCTGCCAAGTGGGGAGAGTGGCTTGAAATGGACATGCATTAATAGCTGTAAATGTACTCTGGGTGGTGTTAAGGTCCTATATAAACTATAGATCTGTTATGAGTTCTTAATATGTATATTTAAAAAAAGAATGAATAGCACTTTCTAGAAAAAAGTGGCATCTTCATATATAATGGTTGCTATAATAGAGATGGGTTTAGTAAATTATTTCCTGAATCCTGCATAGGGACCTAGGAGCCTAGGCACAATACATCTAAATACAGTGGTACCTTGGTTCTCGAACTTAATCCGTTCTGGGAGTATGTTTGACTCCCAAAACTGTTCGAAAACCAAGGCATGGCTTCCAATTGGCTTCAGAAGCTTCTTGCACCCAAGCGGAAGCCGTGTCGGACATCTGGCTTCCGAAAAACGTTCGCAAACCGGAATGCTTACTTCCAGGTTTGCGGCATTCGGGAGCCAATTTGTTTGGGAGCCAAGCCATTCGAGACCCCAGGTACCGCTGTATTTCCTAAACATGCCATAACAGTTATATGCAATCCAAATTGGTATCTCATTTGATTTGGCAAAACAGGACTCCAGTTGGTGGGGAAACACTTGAAAATTAGGAATACTAGGTGATGGTGGGTACTGTTGTGTCAGGCAAACTTGTTCACTCCATCCCAGTTTCTCTTAATTTCTTACTTTCTCTTGATAGTATGTGTGGACTGACAATGGTATGTTCTTGGTAACCTATTGATTTGATTGCCTTTATAGTACATCTTGGCTCCCTTAATAATTTTTAGTACTGGGAGTGCACTTTTAGCATTACCAGAACCCTGGTGGTTGAATAGTCTGGTATAGCTCTGTCCACTTGTTGAAGAGCAGCTAGCCTCCTTGTTAAAGGTGAAGGGGCAGGATGCTTCTTCCATGTCAATCAGGCCCTTGACTGGAGAGCTTTAGTAGCAAAGTTCCTTGATTCTTGTTGGGCAACCTTAATTTCTTCAAGAACAGTGGAGATTGGATTAGGCCCTGACTCTGGGACTAGGTTTGGTGTTCCCTCCAAATGCCCTGGGCTGCAGCCTGACCTGCTCAATGCTCTCTTGAGAAAGCATTTGGAAGAGGAAGAAAAGCAGGAGCACAATTTTCTAAAAAACAGAGCAGAGTTGGTTTCTGTATGAATAGCTTTGAATTGTGGAAACCGGAGATGATGTCTGTAGACTCTGTTACTGTGGCTGTCAATGTCTGTTTCTGAGTGAATTAATTATCTTTTTCAGTTACCAGACTGGAAGAGAGGGAAGCAGAACTGAAGAAAGAATACAATGCTCTTCATTCAAGACATACAGAGGTAGGTAAAGAGATATTCCTTGGAGCTGTGCTTTGAGAAGGCAGCTGTGCATCAGGGACTTGGTGGGAAGGGCATCAAGGGAGCTTCTACTGCACCCGTGTTTGCCAAGGGCTCTCTAAAGCTTTTGCTGTGAGTTTTTGGAAGGTTTTCCGTGTGTTCATTGAAATCCTTTATATTAAATTGTAGGGCAGAGCCGGATTGATATTGGCAGCATGCATGATCCTAACATGATGTTTGCTGAGATGACTGAATTGAGGGGCAGGGGTGGGATGCAGGCTTATTAGCTTATTAGCCTAGCGGGAAACCAGAGTTCCCACTTAGTTTGTTTCAACTCTTTCTTTGCTTGAAAAGGTAGTCTGTCACCTTAGATAGTCATGTCACCCATTATGTTTCACGTGACTTAGAGAAAGACCTGATGATTAGCAGTCAAATTTCTTGAGATATGCCAAGACCCTCCTTGGGGAGTACAACTTACTTTTATTTTATTTTATTTCCCCCCTGCAGCTTCTCTATTATATTACACATTTTGAGTTTAGTACAAATATTCTTTGTTCAAAATATTGATAAATCGAACTGCTTATTTGCAAGAACAATTTGGCCAATGTAATTATGGTCAAGTTGATATAAACTTGTATTAGAAAAAAGCCCTCTCTGTTGCATGGAAACCAGTAGAAAAAAACTAAATTTTGTGACCAGTATTCATTAGCAGACGTGCATGATTTTGTTGGCTAAGGCATGTTTCATTATAAGGCCTTCTGACTTGCTTGAGGCATTTCTAGACAAAGACAATTGGGAGTTACACCAGGCCTCAATGTTTGCTCCAACACCTCTTGCTCAGTAACAAATGTCACTTACTGGCAAATTGGAAGATGAGGAATTCTGAGGTGGCTGGTCCATCTCCCCGCCCTGCACTAAGTCCCTCTAATAAAATGGCTGCCCATGTGGTTCTGTAGGGGCAGCCATGTATTTTTCTTGGCAGAGTCAGCATGTTGTAATTTGCAGCTCCATTTTCAATGTGTGCTGTTGTAGCAGATACAATTTTTAGCTGCTTAGAGTAGCTATTACCTGTGAGGGAAGAAGAAAAATAGAAAAGGCAGCATTTGGAGAACTTCATAACAGTGTCAGTATTCGGAAAACTTGAAAAATCAGATCCAGGAGCTCTTTGAGGAAACCTGATTTTCTAGATCCATTTCAGTCGGGGGTTTAGGCCTGGTTTTTGTCACAGAAACTGCTTTGATTGCCCTATATGATCTGTGTCGAGTGAGGGACAGGGAAAACGTGTCCTTGTTAATTCTCCTCGACCTCTCAGCTTGGAATCTTCAGCTGGTTCAGTGACCAGGTTTCTCACTAGGACAAGACAATTTGAGTATGTCATGCCAATCCTGACCCGATTGCACTGGCAACCAATAAATTTTTGGGCCCAATTCAAAGTGCTGGTTTTGATCTTCAAAGCCTTAAACAGCTCAGAACCACAATACCTCAAGGACCACCTCTCTATGAACTGACCTGGAACGTGTGATCATCAGTTGAGGCCCTTCTTCGTGTGCCTCCTCTGTGAGAAATCCAGAGGGTGGCAACATGAGAACAGGCCTTTTCTGCAGTGACTCCCTGTTTGTGGAATGTTCTCCCCAGGGAGGCTTTCCTGGCACCTTCATTACAAATCTTTAGGCACCAGGCAAAAGCATTTCTCTTCTCCCAAGACCTATGGCTAATTAAACAGTCTAAGGCCTTTTAAACTGTGTGTTACTGTTTTTGTTTCTTACTATTTTATGTATTTTTAATGTTTTTATATTGTAAACCACCCTGTGATCCTTGCATAAAGGGAAGTGATTTATTTATTTATTTAAAATAAAAACTCGAAGGCTGACCATGTTCCAGTATGTACGTTTGAATGGAGATTGATTGAATTCCTCAAGCCAACTCTAGATGTTTTGTGTGCCTGATGTTGTCAGCTTGAACTTTGTAACAAGTAGAAAAAATGCAGGGTACAACAGCTTTATATTTTTTGCTTTAAAAAGCGAACGCAGTCTTACAAAATAGTATTGTTGCCAATGCTGCAGCCTAGGTCCTGGTTGTTAGAAAAACCCTTGGCGATGAAAAGGGCTGTGAAAGGAAAATGCACATACTGTTGGTGTTGATTGCAACCAGCAAAACCTTTTCCTTCCACACAACTACTTATGTAACTGATATGTTGAGTCGCCCGTTGACAGATCTTGACATTATGTGAGTGGACATAGAGAAAAGTATGCAGTAGTAGAAGATAAATATTCAGCTTGATAAACAAGGATGAAGATCTGTAGGTTTTTAACTTCATGTGATTAAGATAGCAATGCACATTTGGCTTCTTCAGGAATATTGTGTAGGACCATATTTATTTTTAATCCATTTTTTCAGACATCAGTTGTGAGTCACTCTGGGATATGTTAATAATTCTATACAGTGCTGGTAGCTGGCGCTTGAACATAAATGAAAATGAGGGTTTAGCGAGCAGGAAGAGCCTATGACAGGGAGCAGTTCGGACTCCAAAGCTGCAGCAGAGCAGAAGGTCAAGAGACTTCTGAAGAACCCAGAGAGTCTCTCTCTCCTGCTGGATAATGGATAATGAGGAGGGCAGGACAGAGAGCAGAGGGAAACATCCAGGAAAGGAGGAGCCTTAGTAAGGGCGGAAGGCAGGGACCTCTGTCCTGGCAACTGCTCCATAGGGGCAGGACCTACTGGGAAGTGTTGCTGAGTTGTATGCCATTTCCTGGAATAAAGAGTTAACTTCACTGACAACAGAGCCCTGCGTCTTTCACGCTGATTTGTGTCTATGACTCCCACCCTGACACTTGATATGTCTCATTCACTTACACTTAGTACAGTACTTAGGAACCTAGAGACTGTAAGGCAATCTGATCCAGGGCTTGGTGGACAACAAACTCTATCCCCACCGAAGTCAGAAAGCATCTATGGCTTCAGCTCATTGGGAAGATGATAGGAACACTGTCAGAGAAGGAGGTGAACCCAGCCGTTCAGAGTCAGGATTGTGTGGTGATTTAAAACAAAAATCAAAATCCTTACTGATATATTCACAGCTAAGTCCTCTTTATGTCGTGATTTAGTGAGGACAAGGCAGAAAGGGCAGATTCGAATGCTGTCTACTCTCACTTCTTGCAGGACACACGCACACAAAGTCTCTTATCCTGCCTTTCTCTGATTTTTTTAAAAAAAATTAGAGGGTCTTGAAAGCTGAGTAGCTTAACCTTCCACCATGCAATATGACTCATGGCCCTGTTTGCACGTTAACTGTGAGTTATAGTTTGTAGCAAACTATGGCTTACCATAAACAAGCAAAAGAGAAGCCTTTGGAATGGGGAATTTATCATTATTGTGGACCATAAGTGGCAGAACAAGTTCTTCAAAAAGAATCACTTCATGGTAGAAGGAATCCCACCAGCAATAGATGAACAGAACTTTCTGCCCATATTCAATCTTTGAGGTGTATTTGCATGTCCCAGTAAGAATCAGTCAGAGGTGTTACCTTCACTTTTCATACTCATCAAGGACAGAGCATCGTTTCTTGGATTCACTAGTGCCCAGTGAGTTAATTAGACCATTAGCCGTCTTCGTGGCCCAACTGGTGGGGACATCGTGGCATCCAGGGACACATGTTGGAAAGTATTTGGGAAAGTACCCCATTTTTCAGAGTTGTCTGCTCTAAGCTATGTTGCATTTTATAAGAAGGAAACATTCAGGTATGGAGTGATATCTTTGCTAGCTTGTAATCAATAACAGTATTGGAAAACCATTGTGGTAGCTTCTGTACAACCAGCCAAGAATGGGCTGAAAGAAATGGTTGTAATGATGGGAGAACTGCACACATGAAAAAGCCACCTTGGATCACTTGGTTATCTAGTCAAATCAGTTTGTGTCAATAACCTCCATAATTCTCATCCTGATTCTGTAAATCATTAATGCAAAACAAAGAGTAGTCTTTTTGATTAGGTATTGCATATGACATCCTAGTAGAAGTACTCTATGTTGATTCAGCTGATTCAGGCAATGAAAACTAATTTGGATGCTGCCTTAGTGCTCCTTTTAGAAGCAAAAGAGAGAATAGAAATTTCTAAACCAAAAAAATGTCATTAAACCAGTTGTGATTTATGAAGACTTAAGGTGTGATAGCCAGCTAAGTCATACTTTGGGTAGACCCACCCCACTGAAATCAATGGGCAAGTTATAGTAGTTTATTGATTTCAATGTACCTATTCCAAGTATGGCTTAGTTGGATATCATTCAAGGCTATTATTAATGTACGTCCAGCCTGGCAAGTGTAATTGAAAAACTTAAATGATCAAGACTTTATAAAAAAAGAACAGAGCAGCAACTCTACAGCTCCAAGATATGAATACGATTAGAATATTGAAAAATCACATTTGATCTCAATAATGGAAACTAACATCTCTACTATTTTTTTAGGTATGCTCTCTTTCTTTGCTATGTCTGGTTACATGTGCTGATTTGGTTCAGCTCTTCCTTCAACAGTTGCATCAGTGCAAAACCTGCTATTTTAACAGATATTGAGTAATTACAAGGATTAGAAGGACTCATCTCTAGGCTACTTGTCATAGATTTCCCTCCTGGAGAGCAGCCAAGTATGAACAGAATAATTGGTTGCAAGCACATGAATGAATGCTGGTAAAATTGAAGCATTAGTTTTTAAGATATGATTGGAAGCAGTTATATTTTGGGTGGGGGAGGAATTGTGTACCACTGTCCAGTGGTTCACATTGATCCATCTCTGCCTTTTCGTGACTGTTGACCAACACTCTGTGTTTTGACTTTATGTGGCCACCCATCCTTGTTGCTTAAGTCATAGATTACTTCAGGTCAAGAAGGTGATAAATTTACACTGACATATATGTCTTTGGGAGAGAAACAGATTGTCTAAAAACAGAACTAGCGAAAATATTTCTGTGTTAATGATCATGTTTGGCTGTTTTGGCTACATGGCAGTCTATGTGCTACTTTTGATAATATTTTGACTTTTGTGAACAGTAAGCTAAATCAATTTTTATTCCTGGTTTATTAGCCAGGGAAACACATAACTTGATTATTTATGAGCAAATGTGGTTAATGCTTCAACTCTTGGAAAACCTAAGTTTTATTCCTGTCCCATCACACCTTTTGAATATGTGTAAAACAATTTGATTTTCAACAGAACCACCATGTTAATGAAAAAAAGGATAAAGACATTTTTGAAATGGAATTTCCTTCCAGATCCTGGTAGGAAAAGCTTATTTGTAAGTTACACAGACCTTTCTCCCCAATATATTGAACTAGATGCATTAAATATCTTGTACTACAAGGATTCAGGATCTGTTGCTCTTCAAAATCTTGGGCTGTCAGCCCCAGTTGCTATGTCCAGGGACCAGGGATGGTGGAATTGCTAGTACAGCACCATCTGGAGGGTGCTGGGTTGGGGAGGCTGATGTATTCTTAATTTGGAAGGGTGGTTTGTAATAATAGCAGGTATGTATAAATCCCTGGTTATGAAATGATAACCAGAAGGATAATTATGTATTTGTTTTGTAAACTTTATCTTCCGTTGGATTGTTTTTGAATGATGAGTGGGTTACAAATTATTCCTCTTTAATATTCTGCATTTCAGCATTAAAAAGTTTGGGCAACAATTGCAAATATCCCAGTGAGGTTAACTTAATTGAAGCCATTACATTATCAGTACTGGCAAAGCAAAAGTCAACAATAGCGTCATAACTGTTGCTGTTCGGGGTGCTGAAAAGACAATTGAAGAAAAAGAGCAAGTGGAAGCCATTGTAACTATTCTTACATAGCTCTGCTGTGCTAAGTGCATGTAGCTTGTGTCACTTATCTATTGTCTTGAAAAAGTCTTGCTACTCTTCCAATGCTTGTCAGATGACAATGGTTATTTGTAATACTGAACAAGTTTAATGCTTCATAGTATGGGGGTAGCAAATAAGCAGGGTTCCAACCATGAGCCACTGCAACTTGAGAACGCTAACTTTAACATTTGCAACTCCCTGCTGTGTAGAAAGCATGATTTCTCCCTACTACAGAAAATCTGTCACTGTATAGGATTTCAGCAGAAGCTCCTTCGGGGAATTGGGAACCCCATTCAAGATCCAGGAGAAGCATCACCTGAGTATCCGTTATGAAGGTGTCGGTCTCCCAGACACAATTGAGATGATTGAATTTTGAGTGTTGACAGATGTACTGGAGTGATACGAATGTGCATAATTTTATGGCTTCTTCTCTTCCCAAAATGTCAGGGACAAGTTAACATGCACCACCAATTTTGGAGTAAAGAAGAAATAGTTTGAGGGTGTTGTAGTCATATGTGGTTACATGGGTTGGGGTAGGGAGAGATGCATTTTTTGAGGAACAATGAAGGTAATCTTTATACCTCCATAAATCCGAATCGTAATATATGACTCTATTCTGATATGGTTGGCTGTGTCTTCTAAAATCTGATATAAAATGGTATACATTGAAATTTTATTTATAATTCCTTTTAACTGTGCATCCGGTTGAACTCTCTCACAAGCTTTATGGGCCATGAGTAAATCAATTTGTAAGCTGAAGAACTTTTAAGTACCTGAAGTTTTTTTAGACCCAGTAACAAATTGACTCAATACATTTTTAAAATCAGATATTTAAGAAGGTGGTACACATAGTTTCAATTGTGGTATAATTATTTTTTATCGGAAGCAATCTTGTGGGCATATATAGCAGAAAAGTGGAACATGAGGAAAATGAATAAATTAATCATTTGCATAGCAACTGCACATGCCAGTCCTTAATGGGAAAAATAATGTTGTATCCAGTGCAGCCATTTTATTCCAGTGTAGATTTTGGTGACATGCAGGGAGAGGAAGGGAAACAAGTTTGGATATTGTCCTTAGTGTAAAGAAATAGTATTTTAATGTTTTGAAGTTGGTTTATTTATTGTTTGTTTGTAAGTCATATTGGAAATAGTTGTGTATTTTAAAGGTGGAATATAAATGATAAATAATTGTCATTATATTTCCCACTGTGTTTTAAAAAGAAAGAGTGGCAGCTGTGTCACATGTGTTTGAGATGCAGAGTATTCACAAATCACTTAGACATTCAAATCGGCTGACGGTGCAAACAAGACCTCACAATATCATCAGTATAACAATGTTAACATTTTTTAAAGTATTCCGTTGGTAGTTATTAATGGTAAACACTATTTCTTCTGCTTCCTTCATTATTTGGGCACTAGTAATGCAGAACTAACTGCTTGCAGCTTAGAGCTTAATCTAAAATGTCCCCGAAGGCTGGAAAAAACAATTATGTTGCATATTGAGTGACCACAGTGTGATATTATCTGATGTGATGGTTTGTTCAGCTGTAAATAGTTTCATTTGCACTAGTTATTAGTTCTGCTGTGGAGAGAATTGTATTAAAATGTTGCCTATTGAAAAAATTGTATTTTCATGTTAAGGTCATATGTTCCTTCAGAGAGACTGAGAGATTTTTTCCCCTATATGTTTTAATCTTAGAGATATTTTAGGTACCTCTTGTAAAAGTGCATCTGAATCCTGTGGACATGTAACTTTTTTCTCTGCATCTTCTTGTCCTCCGTCATGGCCAGAAATGTTCAATGTTTCCCTCGTTGACTCCTTCCTAGCCACTTAGGGGAAACAACACATTTAGAACACATCTTCGGAGAGAAGATTTAAAAAAAGCTTAACAAACCTCTTTAATTAAGTTACCTTACCTTGGAATTTGGACAGGTAGGGCACAATTTCAGACCCTTGTGGAATGATGGTGCCTTAATTCTCAGATTAAAAAGAAGTCCATGGGGTTGCTAGGATCCTTTGGAGTACATTTCGTTGTGCTGAAAACTTTAGAGAGTACAGCTGGGTGAACTGGGTCTGGAATCAGCCTAGTGTGACTGATTATGGAGCCACACAAAATCAACAGATTTGGGATGAGATGTGATGGAGGATAACATGCCAAGTTCAAGGGGAATAAAATCGGAAACTATTTGACATTTTACTTTTACCTTATTGCTTTTAAGATGTGATGCACCTAGGATCCCACTTCAGTATAGAGCAGGTTTCAGGCTCATATCTGCCCTGCTCTGCCCTTTGTACATGAAAGAAAGCATAGGAGTCGTGCCTGAAGAAACCTGTTCATTTTGCAAAATACATGAAAGATACGTGTACTGTGTGTTTTCTCAGTTTACTCTTGCATCTCTTCCACTCACTGGGCCTCCTGTCTATTCTGTCAATTTGCACCCGGGTGAAAAACTATTGGTGTGTATTTGTATTGTGCTGCTCAGATTGCTGTTTGCATATGCTGGAATGGGGACCTTGGAATAATCAAGACAGTCAGTGTAAAAGATCAACGAATAGCCTTCTCAAGGTGTGTTGTCAAGGTGAAATTTCTGTGCATACTGGGAGGGGAAAATAACATTGCTGTAAAAAAGATATTTAATGGTAAAATGTCTTGATACTTAGGTTACTTCATAAATGGAATTAAGTTTATGATCCGAAAACAAAATACTCATAGTACCTTAAGAGAAGGTTTATTCTTTGGAGCAGGTGGTGGAGGCATATATTGTATTTCCATTCTGCTTAAACAGATATGAATAGTTTTCTAAAGTAATCCCCCCTCCTTCTTAATAACAGATGATTCATAATTACATGGAGCACTTGGAAAGAGCCAAACTTCATCAACTGACTGGGGGTGACCAGCTAGAACCCATCATGCACAGTAGAACTAGGTAAGCTTTACCGATCTTTGGCTGAAGATAATCTATTATATTTTATCTTAAAGACTTGGTTCTTTGTCTTCAAACATTAGGCTGAATGATGGGGTGGAATTATTCATAATTGCAGTATATGAGGGGTTATCGGAAGGGGCGGGTTATGTTTTTGCTGTTGGGACACTTCAAGGCCTGGACTGGCTATCTGCTAATATTTTAACTTTAAGCTTGTACACATATATCTGGTATGACAAGCTGTCCCTCCTTTTCATTTTCAAAAAAAGCAGCAGCGAAAAGATTAGCAATTAAAGGTTTTGAAATAATTGAATCGCGGTTGTCTGATGTGTACCTTCGGGCACATGTCTGTGAGAGGGCGTCTCTGGCGGAAGCCTTGTGACTACATTATGTAGATGTCGGAGCCTCCCATCCAATGAACTGGAGCTGAGCAGCCGAGGTTTGAAGTAGTGGGGAGGAGAAAGAGGCGATCAAGCTTGCTTGTATCTTTAGGTTGCTGCATAGATGCTGGGGAGAAGAGAAGCAGCTCCATGGTGGTTTTTTCTCCCGGTTAGGTGGGGGGGGAGAGTGAGGTGATGTCATTTTGCTTTGGAGCGGCTGCTGCGGAAGAGAGTGGAAAGCCGCTGCTGATGGCATTGTTTTTGTGGCAGCAAGTGAATGACAGACACTCACTACAAAGATACTCCCTTGTCCCCTGCGTAGCCTTGGTTCTTGCAATTCACCATGCCAGCGCAGCGCCATGAGTCCTGGATGCATGCTGCTATTGGTGTTTGGCTTCGTTGGCGGGGCGGTGGTCATTAATTCAGCTATTTTAGTCTCTCTCTCTGTTTTGCTGCTTGTGCACTTTTCTATATCCACTGGCGTGCCAGCTCTGACGCAGAACTTACCAAGGATTCTCAGGTACCCTGAACTACGGAGCCTTCTGTCATTTTTGCTGTATTCTTTGTTCTCTGCTTCCCATTATTTCTCTTCTCTTGGGAGGGGAGGCAGGAAGGAGAGGGTGGGAAGATGCTAATCTCTTAAGTGTCTGTTTCAGGCAGAATCTAGTCTCGGTGTCTATAGGCTGTGCAAAAATCATAAAAGACCTGTTTTAAAATGTAAAAATTGGCTTCATTGTGCTTTCTTTGAGACTACAAAGTCATTTGTGTTCTTGAAGGCTATTAGCTTTTCTCTTTTTATTGCTGAATCCTGTAAACGGCATAAAAGTGCTATGTGAATACATTGTGGACAAAGCTTGTATTCACTGTATTGTCAGGTGCTTGACTAATGCTGGGCAGCCTTGCTTCTGTGGTCGTTTAGGCCTTTCATTTATTTGGTTGGTGCTTTACTCCAGAGAATTCTGCAGAATCTGCTAGCGGATAGTCTGTGAAACTATTATAATAGCACCTTTGCATCTTTTTGTAAATCGAATGCTGACAAGCTAAGGTGTAGACTGTAGAGTGAAGAAATAGGGTTTAAATATCTTGAATTATAAGAGCAATGGCAAAACTCTTTTCATAGGAGATTGTAATTTGACCAGTAATATGGCTTTCTGAAAACTTCTGTTATGTATTTAAAAGTATGTAATCCAGTACTTTGATGCATCAGGGCAGAATTTGATTGTGCTTAGTAAGCAAAAGTAAAAAAATCAAAGTGCAACTTTTTACAATATAGCAAACACTGTTTCTAACTTTATTATGGCTAATATAATTGGTAGCATCCATACTACCCATTGTGAATAATTTTACCTTTGTTGTTACGTAAAAAAAATGTTGTTATGTAAAGTGAGCTTCATCCATGTCTTTAAAACAGCATTGTTGACCAAATAGACATTGCTTTACCTCTGATTCTTAGATTCTGCTGGGGGAGGATTCCCAAATATTTTATGTTACCCCAGAATTGCAGGGGTTGGACTAGGTGACCCTTGTGGTCCCTTCCAGCTCAACAGTTCTGTGATTCTAAGTGCAGGAAGGAATGATGAGGTGGAACACCACCAAGGGAATGCAAGAATCCGATCTCATTAGAGTTAATTTCACATTAGCAGTAAAAGAAAATGTAAAGTTTTATTCACAAGGATCTGTGTGGTTCCCTTGGTGTGTTATCTTCTAGTAAGCTTTTAATACTTCGAATGCATATGTTTAGACATAATGCTAAACCAGGTTTTTAGAATATGGAGTTTGGAATATCATTCAAACCCTAAAGTGTAGTTAATATTTTCTGCTTGTACTAGAATTAAACCAACTTCATTAACTGTGGTGTGATGGTCATAGAATCGTAGAATTGTTGGTTTGCTTCTGCTAAACATAGCTAAGATTAACCACAATTTGTTCAGATTCAGACAACATGGCAAGCTACAGATAATTAAAAAGATGCAAAAGTTTCTAGACTCCTCACTGTAGGAGGAGGGGAAAGAAGGAGCTTGCAAACCCAGGGAAAGGTTAGGCTCATTTTTGTAATTCTAAACTATGGTTTAGCATTACATCCAAACCAGCCATGTGTGTTGGTGTTTTCAGTATTTTGCCTGTTGTTGAATATGGCTTATCTGCAAGTACTTTTTAAAGGTTTTGTAGTAAATAGAAAATTCAGATCATGTACGTTTGCCTAGAACTATAGAGAATTTGGCTGCAATCCCTCATAGCTGTAATTTTCAGTAGCTGACCGCTAACCTTTACTTGGTTTAGTGGATTAACAATGAATGTGTGACTTTGTACTGAATCAATGGTATGTTTTTAGATAGTGGCATTTACAGAATAAAAAGAGCTCTTAATGTTCTTTCATGGCATGGCATGTGTATATAGGAAAATGCTGTGTGGGAGATAGCATTTAAGAAGTCCTTAGTATACAGTACTTGCTTATATTGAGTATTTTTATTACAATGTTTTGTTTGTAGAATTCAAATATTTATAAAATAATATTTATACAGCAGTAGAAAACATCAAGAGTAATTAGTTTTGGGAAGTAGTTTTGTAGCAGGGTACAACAGGCAAGTCTTTCCAAGGTCATTCTGGTTTCTACATTTAGCAGATGCTAGTCTGTGCATCTTGAATCTCTTCTCTCTTTGACAAACATGAAAATTAATATTAAAAGTAGATGAAAAGTTCCCTGACCTCAGAGCTTCCTTTAATTAAAAAAAAATTTTTTTGGCATGCACAGTAAGAAGATCATTGGTTAGCATGTTCAATAATCTCAAATGTATGTGTCCTGGTCCCTTATCTTTAAATAAATTTTAAAAAAGGTAAAAAATACATTGCAGAAATTGGCGTTCTAACACGCCCTGTGTGTAAACGAGTTGACTTCATTTTGAACCCAGAAGGAGAGAGAATTCTCACCTCCTCATTCAGGATTCTCCAGTCGCCTATTTTTGACCCTAAAATGTAGCGTAGTGAAACTTTATCAAAATAATTTGAAGAAGGCATCAATAACACAGGCTTAAGTGGAGCTTCTTCCCCTCACTCATATGCTTTTTACAAATGTAAGAATACTAAATAAGCTACTTGAATGATTTCTAACAGTCATAGCAAAAAGTCTGGTCAGTTGTGCCACAATTCCTACAGAATAGTTACAGTGACAAGCTTTGCAGTGCAGCGACCTTTACTGCTGTGGTGATTTGATACTTGCTTCAGTAATTCATCCATACATAGTAGAAAAATTAACCCGTCACTCAACCAAAACCTTATTATTATCATTGCTTGCACAGTTACAACATTAGACAGATTGGCAGACAGTAAAGTCACATAAACAAGAATTTGCCTAATTATCTCTCCTTTGTTTCTGTTCCAGTAAATTAAAGTTTAAATAAAAGATTCCATTGGCCAGTTAACTAAGATGTGTTTTATCATTTCTTCATTGCCAAGCTTAGTAATGATGCTAAATAGGTATTGCTTCTGCATAGCACCAATTCTGTGTGAGTTTTATAGAGGAGGGTCAACTGCATCATGCTAGGGATAGAGTTCTCCACCGGGGAGGAATATGAAGAGACCCCTTGTATTATACGACTGGAAGATGTTTGTACTGTCAAAGTAAACTCTTGGATCATATGTACAAACCAGTATTGAAATAAGGAACGTTGCCTCAGTTTAGCACTGGGGATTTCCGCTTTTAGAAATTTGTGTCCAAAAAGAGCCCTTAATTGTTCCTGCATTGGTTGAAAGACCATATTTTTCTTCTTCTTGGATTTCTCTGCCTAACTAGAGACTTTTTAGAAGTTTTAACAGTCTCCTAACGAAACAGCATTGGATAGAAACTCGCACTCTTGCTGATTGTATATGCATGATAGTGTCCATGGCTAATATTTAATCACTTGCTCAGTTACACTTTTGTTTTCCTTCTGGTAGTTTTCTGTCCCCAGTTCATATACAGTCTAAGCTGAATCTGTTTGAGACCCAGGTATTTTGCATTGTTTTGTTAATCAGACCCGAATGCTTTTATTCTATTATCTTTCAAAATCTGCTGTTTTCAAATCCAATGTCTAGGTCTTCTACATGCTGCCATACATTTGAAGTATGTCTTTGCCCACATTGTTTTGTGGATGCTTGCAAATTTTAAGCCCCACCTCCACAGCACTGGTGTAAGCTAAGGCTTTGTTGTCATAGCTACTGACAGTCAATTTAATTATAGTAAAAATCATTACAAACAGCACCCCTGAGAAACGAGTGGCTGTAATCTAATACTTACATGTAGAAACTCGTGAGAGAACAGTTATCTGAAATGTACTTTGAAATTGCTAATTATTCTTAACTCTTTTATTTCTAATCTTCAGTTTCATAAAGTATCGAAGTGGCTTACAACATTAAAAATATAATAAAACTACTCCATAAATATCCATACAGCGTAATTAAAAAGTCAATAAAACAGATAGCAGTTGGTTAAAAAGAGAAATTAATATTGTGAAGGCCTGGTTACAGGAACTAAATATCAGCTTTTACTACTTCTCCTGAGATTCGAAGGTCTGTTCAGTGTAAGAAATGAAAGCAAATAACTTGGTTTTTCCTTCCCAGCAGAAAGGAACCTCCCATATCATTGGGCATCTTCCCACTACCTCCAGGAGATGCACTTCTCACACCTGATAATCACAGAGGAACAGTGGAAACTCCTGGGTCAGATAATTGGAAGTTCCGTGAACTAAGTCAGCCACGTTCCCGCACCAGTTTAAAGGTGACCTAGTGCTTTTATTTTTCCCATCTGGTGAGGTTTTAATAATATGTTTCCTATGATGCATTGTGCCTGGTTGAAATCTAAGCCCCAAACTATCTTTCTTTAGTTCCTAATCTTCTTAAAATGAGACTCTTTCCAGGTGAGTTGAAGGTGAGTCTTTTTTCTATTATATGTTTTGATGAATGGGTCTCAGGTTGCACTGGACTATGGGGGAAGACCAGGACCTCAATTCTGGTTTTCCAGGTACACCACACCCTTTTCACCAGTTTTCTAGATGGGTAGAGTGCCTTTTCTAACTCCTCCATTTCTTGTCTCTCTGAATTAACTAATATTTCAAGCTACAGTTTTCTTTTAGATGGGTTGGGGTTATGTGTTAGGTTTTTTCAACTACACTATACTGCTCAGATAACTGTTGCATAACGTCTGTAACCTTTAGAAGTATTTAAGGTATCCTAGATTGTACAGTATCCACCTAGCAGGCATTTGTTAAGCTCTGAAGTGGTTTACTAAAATCCACTGAGTACAAGTCGGAAGTCCTTTCCATTTAAATTTCTTAGAATTCTTTAGGCAGTTCAATATCGAAATCTTTAATCAGTTGTTACAGCTTGGGGTTGATTATCCAGCAGCCAAAAGGTGATGTTCCTTGATCATTCTTCCATGTCTGTGTACAGCTAGGTGGATTATGTGCAAGTCAAATTGTCTGGTTAAGGGACATCTTTTGCACTCTTGGGACACTGTGAAACTGTATTCTGAAATGCAGAAACTAAAGTACTGTAAAGTAAACTGAGAAAAACAATGTCTCTGAACTTGTGCCTGATGCTTATTCTTTCATCATGTGTGCCATTTGACACAGCTCTAAAGCCCCTAGTTGCTCCACAATTTGTGCCAGTACATTCTGTGCCCCCACATCTCTCTTAGATCCTATGTATGTAGCCCATAGGAGGCCTTAGGTGAGTTGCATCCATATAGAGTGTCTCCCTGTCCCTTTGCAGTTGTAAAGTAGATTGTACACATGAGTGTGGAAGGTAAAGAAGGCAAAGAATAGGTAAAGGTAAAGGACCCCTGGACGGTTAAGTCCTGTCAATGGTGACTGTGGGGTTGTAGCGCTCATCTTGCTTTCAGGCCGAGGGAGCCAGCGTTTGTCCACAGACAGTTTTCAGGGTCATGTGGTTGGCATGACTAAACCATTTCTGGCACTGTGGAACACCATGACGGAAACCAAAGCTCATGGAAACGCTGTTCACCTTCCCGCCACAGTGGTACCTATTCATCTACTTGCACTGGTGTGCTTTCAAATTGCTAGGTTGGCAGGAGCTAGCAACGGGAGCTCACCCTATTGCAGGGATTCAAACCACCAACCTTCTGATCAGCAAGCCAAAGAGACTCAGTGGTTTAGACCACAGCGCTACCCGCAAAGAATATTGCACATTTAAGGTGGGATAGATAGTTAAAGGAAGTTGTCAAGAATGTACAGGCTATACAATTGGATTACGGAAGGGGACAGTAAAAAGATACAACTCTTGTAACCCGCTTTGTAAACCCTTCAGGCTAAACTGCATGCTTGGGGAGACTCCCTCCTAACCGATTAGCAAAACCATTTCTTGGGAAGAGCAAAATTTGCTAAGTTATGTGTCTATTCTACACAATACTCCATTCTGTGTTGTTGGGGTTTTTTTTGCCCTGCTCTTTCATGAAAGACATCAGGGTGGTCTTCCTAGTTCTTGCCCTACCTGTTTTATCCAAACAGTCACCCTGTGAGATTGGTTAGGGTGAAAAATGATAACGGTGTTAACACATAATGCCAAGTTATAGTTAATTCTAACCATGGTATGTTGAATATACCATGAATCATAGAAACATATAAACTGCAGCTTGTTTCTCCCAAGCTTGATTTGTTTCCCCCTCTGCTCTTGCCTCATACCTTTATAGCTGGACATATGCCTGGGGTGGCCAGATAAACCATGGTTAAGCAAGAATGCCAGGTTCAGACATAACACCAAACTGTAATTAAAATGAACCACAGTTTATAAGCAAACAGCAAACCATAGCATCGTATTCTGGCTTGTTGCCAGAAAACAAAAATGGTTAGTCTGCTGGGCCGGGTTCACACTTTGGCTAAATAGGCAATGGTTTTGCATTATGTGCTCAAGTCCCTTGGCTAGTCCAGTGAGCTTCACTACCAAGTGGGGATTTGAACCCAGGCTTTTCACTATTCTAAGTTTGATATTCTTGGTGGTAGTCAACTTAAGGTATACTCTGGGTAGACCAACTGATATTAATGAACCTAGCTTAGCCATATTAATTAATATCAATGAGCCTAAGTAAATCTTGGTTGAATGTCAGCCACTATTTGCCGACATACCCGCTGTTTGCCTAGGACTGTGCCTCCTGCCCCAGATGAATAGAGGAAGGGAAGGGGAGGGAAGGAGGAGAACGCATGATTTTTGAGGCCAGAATAGATGTCACATCACTTAGAATCGTAATGAGAAAGTAAGGAAAAACAAATTAATACCCGCAGTCAGTTTTGGATGAAGCATTAGCTAATGTTTGCCCAGACAGTTGGATAATTCAAGTGCAGGAGCAGAAATGCAGCAGTTGCAGTAGATCCGTAGAATTCTAATTATGAAACTGGGCTAATCTGTTTCTCGGTTAAACTATTCAAACTAAGCTCTGAGGTTTTCCTTGGCCCCCTTCTGTTGGCAGTTGGGCCATTTGTTGTGAGCGTTTTGTCTGCTAAGGTCAGTGAGTGGTCTGTGTGCTGCATTCTTTCCTGGATGCAGCTGGAATACAGACGTTGGGAAACGTTTAAACAAAAGTCAAGTTCTTATTCCGCTTGAGTGCGGAGCTCTGTGGATACACTTGGTTACGACTGCAGTTTCCTCTCCATGAGTGATTAGGCTAAATTACTGAGGAGTGTCGGAACTGTGTGGCTTTTTTTGGAAGAGTGGGTGAGATCCAAGAAATTGGGAGAGGAGAAGGGCAGTTGTATTAAATAGTGTACAGTACTTTTAAAATGTTCTACAAGTTTCTGGTTGGGGCAGGCTGTGAAAGCATGTTACTAGGCTTGACCATTATCATTTAGTATGCCCTGGACTGGGAGGCACAACTTGATGGAGATGCTCATCAGTTTCTAGCATGGAGTTATCTGATCTGCAGGAGAGAGTGAGGAACACTGGCTCGGGGCTGAGTGGTTGCAGTCCTAGACCAGAATCTAGTAATTTTCTCAGCCAGTTCAGAGTGAGACATTGAAGCAATGTATATATAGTTTATATTTAACATTTTATCACTTGAGTTTGGCCTTTAATATGGTTTAGATAATTTCCTCGAAATAGGATGGAAAATCAATCCATATAACATGCTGCTATCAATTCACTACATTTCCCCCTAGGAGGTAGTATTTATTAAGGTTTAATGATTAAAGTGGTCTTTATCTCTGCTTCATACTGATGTACTTACTACCAAAATGCACTTACTAGAGAGTAAGCTGAATTTAACATAGTGGGACTGACTTCTGAGTACACATAGGTTGTACTGTAAACCCTCAATTTTGTTTCCTCATAAGCAGTTTTGGAATAAATGTTGCCTCCTTCCACAAAGGCATGAAAGTACAAGCTTCTCCTTGAGTGGGTTTGTTACAGGCTGGACCAGGGAAGATACTTTATGACAAAACTAGAAGGATATAGACCCAAAGATGTTTGCGGCCTCGGTCCAGTATACCTGAAGGAGCGTCTCCACCTCCATCGTTCTGCCTGGACACTGAGTTCCAGTGCTGAGGGCCTTCTGGTGAGAAGAAGCCTCACTGCGAGAAGCCAGGTTACAGGGAACCAGGCAGAGGGCCTTATCGGTAGTGGCACCCGCCCTGTGGAACACCCTCCCACCAGATGTCAAAGAAATAAACAACTATATGACATTTAGAAGACATCTGAAGGCAACCCTGTTTAGGGAAGCTTTTAATGTTTGACGCACTATTGTATTTTAATATTTTGTTGGAAGCCGCCCAGAGTGGCTGGGGAAACCCAGCCAGATGGGTAGGGTATAAATAGTAAATTATTATTAAATTATTATTATTATTATTGCAGTCTCCGAATTGTCAAGCTTAAGCTAGAAGGATAGTCATATCTTGGCAAAAACACTTTGCTAAAGGGACGGAATTCACATGGCCCAAATCTGGAAGCTGAAAGAAGTGTTAAGAGGGCAGGTCAAGAGCCAAGAAATGGGGGGTTGGGGCGAGCAAGGCAGTCTGCTAGCAGGAGCAAGGGAAAACACAGGTGTGATTCAGAGAACAACCTGTGATGGTGGTTGCAATGATGGAAGAGTGAAGCAGAATGTTTGGATGGGACCTAGGTTAGGTGTTGGCAAATCTGGTACTTCTGGGCAAGGCCAAAGAGCTATGGTAGAATTGTTCACCAGGTCCCAGAATTGCCCTGATGCTGCAAGATTGCTGCTGGCAAAAGTGCTTCAGTGTACAGGATTTTTATTCAAGGTGAGGCACTGATATTTGCATCTGCCATATGTAGTATCTTTGTCACAGAGGAATGTGCTACCGCTGATGTTCTTCCCTCTTATCAGTTTCTTGGCAGACGCCCAAGCTTGGATCAGAATTATTTGCTAAGTATTTCATTGTCTGCAGTTGGGGCCATACTATATATAATGATACAGAAAACTAGTGCTTTAAGCAAGAGTCTGTCCCATTCATATGTAAAGCAGGGGATACAATTTAAATCTCAAAAGGGGTATAGGCAAGGAGTTGCTTGACCCTTCACCTTTCACGTATCTGACCTTGGAGAAGTGTCGTGAGAGGATTTTTGACATAACATTGAAATTGAGATTTTCTCTTTTTGTCATATGCCACTATAAATGGATCTGTTGAAATGCCACTCTGATGTACTTCTTTATGCAAATGCTAAGCAAGTGTTCTGTAAAGCTTTGAAATTTAATGCTGGATTGCCCAGTGTTGCATTTGTAGTTTCAGTCTGTTTCAACAATATGGTCGTAACCCGTTATTTTGCAGTATGAAAGAGGATCACAAGGACTTGTGTAGGCAAAATGTCTCTTAAATTCAGCTATGTTTTCTGCTTGTAATACACTTAGTTCTTACATTAGTTCCTGGAAAAAGTATGTTTTTTGAGCCATTGAGAATGATCTTGGAACTTTCCATGGCACAGTTTGCTCAACTGAATACTAAGAAGAAGCAGTACACTTTCTGTGTTGACCATTATTTTTTTACCTAACTTATAGAATTTCTCTCTCTCCTCCCTCCTTTCACTGTAAATGATTTCAAAGCACCTTGCAACAACAATAAAAACAAATAAATCAGACAAAAATGCACTGTCAAAAAGCATTTAAATCACGCGTATAGAAACAGCAGAGCCAGTATAAACAGTATCTAATTTTTTTAAGAGAGATGTTGAATACTTTTACAACCATGGGAGAATAGGACAGATTTTTCCTCGCTCCTGAAAGGTAACTAAGATGGTGTTATGCAGACATGTCTAGGAGGAGAACTGGCTCCAACATGTCTAGTATCCATCCGGTGACTGGGAATGTTATCATATAAATTCTGTAATTACTTTGAATTTCTCTACACTTTAGGATGAACTTTCTGATGTTAGCCAAGCAGGTTCCAAATGTACTACGCCAGTCTTAACTGCTGCTTCAGATGTCCTTGCGCCTGCTGAATCTCCCTCGAAAGACCACAAGGAAGGGCTTGAGAAGGACTCCGATATAGGGAACAAGAACATTGAAGTGCAAGTAGCCCAAGAAACAAGAAATGTGTCTATTGGTAAGTTCCTAGAATAGATTGTGTGGCTAGAGCCAATACTATGCACACTTTAAAACTGAATTTTTTTTCTGTCTTACGTGTAAATATGTGTGCGTACTAATTTCCAGAAGAATAGTTATTGATTAATATTTAGAGGAACGGGTGATGTTCTTGATTAATATTTAGGAAACATGGTGTTCTTGTGTAATAAGGTGCAAGTATGTTTGGGTGTGGTTATCACACTAGGGTTGGGGACAAAATTGTCCCCATGGCTTCCAAATCCATTGTATGGTCTATGAAGTATAAATATTCATACCTCCTTTATGTACTTAAATTAATAAAATGTACTTAGAATGAATTAATAAAATGTTAAAGATCTATAAACTGGAAAAAACTATTTCTTATATGGAAATGTGTTTTGTGCAGAAAGTGTCTTCTTTGTGAAGTCACCCTTGCAGTAAAAAATTACTGTAACATTTAAGGGGCAATGGAGTGGCCATTTAACTTGTTGGCAGTGTAATTTTATAGTTCAGATGTCGGTTCAGCCGTGAATCTCTCTGGTCTTTGGCAGTGCTTAATCTCATAATTTAGCCCTTGCTTCATTGGGGTTGCTGTGGAATTAAAATAAGATACATAGTAGTTCCCTTAAGCTCTTGGGATAGGATGAAAAAGAAATGGGAATAAATAGTTACTTCTGATCTGTTCCCCAGGTTCTAATGAAAATGAAGACAAATCTGAAGTTCAGGCAATCATCGAATCCACTCCAGAGCTGGATATGGATAAAGACCTTAGTGGATATAAAGGTTCAAGGTATTTTGCTGAACACTTCTCATCAGTAAAGATCTTCGGGTGGGGGAATGTACAGGGCAGGGTTCAGCTAAGTTGTTCATGCACTGGGCCTTTCCCCCCACCTCCTGTGCATCCCCATACCCCCTAGGCCTGCTCCGTATGACTGGGGAAACCCTCCAGAACAGGTTTAAGTGAAGGCGGGGGTGGGAGGAAGTCCCATTGCGCAGCAGACCTTGTTCCCTGCATGCATACTTAATGCTATGTTGAATTCCACTTATAAGCTCCCAACAGTCTTGTTGGGCTGATGCCAGGACCCCAAAGGCCTATACGTGGCCCACGTTGCATAGGACGCTTGGGAATGTCTGAAGCAATACAGTTGTCCACTGTGCTGCTGCTCTGCTTTTGACTGCCTGTCCGCCCAGTGCAAAGGGTCCTGATCTGCCGAGAAGATCAGAGCAGTTTGTTATGCAGCAGTCATTGTCCTTTTACTCAGGGTCTTCCAGAAGAGCTAAGAACAGTGTGTGTGAGAGCAGTAGCGAAGCTGCATGCTCTGCTACTGGGGGCAGAGAGCAGGCGGGGGTGTGGCTGGCGCCCCGGAGGGCGTGGCATGCTGTCCGCAGGGGTGTGGCACGCATCCTGAGGGTGTGGCTTGCGTTCTGGGGGCATGGTGTGCCACCTGTGGGGGCGTGGCGCCCGGCACGAGGGTGGGTGCGCGCCGCATGTCCGGGGAGGCCGCCATGATGGCACCCTGCTGGAATAGTGGTGCCAAGGGTGGTCTGCGCCCTCCGCACCCCGTTCCTCCGCCAGTGCAAGAGAGTCTTGTGCTGCTTCTGATCTGCTTAAGTGCTCCAGAATGCAAGGGCAGAGGATTCTTGGAGTGAGAAGTTAAGGACCTCCTACTGGTGCCGTGGGGAGGTGGGCCAGAGGAAAGGAGTGAAAGCCAGACAAGTGGATGAGAGGAAGAGTAACCCAGGTGACGAGCTGTGCATTTGGGGTAAAAGTGGGGAGGAAGCATTACCTTGACACATGTGCCTTATGCCTCTGCCCCATGACAGTTAAGGGCACCCACTGGTAGGTTTCTGGCACATAATTCTAGAGCCACACCTGACTGTAATGCCTGACTTATATTGGCGGTTGCCAATGTGGCGCCCTCCAGATGCTGTTGGACTACAACTCCCATCATCCTCAGTTGTTGGCTGTGCTAGCTGAGGGTTTATGGATGTTGTAGTCCAACAAAATCTGGAGGGCACCACATTGGCTACCACTGCTTATTGCAGCATTAGCTTTTATGGGCTAGAACCCACATTGTCAGACGCATGAAGTGATTTAGAAGACCATGTGCCCGCACATATTGACACTCATTTGTGTGCGTACATTTACATATTTTAAAAACTTTTATTCCCCTGACTTTTAAATTCCAATTCTGTTGTGCAGCACACCTACCAAAGGCATAGAGAACAAAGCATTTGATCGTAATACAGAATCACTGTTCGAAGAACTATCTTCTGCTGGCACTGGTCTGATAGGGGATGTGGATGAAGGAGCAGACCTACTGGGTAAGTGGGTATTCTCAAAAAATCCTGTTGATTTCCATCCATTTCTTCAGCTTAAGAACTGTGAAGGTAATTGTTCTGTGAGAGTTGAGGAATGAAGTTGTTGAGAAAAGTATTCATGTTCAGTACTTCGTTTTAAGTAAGCTTCTTCTATATATAAAATGGTTACTAATTAAAAATGGTGAAGTTGAAAACATTCAGTCTCCTACATGAGGTTTTTACCAAAGGGAGTCTTTTGATTATTTATTCAGAACTCTGCTTTAGTGCAGTCCTAGGTTGCACTCAGAAGTAAGTTCCATTGAGTCCCTGATAGGTTTGGGTAAGGTTTCAGAGCAGGTGTAGCAGCTACTCACCAGGTGAGAAGGAAGTCATGTGACATGGGGAGGATATCTGAAACAGCGCCCAGAACCATCAGCCTGTACAATAATATGCAGAGGCACAAGACTACCTGAATAATGAAGTGAATCAAGCATTTGCTCTTGAGTTTTTAAGGACTGGTGAAATAACCAGTTTAATTTGGTAAATAGCAAGCTGAAAATAGAGCCCTCATTGGCTGCTCCTGTCTCTTTTGGTCATCAGCATACAAGGGCAGGAGGGGGCCTCATTTCTGAAATACGGTCATCCTCCATTCTTTGATATGCAGAGGTCCCTCTCGATACCCTTTCTAACGACCCCCATCCAGATCCATTACAGCCTAGATGATTTTTCCAGATCGGAACTTCTCCACCAGCTATAGTTAAAGGAGATGAGCCCAGTTCCACAGTCAGTTCTGTTAAAGAATGTAAGACTATCCCCATTAGGAGGATTGCTAAACCTACATAATAAATAAACCTAGCACTGCTCAAACTTTGTAGATTCCAATTTGATGCAAATCAAGGCCCAGTAGCAGTTTGGTGGGTTGGTTCTTGCAGGCTGTCAGCAGATGTCTTCTGCAGTGTCAAACATTGGCATCATATGGAATCAGTAAGCCAGATGCCTCTATAGCAGCCCTATACTCCGCTGTAAGAGGGGCACATTTTGTAATGTACACTATTTCCCCAAGCAGATTTTCTATTTTGGGTCACGAAGAAGACCAAAGAGGCCCATTTAAAAGGATCAGAAAAAGGCAAATGTTTGTAATTGCTAAATATTATTTTGGACTGTGAGCCTAAGATTCTAGCTAGCCATGGGCACAATAGAAGATGAAGGTTTGGTTACTGAGTGGAAAAACTCAAGCTGAATGGGATTCGCCTGCCCCTCTCTCTCCTGTGCTTCCAGAAAAGTCTCTAGAGGGTCAGTGGCCCCTTCTGAAGAGCATGCAATGAGGAGTGATGGGCTGCAGTGGGAAGAGGGAATCGCCCAAAATCAGCTGTAGGCCAAGTTTGCAAAATGTCATATTTGCAGAGCTACAAGCGAGACCTTGAATTCAGATTTAAATTCAGCAAATGGAATAGTAGTCTATAAGTACTCACAGAAGGAAACAATGTTGACAAGGGAGTGTTTCCAGCTGATCAGGAAGAAAAATAGACAGCTACCCAGTTGTGTCGCATCTCTGGGATGGTTGCCATGACTTTGTGTGAAAATGTCAGAATTGTTCAGGTTAGCCAGAATCCTCACTTCCTTTTAGTGTACATGCCTGAACTGTGTAACCCAAGCACAAGCATTAAAGGGCCAGGTGGTTGAGCTCAACTGCCGTGCTCCCCCTGATAGAGCACATATGTGTGCCTTCTCCATACCACACACTCCAGATTCTGTTGAGCAATTGAGGTAGGCCAATATCACTTGGCAACTGCGGCTAGTGGGATTGCTGTTTTGTCTGTTTCCCTATGGCGCAACTTCATTTTTATGCTACAATGTCAGCACAGCATGGTATATGCCAGGCACTGCTGCAGTCATGGGAATGAAAATAAAGGTTTCAGTAGTAGTTCTGCTCTTTCTGGAGTTGAGCAGGAAACATGCCCTGGCATAGCCCAGGTGCCAGGATTTTTTTTTATTTTATTGGAAGGTAGTTACCCTAGTTACAAAACTCTGCATGTAGCCTCAGCTAGAATTATGCGTTTCAACAGATCTGCTGCAGATACTCAAGTACATTTTCTTCTCTTTGTGGTGGGCAATATAAATTTCATTCATCTATTTCAAACAGCATTTATGATTTGACTTTATTTAAAAATTAAAAAAGCATTACAAGTATTTGGCTTTCGAATAAGGGGGAGTCACATATGTAGCTTGGTGAATAGCATCAGTCTTCTCCATTCGTTGTCCTCTGAAATTAAGTTGGCTGATTTGAATGAATATACGATGGACAGCATTAACTAGTGAAATGGAGAGTCTTGACTCTACTGATGTCCTTTTAATGGGTTTATTAATGAGTTGCTTTTAAAGCTCTTGATGTCTGTTTTAAGAGAGGGTTGCAAAGACAACTCGCATAGCCCGGATTAGGGATGAGGAACCTGCTACCCTCCTGATGTTGGTGGAGCACAGTTTCCATCACTCCTGACCTTTGGCCATCATGGCTGGATGGGAATAGAATCCAACATTTGAAGGGTAGGAGGATCCCAGACTTTAGCCTGGATCTTCTAGGATTTGAAGGGAAACGACTAAATGCGGCAGAATAATCCTAATGTGTTTATACAGAAGTCCTACTGAGTTCAGTGGGACCCAATTTGAAATAAGTGTACATTTTGTATGAAATGCCCTGTTTTGTAGCGTGATATGCAATATATCTGCTGTTTGACTTATGGAGCATGGTTCCACAATGTTAGTTTACATGGGATTCTCCAATTTTCTTTCTCTTGGGCTGCATACCCAGGGGAATATTCTGGTGTGTATGCTTTTTATATTTTCAAAAGTGATTGTTTTGAAGTTCAATATTCTTGGCTGCTGCTATCATAATATATGTTGTTATTTTGGTTTTTATCCTGCTTGGTATCTTCCCCCCCCCCCCAACCATTTTGTTTGATAATCGTTTCTCTGTTAGGGACACCAGCAGTTAAAAGTGTAGTGCAAATAACTCAAGTCTATCTCTACGAACAGCAATTTTTGAAATCCTCAAAAAACTCAAACTTCAGCCACTTTTGAAGAAAAGACCCATTATTTTCTACAGCTATAGGCAGATACTGGCCCTAGTTCTGTCTTGTGAAACCACCCAAACATGGAGAAGCAGTTGGAAATAAGAACAGGGTTTGAAGTATTTTGTATTCTCATTTTGTATCCTCCCTGGGGTCTGGGGATGAAGGGCAGTATAAACAAACCAACCAGCAAACCTTCTGAAACCATCATGACTGTTTGCTGATCACTGAGTACAGGGCCCCCTTCTTTTGTATTTAAAGCACAAGCACATGTCAAACGCATTGTAGGATGTAAATTGAAGAGCTGGCTAGTTGGAGGGCATGAAGAATGCATTGTGATGCTGCTATCCTGGCAGAATGAGGGCAGGGTTCCTTTCTCCTGTGCAGCAAGTGCAGTACAGTGGTGCCTCACAAGACGAAAAGAATCCGTTCTGTGATTCTCTTCGTCTAGCGGTTTTTTTGTCTTGCGAAGCAAGCCCATTGAAGGATTAGCGGATTAGCGCTATTAGCGGCTTTTAGCGGCTTATCTGCTGATCGGATCAGCTGATAAGCGGCTTAGCCGCTTAGAAAAGGGGGGGGGAGGAAAAAAACCCAGCAGGAACTCGCAAGACATTGTCGTCTTGTGAAGCAAGCCCATAGGAAATTCGTTTTGCGAAGCACCTCCAAAACGGAAAACTCTTTCGTCTAGCGAGTTTTCCATCTTGCGAGGCATTCGTCTTGCGGGGCACCACTGTACATAGGAAGCTGCCTTATACTGATTCAGACCACAGATCCACCTAGCTCGGCATTGGCAGCAGCTCCTCGGGGTTTCAGGCAGAGTTCTCTCCCATCCCTACCTGGAGATTGAACCTTCTTGAGACCTTCTGCGTGCAAAATAAGTGCTCTGCCATTGAGCTGCAGCCCCTCTCCAACAGGGAGACTTCTTGCAGGTGGATTTTGATCTGTGCATCTGCGTCAGCACTGTGAGAGCGGCCACATAAAAGCGAGATACCTTGTTTCCTTGGCATCAGTCAGCATTCCATGTCCTTTAGAGAATATGATCCTTGTTTCTCAGAAGAGTACATTCAGTATGCTTAAGGAATCGAGGAGCAAGATATTGGCCTTGTTCCAGTGACTTCGTCCACTACTCCAGTGGGTGCACAGAGCTCCCCTCCTTGTGCAGGTACTTACCTGTTCATTTCAATAGAGTGGGCACTTTGTGGTGTAAATATATGGACTTGCCCTCCCTGCCTCCTGCCAGGTGAGCAGTGCAGCCCATTTGCTGCGGAGAAGCACTAAATTACTACGTGCTTATTCTGTTTGAGGAGTTGGTCTCATTTGCTCAGTTTTGCAAATACATGTGTAAATAGCAAATACGTTTCAACGCTATACACATTTTAGCAGGGTCTTAATTTTCCTAGATTTGCCCAGAAACCTGTAACCTTTCATTGGCCTGTGTTCTAAGATTGATGTAAGAAGCGAAGGCCAGTTTAAACACCCAGGGTTTATTTATGGTGAGCCATCAAGAATGTAGCTATGACATTGCCACTTCCCCAAAATATTACTGGAATGTTATAACTTTATATACCTTTCAGAGGTCTGAAATGTGTAGCTGTTGGTATATTATAAGCTGTAAAGGTCATCCCCATAATCCCCAGCTGCCAGTGTTTGTAACACCATTTATACCAAGCATCCCCAAACTCAGCCCTCCAGCTGTTTTGGGACTACAATTCCCATCATCCCTGACCACTGGTCCTGTTAGCTAGGGATGATGGGAGTTGTAGTCCCAAAACAGCTGGAGGGCCGAGTTTCGGGATGCCTGATTTATACCAACAAACCATGTACGGTCTCCACTGTCCCTTCCCCAAAAAGATACTGCAGTGATGGGAAAAGTGCGGAATAAGGCAACTAAAATGGTCAAGAACATTTTCTGCTTTGTGGAAACCCTTAAGCATTTGGGACTTTAGGAAAAGAAAAAGGGATGATGTGGGACAGGTAAATTATGTGTGGCTTGGAAAGACTAGATGGGTGGGTGTGTCCTTTTGGCTTTGCCTTGGGTTTATTAAGTTAAATTGGGCACTACCTTATTTTCATATGTGTGTGTGTGAGTGTGTGTGTGTGAGTGTGTGTGTGTGTTCACACCCACCCACACCCACGCCTTCATCAAAAAGAACCAAGGAAAGTAATTCAAAGCGAACCAAAGAAAGAAGTGCGTGGCTGACATGCAACCCATAATTAACTGATTAAATTCCCTATTTTAAAATGTGGTGATGGCCATGGGCAGGGGGCTTCAAGAGGCAGTGGCAGGAGGTGGGGATTAGTCAGTCTTGAAGGGTGTACGTCTTTCTACAACCTCCCTGGCTAAATGGAAACCCTATTTTCAGCAGTGTTACCTTTCGGGATTTAGATTCCTGGGGACAAACTAAAGAAGAAAGGCTGTTGCTTTCATAGCCTCTTTACAGGTTTCTTGGAGGTTCCAATGTTAGAGATGGGATGCCGGACTAGAGCAATGCTTGGTCCACTGAGGCTTCTCCTAGATCTTGACCATACTTTTTGACACTACTCTCTTTTAACTGTTTATGTCTTACTATATGAGTCATTTTTAAATGAGAACATAATTTGGCTTCAGACGTTTACTGCTGGCTTTGCTTTGAAATCACTCACATCTCTAGTATTGTGCTGTACCTCACTCATACTCCTCTCCTTACATGAAATATTTCTTCTTCTTCTTGCTCTTCATGGGATTCATGGGCTTTAAAGACCTTAATTTCTTTGGTAAGGTATCATCTCATTTGGGGAACATTTGCAAGGGCGTTGCATTGTCTTTGAGCTTTTTCATGTTCTGCATCTCTTCTCTGTGTTGTGACACGGCTTTCAGCATCAAATATACGTAATTTAAATTTGTAGTGTAAACTTTAATTGATTTTCAACACTTGTTTTAATACAATTTATTTTCTGCAAGAGCAGTTAAACATTGGATTCTTGGACTGAAAATATTTTGCATTGTTCTTCTGGGCTTCAGAGAGCCTACCTGTTGAACACTTTAAAAGTCCAGCAAGATTTAGTTTTGAAAACTGTTGTTTTCAGCTATTAAGGAATCAGGTGCTTCGATAAACTCCAAGAACTATCCTACCTGCATAGGTTGTTCTTCCATTTTTATATTTTATTGACAGTTTGACAGGTGGCTTGAGAAGTAGTATGCAACACTATTAAATAAATGATTGAATACATTTCAGTGGAGGAAGCTAATCTGCGTGCAAGCAGTGCAGTTCCTTCCATTGAAATTAATGTGGAGTCCCACTTACATAGTAGCCCCACATGAACCTCGGAGCAGCATACACTAAACTCTGTATCAGGGTGCATAAGTTTGAGAACTGGCACTTGCACTAGTAATTTCAATGTTTTTAAGCTGTTTACTCTGTTCTGTCTTTGCAAGGAATGGGTCGTGAAGTTGAAAACCTTATCTTAGAAAATACACAACTGCTAGAAACCAAGTGAGTAACTTTTTCAGCTGTTGAACATAGAATTTCTTCTGCTAAACTTGTTTTAAAATTGATCATGAGACTGGTTGCTGGTTCATAAAGGATATAATCAATTATTCCCAAGGCCCTTGTTCCATATATCCACGTGACAGATGTAGGTTAGTTGATGCTTTAGGTGTTTGCACTATTCTGATCTCTAATGGTTAATATAATTAATATAATAGGCTGTCTAGTCATGCTGGCCACATGACCCAGAAAGCTGTCTCTGGACAATCGCCAGCTTCCTCGGCCTAAAGTGCCGCAGCCCCATAGTCTTCTTTGGCTGGACTTAACCATCCGGAGGTCCTTTACCTTTTACCTTACATATTCCTTTAGTTCATGAAAGGTACAAAATTACAAAACGCACAGGGAATGTCAGAACACTAGAGCTTGGGTTTCTTAAGTGTAGCTGACCATCAATAGCTTCAGGACAATCAGAAACAACTCTCCCTCATTCACTAATTTGTTTGTTCCCAAGAGCAGTGCTTTTTTTTCTTTAAAAATATTTAGGGGTGCTCTCATTTTCCTACTTGAAATACTGCCCCTCAATGAGGCCAAACTTAGATTCACAAAATGTTTATGGGTATGCGTACCCCCAGGAAAAAGCACTGTCCAAGAGGATCTGTTTAGATGTTGCAGAGCTAGACTAGTTTAGGCGGGGCTAACGTTTTTGGGGCACAGGGTTCACCAACCCTCTGGGGCCACACGCAGTTGTGGACATGGCCAAAAGAGGGCGTGGCCACTCAGCACTCTCACATGTGCGCAGACACCCACAGGCATACTGCCCCCCCCCCCAGGTGTACAGATCAGATAAGGAGGTGGGTTATTGCCGAGTACTGTGTTCACTTACCCGTATTTTTCGCCCTATAAGACGCACCAGACTATAAGACGCAACTAGTTTTTGGAGGAGGAAAACAAGAAAAAAAAATATATTCTGAATCTCAGAAGCCAGAACAACAAGAGGAATTGCTGCAGCGCAAGCAGCGGTCCCTTTTGCTATTCTGGCTTCTGGGATAGCTGCACAGCCTGCATTCGCTCCATAAGACGCACACACATTTCCCCTTACTTTTTAGGAGGAAAAAAGTGAGTCTTATAGAGCAAAAAAATACGGTAATCATTTTTGCTGCTGTCAAATTTAGAGGGGTCCTGGGGGGCAATATTAGACACCCCCCAAATTGAGGGTTAGACAACCCTGAGCTAGTCCAATATGGCATATTATACTATTTGCCGAATAAAAACAAATGTTGCAAACTAAGTTTTGTGCAAGCTATTGAAACTACTGCTGTGAATAGAAACGGGACACAAAATATGAATCTGGGGCAGCCAGTGCCAACTTAATGCTGTGGCAATTGTTCCATCAGGGCAAACATTTCAGCTGGCCAGATGTGGTGATGCACCCTCCCCATACTGCTCTGGGGATTCTCCTTGTGGAAGTTGTAGTGCAGGCTTCCGCTAGTGGGACTCATTAGTTTCATACTGCCCAAAGCTATTTTTGTAAGTGGGGGGAGGGGTATAACTCTTTGTCGCTTGAATTCCTATGATAGGATTGAAATAACGGTCGTAAAAATAAATAGATCAATTTCTGTGATACTGGTAAAGATAAAGGAACCTCTGATCATTAAGTCCAGTCGTGACCGACTCTGGGGTTGCGGCGCTCATCTCGCTTTATTGGCCGAGGGAGCCGGCGTACAGCTTCCAGGTCATGTGGCCAGCATGATGAAGCCGCTTCTGGCGAACCAGAGCAGCACACGGAAACACTGTTTACCTTCCCGCCGGAGCAGTACCTATTTATCTACTTGCACTTTGACGTGCTTTCGAACTGCTAGGTGGGCAGGATCAGGGACTGAGCAACAGGAGCTCACCCCGTTGCGGGGATTCGAACTGCCGACCTTCTGATCAGCAAGTCCTAGGCTCTGTCGTTTAACCCACAGTGCCACCCGCGTCCCTCATGTGATACTGGTAGAAATGACCTAATTACAGCTATCTTTGTTGTCTTCAGAAATGCCTTGAATGTGGTGAAGAATGACTTAATAGCAAAAGTAGATGAGCTCACCTGCGAGAAGGATGTGCTGAAAGGAGAGCTGGAAGCTGTAAAACTGGCCAAACAAAAGCTTGAAGAGAAGAACAAGGAATTGGAAGAAGAACTTAGAAAGTGAGTGTAATACGCATGTTTCATGTACAGCAGAGAAGATCTTACCAGGGATTCTGCAACTAACTTCACTGATAACTCTTGCATCTTGTTTAGAGCCCGTGCGGAAGCAGAAGAAGCGAGGCAAAAAGCAAAGGAAGACGATGATGTATGTAATTGTATTGGCAGCTTTTTATCTAATCCTGTTTCTTATTTGTGTAACATTGCTCTTAAAATACCCTGACCTTTTGAAAGAGTTTTTGAGAAGAAGTGTGCACTTGTCCTTTCTTTATCTGCTGCAACTCCTCTTGCAGTTGTAGAGTGGACTATGACATCTGGGGGATGCTGAATTAGTCTGCTTCCTCCACCCCACTCCTCCTTTGGACACCAAGGGTCTGTGAGGGGCTGCTTCCATTGTTGGCACTGTCTCTTCCCGCCCATTACTGCACTTTATATATAGCTATAAACACCTGTAAATTATTTCGAAACGACTGGTCTTAGGCCCTTAGCGCAGTTCATTGGTGATGGAAGAGAAAGTAACTCCTCCTTAAACTGTACATAATTTGCTACATTCTTGGTTCTCTTTTTTCCCCACCCCCATGTGCAGAGTGACATTCCTACTGCTCAGAGAAAGCGATTCACTCGGGTTGAAATGGCCCGTGTCCTCATGGAAAGAAATCAGTATAAAGAGCGGCTAATGGAGCTCCAAGAAGCAGTGCGATGGACTGAGATGATACGGCAAGTGCAGTTTTCTTATGCTTGTTCATAGTATTTGACGGTTATGGTTGCAATGCTGGATAGCGCTCTCTCTCTCTCTCTCTCTCTCTCTCTCATATAATTGCAGTGGGTTGGACTAAATAATCCTTTGGTCCCTTCCAACTGTACCAATCTGTGATTTTGTGAAACTGCTGCTATTATTGTATTGCATTGTGGAGAGTAGATTATTTTTAACAGTAAAAGGGGGCAGGGCCATCAAAGGGGAAGGGCTGTAGCCCTTCTACATACTTCGCATGTAGAACATCCCAGGTTAACTTCCCAAGTAGGGCTGAGAGAGAGTCCTGCCTGAAAGCCTAGAGCAGCGGTTCTCAACCTGTGGGTCCCCAGATGATGTTGGACTACAACTCCCACCATCCCTGAGCTCTGGCCTTGCTAGCTAGGGGTGATGGGAGTTGTAGTTCAACAACATCTGGGGACCCACAGGTTGAGAAAGGCTGCTCTAGAGAGTTGCTGCCAGTCAGGGCAGAAAATAATGAGCCAATGTTTCTCAAGCTTGTGTGTCCAGCTGTTGTTGGACTACAACTCGTATCATCCCTGACTTCTGGTCCTGCTAGCTAGAGATGATGGCAGTTGTAGTCTGGCAACAGCCGGGGAACCAGGTTTGAGAAACACTGAGCTAGATGGACCAGGCAGCTTCCTACCCTCCCCACCCATTGCTTAGCTCTTGGCATTCCCCCCCCCCACCCAAAAGCTGGGCACACATTTAGTATCATATCTCTGAATAAAGAGATGGTGCTTGGCAGACAGACCCCAAGGAGATGATCTGCAGCAGTAGGAGGGGCGTAGTGCACCTCTCACTTTGAACTTCTTCCCTAGGCACTCCTGTACTTTTAACATCTCATTTGACTGCCACCTAATGGTTGGATGTGATTGCTACAGTTTAGTTTTACTACGGAAAGATATTTAGACCTCTTTGTGACTAAGTTGACTTGTTTTGCATGAGCCACTTTCTACCATGGAGCAGTCCCCATATTCCTTGCACATGCAGCTTTTGCAGCCATAATGCTTGGTACTTCCTCTTCTGAAATTATTTTGTACACTTGGCTGTTTGGAACTGCTTTCCTAATGCATGCATGAGGTGGACAAAACCGTCATTGAGCAGTGGATGATCTTGTCAGGAACTTAACCTGTAAAATCAGCAGTGAACAAAAAAACAGATTGAAAAGCGCTTGATGCCCTTACACTGTTTACCCTTCACCAGATAGACTTCATCAGATATATGTGTGTGTGTTATACCCTTCACCAGATATATGTTTGTGTGTTTTTAGGGGATGAGCGGTCAAAATAGTAACTTGAATTTTTAGAATATGCAGATACTAATTTTGTTGAACAGTAATCTAACTTCATGTACAACTAAACCCAGAACAGGTTTAGAGGGCATGTGGCAGATACACAGGAAGAAGAATGGAAATGTCTTTCTGCTCAAACAGGCCTTGTTCTGCAGACACATGCCCCACTTAGCACTATGTTAAATTGCACCCTGTTTATTCAGCAATCCCTCCCCACCCACCTCATCAATTTAATAGTATTGTATCTTGCAATCAGACAAGAGCCGTTTGCTACTTTGATGTGTTGTGCAGAGCATTCTAGGTCATCCTATTGCTCAGCTAATTAGCTTTTGATTTTTTTCTTCAGGGCATCACGAGAAAATCCAGCCATGCAAGAGAAGAAGAGATCAAGCCTTTGGCAGTTGTAAGTACTGAAACGCAATCAGATGCTGGTATTATGCACAAAAGCCTTTTTTGTTTCTTTACTGCGCAAGGAACCAATAACAACAAACCTATTTTCTCTTTGCCGTCTAGAATGCCAACTGGGTAAGACTGACCTTAAAGACAGATTGTAAGATGCATCTTGCAATGTTGGTTATGCACTTGGCCGAGAAACATAACTGCCTTAATCTAATTGTGGCATTAAAAAGAAGAAACCAGAATTCTAACACAAGAGTGCAGAGTTTTGTTAGCAGCTGTTCTATGAATATGAAAGTAAACTGAAGTTTGGGTAGCTTTTGGTGTGGTTTGCATATAATTTCAAGTACCCCAGAACTTGGTGTGAGAATTTGTGAAGTGCTAATTTATGTTCCTTGTTCTAAACGTAATTACTGAAGCCAAATGTGAGAGAGTACTAAAATTGTGAGAGATTAATTATTGTGTGATTAAATATTAAAATATTGTGTATCCCAGAAGTTATTTTATTTAATACTTTTTGGGGGTTTTAAGATTTAATAGAAATCTTTGGGCTCCTGTCTAAAGAGTAGTGAATCTGCAGGACTTGGCTGTGAAGGTGCTGGATTCTTGTGGGACTGTGTTTCTTTTACCTTTATTGTAGTTCATATTCTGAACTGAAACCAATCTTGTCCATCCCTACCTTTTGCTGTGGGGAAACAGAATAGTACATTGAAGTTATGGATCCTCTATATCTGGACTCATAGTCTGGTAGTCTAGTAAACTTGCACTCGGTGGCATACACATGATATACACAATGATATTTAGGTTATATGAAATGCTTTGGGCAAACCATCTGCAATCCTTACAACAATCTTGTAGGCTATGCCAGATTTATCTCCCTGTTATAAATAATGGTGAGATGGAGGCAGCATCCTGCCTAAGGAACATTTACCAAGCTCCATGATGAGTTGTGTGACTTATGGAGCAAAGCTCATGCTTTTAATCACTATGGCACATCAGCTCAGATAATGATCAAACTGCTTGTGTGCCTATAAATTTTGGGGAAACTATACTGTTTATCAATGCTTCAGAGCCTGAATTACTGAGTGGGGTTGCCTATGGTGGCCTTAACTATCTCGGGTCTAGAAATTTGCTATACAGATAGAGAAGCATTTCAGATTTTCAGGTGGAGGAGTCCAGCCCACCCTGTGACCTCAGAATGAAGGGCAGGCAATAAAAAGATGGAAATTAAAGTAAATACATGAAAATAAAAATAGGAACCAGCATCACTTTTTTTTGGTACCAGCCCTGTATTTTATAGAAAGCTGTTTTTAACACCACCAGAGCATTCTCTAGCCCCTGCATAAATGCCAAGTCTTTATCTTCATTCTTGGCTTGAATGTGCATGGAATAGTTATTATGAGTGTTGCAAACGTAATGCTGCTGTTCTGATGGTGTGAGCTGTGTGGGACAGTTAATGGCTGCTGTGTTTGGGCCCATTCTTTTCTTACTACGTTTCCTTACTCATTGCTGTCCATTTGATGCCAGTTTGGCTTTTGGGTGTGTCTGTGTACTCACATGCCTCTACTTTTTTTGTGGTCTCCAGTTTTAGCAGACTATTCAGCTCATCAGGCAATACTGCTAAGAAACCAGAACCGCCAGTTAATGTTAAGTACAATGCTCCAACCTCCCACATTACTCCATCAGTCAAGAAAAGAAGCAGCACTTTATCCCAGTTACCCAGTGACAAATCAAAAGCCTTCGATTTCCTCAGTGAAGAGTAAGACTTGCTTTGCTTATACAAACTAAAAGTATGCCAGCAATATAGAATTATTTGAATATATCAGCAAGGCCAGCATGTATTGTAGTAGAAATATCAAAACCAGGGTTCAGGTTGATCAAACCTTGAAGTATTGGAATAACAGATAGTAGCTGTTGGATTTTTATGGACAAAAAGAAGACTGTGTGCTTAAATGTGGTAGCCTCTGTTGCATAACAGTTACAACAATTTATTCAACTTATTATGCTTGGGGGCTGCATAACTAGTTAGCCTGCCATGCCAGAATCTTGCTTGTTCTCAGAAATATCCTCGCCCATATTTATCTAGTTATCTGGTCCAAACATGGAATTAAGCAGTACCCTTGTCCGTTTTGATACTTCTGTGTAAAATAACCCATGATATCCACACAGCACACACTAATGTGGCATGTTGCCTTTGGGGAGGGGTATACCTTAAGTATAATGCCCTTTACTGTCTTACTTGAACTAATGTAACTTGTGCTTAAAATCCCTCAGTGCCTTTCAGCACTGTTTTTCGTTTCCTCAACAGTTTTTCCATTCACAGTGCTCAGTTTGTATGTTTTGCCCAGGTAGAGCTTTTGTTAATTGTGTTTGCAAAGTTAGCATGAATCAGAGGAGCCCAGAAGCGCATGTCACCAGTGCTCTGATGTATCTGTGGCTGGCTCCTCCTGGCACAGTGAAAGGTGCTATAATCTATGCAGCACTAAATGGTGTAGGACCAGAGCAGTTCAGGGACAGTCTCCTCCCATGGTACCCCATTAGGAACCCTATGATCTTATTAGACCAAATGAGCCAAGAGAGAACTGAACTGGGACATTTGAAAAGTTTGCCAGGATATGCACAACCTCCTAACAACTTTTGGAACTGCAAAAAAGTAGCCCAGCTTGGTTTGGGCAAATATTTCAGCAAGCAAAGGAATGTGGTTGTGGAGTGAAGTGGGGGGGGGGGGAGGAATAACAGAAGTCTGAATCAGCATTGTCAAGTCCTCATCAAATAAAAGTGTTGTTGTCCTCTCTTCAGAGGTTGGTGGAAGGCATCCTGGGTTTCCAGGTATAACCAGAAGCCTCTTAAGGCTGTTAGTGTGAGAGATGAAGGGGTGGAATGGAAAATCCTCTCCATGATTAGAATTCCCAAATCCTCAGGTCATATGGCCTGATTGTTACATTAGAGAACCCGCTTTGGGTGGAATACAGAATATGGGTAATTTAAAAAGACCTTCACAGATCGTGAAGCTGAGGCTCCAGTACTTTGGCCACCTCATGAAAAGAGAAGACTCCCTGGAAAAGACCCTGATGTTGGGAAAGATGGAGGGCACAAGGAGAAGGGGACGACAGAGGACAAGATGGTTAGATAGTGTCTTCGAAGCTACCAGCATGAGTGTGACCAAACTGCAGGAGGCAGTGGAAGACAGAAGTGCCTGGCGTGCTCTGGTCCATGGGGTCACCAAGAGTTGGACACGACTAAATGACTAAACAACAAAAAGACCTTCAAATTACAGCTTTCCACCATACCAGTTTGGTCGCAGCGTCAGACGTTGCTTCCCCCTCTTTATCCAAATATGTTACCAGATGCAGACTTCAGCAGCAGGCCGTGCCAGAGAGCCATGCTGCCCTAAAAACCTTAGAAGTATTGTGCTGACAGTTTCTCACTGAGAGAAAAAAACAAGTGCCTTGAAAGAAGTAAAGCGTCCAGGGAGTAATACAGATTTCACTTGCGTATTAACTTTGAATAACCTCTTCTGCCACTTCCTACATAACTTTGAAAAGTTTTATTTTGGGCTAATGGGGATTGGAAGGTATAGAGGAGCTTGGAATAAAAAAAAAATGTGTCCCTCCCTTTTGCCAAGGTCTGAGGCCAGTCTTGCCTCACGTAGAGAGCAGAAGAGAGAACAGTACCGCCAAGTGAAAGCCCATGTTCAGAAGGAAGACGGTAGAGTGCAAGCTTTTGGTTGGAGCCTTCCTCAGAAATATAAACAGGTATTGTGTTCATCCCTGTTCATGTGTTTTAGTTTGGGGATATTGTGGTGGCAGGTCACTGAAGGCATTTTCATTTTCAGCAAGGTGGGAAACCTGTAACCCTCCAGATTCCATCAACCTCAGCCAAAACATGGAGCTATTTAAATACCTGTGCAGAGATTATCATGCCTACAAATTGCCATATAGAATTATTATTATTATTAATTAAATTTCTATACCATACTTCATCTGAGGATCACAGGACAGTTTACAGTATAAAAACGCAAAAATGCATACTATAGAAAGGAAGAAAAATAACACACACACACCAGTTTTAAAGGCCATAGATTGTTTAATTAGCCAAAGGCCTGGGAGAAGAGGAATGTTTTTGCCTGATGCCTAAATACATGTAATGAAGGCACCACACAAGAATAATACCTTGACAAAGCTAAAGCAAAATTGACAATTAAAAACAGCAAGTTTGGGGCACTTTAAAGACTAGCAACTTTATTGTGGCACACACTTTTGTGGGTGACAATAATGTTAAGAGTGGCCATTCATAAAAATTAAAAAGATGTTAAAAACACAGGCATCCTGGTATTGGTAAGCCAAGTAACAAGTGTAGCGTGATAAAAATCATTTATCTCCACAAGTTTATCAACTTGAACCTCTCATCAATTTCACATTGCAGTCTTCCTTTAAAACCAAGTATTACACAAAGCCTCCTTACAGCTCCACAGAAAACTAAAGCATCCTTGAAAGGGTTAGAAAGGATTTTAAAAAGCCTAGCAAAATGAAGGCAGGATTAACATAGTGCAGGTATGGGACTGAGCAAAGCAGTTTAGCCCTGCATTTTGAAATTACAGGGCTGCTGCTGAAAGGAGACCTAAAACAAGGAAACTCTAAGCAGGGTCCCATCTGAACTCAGGAACCTGCATGTTGCACAAAGGATTTCTGGTTAATAGTTGAAGGCAATTCCTTTGTGGTAATCACAAAGCGTTGGTGATCTGTGGAGCTATCATGTTTACTTGTAAAACATGTAAAACATGAAACTTTCTTAATCCTTCTTAGTAAAAGGCAGAATTTTCCCATTTAAACACAAATGCTGCTGTTCAGAAAGAACAACTAGCAATAAAAGGTCACTGAGCTGTGGGAAGAGTGGGATGGCTTTGTGTTCAAACCTCTTTGTAATGGAATGTTGTTACTGCACATTTTTCTGAAGTTTGAGAACATGTGTGCTACCTTGCATATTTTTATGGGAAATGTTTCAAGGTCTTAAACCATGGGTAGGCAAACTAAGGCCTGGGGGCCGGATCCGGCCCAATCACCTTCTAGATCCGGCCTGTGGACGGTCCAGGAATCAGCATGTTTTTATATGAGTAGAATGGGACCTTTTATTTAAAATGCATCTCTGGGTTATTTGAGGGGCCTGCCTGGTGTTTTTACATGAGTAGAATGTGTGCTTTGTTTAAAATGCATCTCTGGATTATTTGTGGGGCATAGGAATTCGTTCATTCCCCCCCAAAAAAAAATATAGTCCACCCCCACAAGGTCTGAGGGGCAGTGGACTGGCCCCCTGCTGAAAAAGTTTGCTGACCCCTGTCTTAAACTATGATCTGCATAGATAAGTATAGCTTTAACCCCATCCCAGTCTTTGTGCATAAGGCTTTGTTTATTTTACACTCGTCCCCCCCACTCTTTTTATATTAGCTGCTGAGAAGGGCCTCTTAGCTAATCTGGCAAGATAGACTTTTAAAATTACAATACTGCCCCCCTCTGGCTTTGATCTCACTAGTGTATGACTTTAAAATGAGTGGATCTATGATTGTTCTTCCCAGACAGTCTAATATTCTGGTCATCTAAGCAAACCTATCAAATTCTGACATGGGCTTGTGACAAACTGGTCTGTAAGATGCCAGAAACGTTTTGAAGCAAAGCAAATATTTCTTTCTCACTTTTTAGGTTGTAAATGGTGGTGGCCAGGGGGATAACAAAATGAAGAACTTACCTGTGCCTGTTTACCTAAGGCCACTTGATGAAAAGGATACATCCATGAAGGTACACCTGTCTTCCTTTTTCTCCAGTTCCTATTTTCAAATAAAGAATGCCCCATTAGTGATTTTTAGATGAGGCCTAATTCAGCACGAGCAAGTTATATCCTTTTTAGGTTCTGAGCAACGCCTAGTTTAATTTAAATTGCAGGTGCTTAATAAATACTTTTGAGAAACTCTGGTTTTTAAATATTGTCATATTGTTATTTCCCTAAAAGCATAATGTATGATAGGGTACAAACAAATGTTTGCTGTCTTTTTACGTCTTATAAAAAGACATGAGAACCAGGTTTTCCCAGTGGGTTTTTATAAAGTTCACTTGTTGTTTTGTAGCTTTGGTGTGCTGTAGGAGTTAATTTATCGGGAGGGAAGACAAGAGATGGCGGTTCAGTGGTTGGTGCCAGTGTGTTCTACAACGATGTGACGACTCTAGATGCAGAGAGCAACAAACAGAGGAGTGCATCACAGAGTAGCTTGGATAGATTAGATCAAGAACTCAAGGTAAGGTCAGAGGTATAATCAAAATGTGAAACTGTTTGCAAATCTATTAACACTTCAAGAAAATAGAAAACTTCAATATTGTGTTCATAATTCAATAATTATGGCATGATTCGTTCAAAAACATTTTGGTGCCTGCTCATGAACAAGAACCAGTCTTTGCTTGCTAGTTCGCTAGTCTTCATTAGACCCCAGATTTCCATGGAAAAACATTCATTTGCTTTTACAGCACGTTTTGTATTGTATCCGTCCATCTAGCTCTAGGTTCCATTAGATGCTTCTTGGTTCCAAAGCTTTTATAGTGGCCAGGTGGAGCATTTGGAGAAGACGAAAAAATCTAGTTCCACAAGACCAACATGTTTATGGCGTGACAGAAAACTTGCCTGTTCGGTTTAGTTCATGAAAGTGTATTTTGCATAGCTATGAAAATAATGGGGGGGAGTTTGTGTGTAAAACTACCTGCAACACTCCTGGTATTTAGTAATTCTGGTTGCTTATTCGTCTGTATTTGTAGGAAATGCATGTAGCAATTCACAATGTGATTCTCTCCCACCCCCCACCAAATAAAAATGAGGTTGAACCAGTAAACTAGTAAACTCTAAAATGACACTGTGACCCAGTTGGCTAAGCCCAGTGATGGCTTCAGATGATCAGGCAAACATGAGGGTTTCCTAGCAGAGAATATTGTGGCTGTAGTGCTCCTCCCGCCATCCGGCTGGTGCCTTGCTTCCCAGGGCTAAACCAGGGAGGAGGAGGAGGAGGAGGAGTTTGGATTTGATATCCCGCTTTATCACTACCCGAAGGAGTCTCAAAGCGGCTAACATTCTCCTTTCCCTTCCTCCCTCACAACAAACACTCTGTGAGGTGAGTGGGGCTGAGAGACTTCAGAGAAGTGTGACTAGCCCAAGGTCACCCAGCAGCTGCATGTGGAGGAGCGGAGATGCGAACCCGGTTCCCCAGATTACGAGACTACCGCTCTTAACCACTACACCACACTGGGATTGTTTTCATCATTGCAAGGCTAGTTGTCTCACTTCAGACAAACTACAAACTGTAACCGAGGCTTGTTCTTGGTTGTGGGCAGTTTGTTTGATGGAAAGCAGTTGTCAGCCTGGGTTTGGACATAACCTTGGCAGGATCATGGCATAGCTCTGAGTAGCGCAGTAGAACGAGGGGAAGAGTTCAGTAGTCTTAATCTTCTTTCTGGGAAACCCACACCTTTGCTCATTCACACTAATACATGGTTTAGGTTAGTGTTATATGCAAACTAGCCCTGCATATTGTGTAATGTTTACTTTGATTGGTCTTGGTTTCCGCCTACACAGGACCAGCAGAAAGAGCTGAGAAACCAGGAAGAATTGTCAAGCCTTGTGTGGATCTGTACTAGCACCCACTCTGCTACAAAAGTCATCATTGTAGATGCCAACCAGCCAGGAAACATCCTTGACAGTTTCATTGTTTGTAATTCTCATGTGCTTTGTATAGCTAGTGTACCAGGTAAGAGACTCAGGTGAGGGGGGCAATTACTTGAGTTAACATGGGTTTGCTTCTGTCTGTTTTGGAACTGCTGTTAAAATTCAGCTGGGCAGTAAGCCTTTTTCAGGTAGTCATAATGTGTATAAATTGGCCAGTAAACTCCAAGTCAATTCAGGTTTTGCTATGGATTGTTACTGAGCAACCTGATTCGTTCAAAATGTGGCTAAGCCATGATTTGTTTAACTTCCAACTTTTTTTGTACATCAGACAAAACAAGCTGCAACAACTTCGCTATGATCCGTAAGGTTAAGCCTGGTTTCTTTAACCAACTATGGTTAAAACAAACAAATGTGCATTACCTGCAAGAACAACCAAGGAGTAACTTGCTATGTAAAGTGTGAAAGCCCTCCATTTAATGTCTGAGGGTAGAATATAACATAGTGCTAAGTCCTGTGTTCTGTCAGCACAAGAATTTCTGCTTGTGCAATGGTGCATTCTCCCCTATCCCCCTAAACCAGTTTTAGGCTTCACCCAACCCTCAGGAACAGATTTGGGGAGGGTGTGGGGAGGAGGGGGGGACGTCTGGTTGCGTAAGTGGAAATCCTTATTGCATAGCTTAATAATAATAATAATAATAATAATAATAATAATAATAATAATTGTACCCCACCCTCCTCTGAGCAGCTAACATCATATAAATAATACAATATGCATAAAAATAATCAATCAATCCTGCCCTGTATTTTTAAAAGAAGCTAATAATTGCTGCTATAGGTAGACAAATATATACTTAATTTACATTATTTATTTAGGAGTTTTTGGTGGTGCTATTACATTGTGTTATATACAGAGTCTTTTATCTGCACCTGTGTCTGAAGCCCTAACTCCATTAAAGCAGTGCTGTAAATTCTTCCTAAGAAGCTTATATGAAATGGTTTTAGTCATGTCATCGCTGCACCAACAATTAAAACCTTTGCTGTCAGAAATGCTTCTTTGTTTTGGCTGTTCAAAACAAGTAGAATCCTAGTAACTAGACAAGTTCAACAAGTATGTTTTAGGAACTCTCCCTTTTATTTCTGAACACTAAGAATTAATTGCTTTGTTTGTACCTTTTACATCATAGCAACCATACATATAACAATTCCCTCTTCTTAATGCCTGTTTTCAAATCTACTTCTGACTCGTTCTTATATTTCACTGAAATCTGGTGGGTAAGCTATGTGATGGCATGCATTAGCTTTGATAGATTTTGTGTTACGATACACATGACAGCAAATTGCAAATATTTTATGAAAACCACCAACCCGCAAAGGGTACTGAAAAGTTAACTATCCAAGGTACTGAATGAAACCTTACATTTTTGTTTCAGGAGCCCGCGAAACTGACTATCCTACAGGAGAAGAAGGGTCACAAGAACTGGACTCTGGTCTGGTAGACAAATCATCCTTGTCTGGCAGTATGAATAGCAACAGCTCAGCAGAAACAGACAGTCTTTTAGGAGGAATCACAGTAGTTGGTTGTACAGCAGAGGGTATTACAGGGCCTTCTGCTGTCCACAGTGCCAATGGTGCCTCCCCCGAGACAAATAAACAGCCAGGTATGAAAACATTCACAATTTTTATTCAAAATGTAGTTTGTTGCAGCATGGAAAATTGTTGAGTTATCGCATTTTAAAATGGAAGCAAAAACTTTCAGATCTCCTTGCAGGGAGGAAAGATGGTTTACCGGAGAGTGACCAAGCATGAAGCTCTTTCACATAATGCTTTTATCGTATAGTTTAGTGTTGCATCCAAACATGGCCTGTTTGTCCGAAGGAGAAGCCTTGCACTTCTTCTAAGTGATAACCACAGGGTTAATTATAATTGAGCCTCTTCACACCTCCATCTATCCATCCATCCAGGGGATGTAAAAGTATATAATTAGTAGCAGACAACATGCTTGTAGTCCATTTGAGCTTATTAATGCAACATGCTGATTTGTTACAGAAGAAAGTGTGTTCTTTGTAGCAGGGATGGAGCATACATAATACAATGATGCCGCTTAGCAAACAGACTTGACACAGACTAATTCTGCCACTTGGCCATTCTACATACAGTGAGGGGGGAAAGTATTTGATCCCCTGCTAAATTTGCCCTCTGATGAAGAAATGACCAGTCCATAATTTTAATGGTAGGTTTATTGTTAGCTGTGAGAGAGAGAATAACAACAAAAAAGCCCCAGAAACCCAAAAGGTCAGAGATTGATGTGCATTATAATGAGTGAAATAAGTATTAGATCCCCTATCAACCAGCCAGATGTCACTGTACATCACCTTATCTTCTCAGTTTAGATATGTCTCTCCTGTATAAAAAACAAAAAGGAACGTAGAAAGAACCAAAGGAGTGACTCATTAGGGCACACATTTTCATGCATGCTTTCTTGTAGTAAGGGACTGAGTGACCTATAACTGAAAAATGTACCTTAGACGTTTCAGCTGAGAATGATGCAGTGGACGAGAACATTCAGACGGCAGAGGAAGCGACCGAGGCGACGGAAGTCAATGCTGGCTCAGGAGAAGAAGCTGCAGATATTGCACAAACTGGAGTCTACACAGAACATGTCTTCACAGATCCTTTGGGAGTTCAGGACACCGTAGAGGGTTCTCCAGCGTTTCAGCCTAGGTATGCCCCCCTTTGCATGAACAGAAAAGGAGTAGTAAGGGCAGAAAGAGATTATACTGCATTTCTAATGACAAATGTGTTAACATTTTGTGGTACTGAGCTCCCAAATTTAAATTGGAATTGCTAGAATGTGCAGACTAAGTAAAGGAGTATTGAAACAAGCCTAGTGTACTTTGTGTACTTTTTAACCATTTGACTTTCCCCTTCCTCTCAGCAACGAGTCAGATTTGTATAAGGATGTTGCCGTATTGCCAAATGAGCAGGATCTCGTAAGAGAAGAAGCACAGAAAATGAGCAGCCTTTTGCCAACAATGTGGCTTGGAGCCCAGAATGGATGGTAAACCAAGAACCTTAATTCCAAACTATTTCACTAATAGAAATGTGTCTAGTGATCAGTTCAGTTTTTTCCTTTTCTGAGGCTGGTAAATAAACTCTCTTTTTAAAAAAAAAAAAAAAATGAAACCTCAACCTTGAAATTTGCTCTGAATTACAGATTCAGGTGAGATTTTTAAACAATTAACACCGATGATTGACTAAGCCCCAATTAATCTTGTCACCCAGTCATCTGCATATTCAGTCAGTGATGTGAGACTCAGCCAAGTAACTTAAAGCTGACACTTGAAAGTGGGAGGTCACGCATGCACAGACGCACAAAATAACGTCATGCGCATGCACAGAAGTGGCGATTCACGACACACGTAGATGTAGGTTGCATTCTGCTCATGTTGAGAATGGGCCTTTGGAATGGATCCTGTTCGCACCAGAGGTACCACTGTAGTTATACAGAAGATTTAAAAGCAGAGCAGCAGCTAAAACCAATTTCTGGTAAAAGAAGGCAGGGGGGACTTAAAAAACAGTCCTCCACTCTATGATTTACATTTCTGTCCCACCATTCCCCCCAAAGGAGTCCAGTGAGCCTGCCTGAGGAGAGCATTAGGTAAATTAGAGCACCACTGTCAGAAAGGCAATTTTCTTGGGTTGCCGCCTGCATAACTTTTGACAGGAAGCACTCGGAGAAGGGCCCCCGGCAACAGTCTTAAAGCATGGTGGATATTTACTGTTGCCTGTCTCATCCCTGCCTCCCTCCAAAAGCCCAGGATAGAAGGCTTTGCCGCAAGCCTAATTGCAACAGGGATAGGATGGGTTTGGAGGTTAGCTCTCCCCTAGCTAGCTGTGATACACACCCCTGCCGCCACCCCCTGTTGAAAATGTCCCTGCCACAAGTAGACTTGAAATAAACCTTCTTCTTGGCACTTTGTCCCATTCCCTTCTGCAGTTAGATTCGGAAATTGATTCCAATTAAAGGCTTTGTTCAAGTCTAATTGTAGTGTGAGAGGGAATGAATGTAAGAGGGAGGGAGGGTTGGAGAGAGAGATCTTTCAGGAAGATCGCACCACTTCCATCCTGTTAGGCCTGAAAAAAGCTATAGCATTTTTGTCCAGCCCTAATTGCTGATGGCAGGGGCTAATGTGCATGTGGTGCCCACAACAATTTATCAAGTTCCCAAATGTGCCCGCTATGTCAAAAGGGTTTGTGGCCTCAGTAAAGGTCTTTAAAGGTAAGCACTAGCATTTTGAATTAAATGATCCATTAGCTACTGACAGCAAGTTTAGATTCCTGAAAAGGGCACCAGCAAAGCTGAACAGAATTAAGCTACTGAAATAACCTAATTCAGGCTGGGCAAAGCAATATTGTTTAAGCCAACTTGTGATTTATTTACTTTTAAGCTAACAGCTATAAACAATACTGCCATTTTTAAATGCTAATATGGATTTTGGAATATTGGATTTTTAATTAATCTGACTTTATCGTTGCAGCTTATATGTTCATTCTTCAGTGGCTCAGTGGAGAAAATGTGTTCATGCAATTAAACTTAAAGATTCTATACTCAGTATAGTGTAAGTTTCTATAAAATTAATTTTTTCCCCATAATGATATTCACATTTCTGTAGTTTAAAATGGAGTTAGCTGAGTAGAAAATAATTACACTAAAAATAGCTTCTGTGAAATGCTGGTTCAGAAAAGTTTGGGGGTTTTTTTGGAGGGGGGTTTGAAGAAGAGAATGGCACATTGGGAATTGTCAGCAAGAAAATAGAAAGTGATGTATTTGTTGGCAATCATAAAGCTGTCATTGATGATCCTTCAAGGAATGTTTGTAGCTGGGATGTCACACCCACTGAAAGCTAGGAGGGAAAAGTGTGCAAGCAAATTTTCCCACAGTCTTTAAGTAATATTGCTGGTTGAGCAGGACAATCTATGAGCAGAGATAGGTTCACAAAAATCTATCTTCCCACATCACAAGCATGAAATGTTGCTGTGGGAGTCCCCCCCCCCCCAAAAAAAAAATAAATTACTGATACCTGTTCTAGGGTATGTCCTGTGTGATCCTACATTGCATGAGCATGCGGTTGGGTTTTTGTTTGTTTGTTCATCTCCTTCAGTGGTTTGTACCATAGCTTGGGGAGGAAGGCGCTTTTGTAGTGGCCAAGCGTATTGTCTTATAAAATAGGAAACTCAATAAATCTTCTCCTGCTCTGAAATAGTTTACTGAGGTTCTTTGGGGCTTGGTTAAGAGATAAAACAATGGCTTAAAAGACCATGAATAAATATTATTACCATGTCTTCGTATGCTAATTAGGATAACAATTTCAGTTGAGTCTCATTTATATGTGAAGTTTAGACAGATGGCATGCACTGATCGCCTGTTAGGGAGAGGGTGCCAACATAGGATGTGTTTGTTTTTGTGTGTAGTGTTGACAGGGCTTAATGAGCACAACAATCTATTACTATGGTCAGAGTTTCCTCATAATAATATACATTTTCCCTTTCTTTCTTTTCTAGACATGTAAAAGGAATAGTATTAGTTGCACTAGCAGATGGAACTTTAGCAATATTTCACAGAGGAGTAGGTAAGCTTTCTATTTATACACCCTAGAACTGTCACATATTTATATGTCTGGTCTGCTTCTAAAATGTGGATACGTTGCTTCTAAAATATGGATACATTGCAGACCTTTACAGATCATCTGCTCAGTGGGAAATCTTGTAATTCTTGGGATAATATTGACCAAAAAATGAAGTCCTCCATTACTACTACTACTACTACTACTACTACTACTACTACTATTACTACTATTACCACCACCATCATCATCACCATCAATTTATTTATTTCTACCCCACCCTTTTCTCTGATGGGACTCAATGTAGCTTTATTCCATCTCCAAGTAGTATAAAGAGCCATCAAGAATGTTGACTTCCCTCTCTTCCCATTCATCTCTGTTCCCCTTAAAATATGCGGCTTCATTGCGGGCTTCATACTTGCAGTCCTTTGGATAGCCTGGTGCTGTTTTCACTGCTGTCCTGTGCATGAGCAATGGATGGGTAGAGGCTCATTTGCCTGTGTGTAGCATCCTTTTAGGAACTGATGCGCCGTAGAGCACGTTGAGGATACCTAAATGTGAAGGTATCTCTTTTGCTTGTTTGTGTTCAAATAGATCTGAACTATTGCCTTATGTACAAGTCAGTGTGTCATGATTTCTAAACATCCACTGTTCTGTGGGTGGTATTGCTGTTTTGGGTTTATTTTGCCTATCAGAGCACTTGAATGCCTATAAAGAATACGCCACATAGCTTAAATGAGTATTCCTTGAATGTAAGGCATGGGTGTCTGGGCATTTATTCTTTGTCACCCTTCCTGCGTTTGGTGCTACCCAGATGTTTTTGCGCTGCAACTTCTATCTGCCACAGATAGCGGTCAGAATTGATAGAAGTTGTGACCTGAAACATCTTGAGGGCAGGTTGACAGAGGCTTCTTTATGCCATTATGGATTTTATCTGTTCCCTATACAGTTATGGATTTGAATAATGGAAAATAAGTGAATAGAAATGTAGTAGTATACCTATTTTAGTCATGTACACAAATTAACATTTGCAGACAAGGTTTGCTCATCCCCTTAATAATTTCTTCTTCTTCCTCTTCTTCTTCTTCTTCAGATGGGCAATGGGACTTGACAAACTATCACCTTCTAGATTTGGGCCGACCTCACCATTCAATCCGGTGTATGACTGTGGTACACGATAAAGTCTGGTGCGGCTACAGAAACAAAATTTATGTGGTTCAGCCGAAAGCCATGAAAATAGAGGCAAGTTAAAGCAACCATTTAAAATTGGTGAATAATCAGGGAGAACTCATTTAGAAGAAAGGAGGTTAAGTAGGAAATGAGATTATATGGCATAAAGAGAACATCTATGAAGGCCAAGCAAGCAGGATCATAAGTTATACATGACCATAAATATGTGAAAAATCACTGTCAGAAGATAGCCATTAGTAAATATTGCTAATTCAGTAGATTTACCTTTGATCCATTGAAGGACGGCTGGAGGAGATCACAGGGGGCTCACAGGATCAATTTTTTTTTTAAAAGCAGATTTTAGAGCACTGATGCATACTAAACAAAAGAGCCATTGCCGATCCTCTCTTAACAGTGTTACTGAGAGGGGGGGGGGGAAAGATGTGATCTTATTTTATTACAGATAGGTAGCCGTGTTGGTCTGCCATAGTCAAAATAAAAAAATTCCTTCCAGTAGCACCTTAAAGACCAACTAAGTTAGTTCTTGGTATGAGCTTTCGTGTGCATGGTATCTGAAGAAGTGTGCATGCACACGAAAGCTCATACCAAGAACTAACTTAGTTGGTCTTTAAGGTGCTACTGGAAGGAATTTTTTTATTTTGATCTTATTTTATCTTAGTAATGTGTAAACTGGAGGCATTGGAGAAGTATTTTATTATGCATTCCTTAATTAAACTATAATTCATTTCAGAAATCGTTTGATGCACACCCAAGGAAGGAGAGCCAAGTGAGACAGCTGGCCTGGGTGGGAGATGGAGTGTGGGTATCAATCCGTTTAGATTCCACACTCCGCCTTTATCACGCTCACACTTACCAGCATCTACAAGATGTTGACATCGAACCCTATGTAAGCAAAATGCTAGGTAAGTCATTGGCCTGAATCGGACAAGTCACCTTCTTGTACAAATGAAAAGACATGGATGACTAATGTTGCTGGCTGAACACCCTACAAATTACTGCATAGTGATGGCATGTAGTTCTAGTTGCACTACAAATAGTAGTAAGGTCTTGTGTGTAATTTCCTCTAAGGAAAACGTGAGATGTGAGGCCTTCAAGGGCATAACGGGGAGGCACTAAGAAGACCATTGACTACAGTGTCAACAGAGTTTAAGGTCCTTTATCTTGTCCTTCGAAATGAGAAGACAGTCTCCTTGGGAAAAGAGAAGAATAGGAAATGTTAGGCGCAATTTTTCATGGGGCAAAATAAGTTGAACTTTACTATACAGTGGTACCTCGGGTTAATTATTTAATTCGTTCCGGAGGTCTGTTCTTAACCTGAAACTGTTCTTAACCTGAAGCACCACTTTAGCTAATGGGGCTTCCCGCTGCTGCCACGCTGCTGGTGCACGATTTCTGTTCTCATCCTGAAGCAAAGTTCTTAACCCGAGGTAATATTTCTGGGTTAGCGGAGTCTGTAACCTGAAGCGTATGTAACCAGAGGTACCACTGTACTTTTAACTTCGGGAGTTTCCTCTTCATATCTTTATTTCAATCTTTAAAAGCTCCAGCTAGCTCAGTATTGTTGACGCTGGCTGCAGCTCTCCAGTTTTTCAGTGAAGTTTTTTTCCCATCACCACTTGGAGATGTGGGGATTGAACCTGAGATATTTTGCATGCAGAGCATTGTATCTGCCATCAAATTACATGGGGACGGCCATGGAGCTAAGGAACTGTTTGGAGATTTAAAGAACCCGAGTCATTCAAAGAACAAAGAGTTTCCAGAACTTCTCTTTTTGTTTGTTTATAAAACATGGAGTAAAGTTAGGTTTAAAATGGGACATTTCCTGCAGATATGTATCTTTTGGTTTCTAATGAGTGTTGCTGTGTTTGTTTCAGGTACTGGAAAACTGGGATTTTCATTTGTGAGAATCACAGCTCTCATGGTGTCCTGCAATCGGTTGTGGGTTGGGACAGGCAACGGCGTCATTATCTCCATTCCATTAACAGAAAGTAAGTGCGATAAGAAAAGTAGATTAAACAAGAATGCCACTATTTCAGACCAGATAAACTCTTGCGCTGGCCCGTGTTTGGTGTTCTCCAGCAACTCTGGTAAATTTTCTGATTTCAGTCTGGTCCGATTCTGTAGTTTTCACAGGGATTCTCAGGGACTGGCAGCTTCATATACTAAGACAACAGCAAACCTCCTCAGAGATTTGATGGTACTCCTCTGTATTTACAATTGCAAGCAGATGGAGGTGGGCACACTAGATGTAATGCTAAGTAAGTCCTTAGAAAACACATCAGTTTTCTAATTTAATAGCAAATGAGGGGCTTATCTAACAACTTTGTGCCTCGTCATCTTCCCACTGCGTCAGCCACTTCTCCCTCTTCAATAGACCCAACCCAACTGTAATGCTGCTGCTTTCATCCTTCTGCCCTGTTTGCTTTGGAATTCCTGATAGATTCTGCAGGTGATGCCTTTCTCTTCTCTGGCTGCCACAATCCCAGCCCCTAGCTAGAAAAACAGACATAGAGGGAGCTGCTTCTGTTCCGAGCTTGTAAATGCTAGGGACGACTAGATTCAATTTCTAACTATTTTCTGGATCTGCCTAAAATGTACACGCGATTAAGGAAACTGTTATAAAATACTATTTTGTTTAATACCCAGCCCACTTCATTCCATAAATCCTTGCCCCAAAACTCTCTGCTTGGGGCTTCCATTTTTGAATACTTATTTAATCATGTTTAAATAACTACAGATTTTTCTCTCACTATGCTGAAAATGCACACTTTTCTAGTATAATATTGGTGTAATGCTGGGGTGGACTGTTGTGGGTTGTCATGGTATATTTTGCTATTGATGAATTCTTTCATATCAGTTGCTTTGAACACCACATGCATTGTTTTCCATGCTGTACCATTACATTGATCATCCATTAAATGTCCGGTTTTGCGTTGCAATTATGTGCATTCAATCAAAAACAACTACTTTGAATTGCAACAGTTTTTAAAATGGTGAAAATGCTCCCGAAAATCAGCTACATATTCACCTTAGGCATTTTTTTTAAAATAAAATGCAGTTAACTTTTTTTTAGAGGATAGAAAAGAGGAATTGGTGTTTTTTTATATATATGCTTCTAGGACTAAATAGGCAAGAATATGTAGAGATTGCTGAGCTGGACAGATATCCTTACCGCCACCAGTTGTTTTAGCAACAGGTGCTCCCAACTCCATATAAGGTGTTCTAACGATTGTGACGATAATGTTTGTGACATTATCCTTACCACCTAGACAGCATCAGTGGAACTTCAGAGGAATAGGTAAGTATGGGGGTGGTGGAGGGGAAAAAGTCGGGTGACAGCTACCCACCCCCTTACCTAAGACAATGCCCACTGCTTGTTGGCACACAAACTAAAATGTGAGAAACAGAGCTGGTGGATCTTTTTTTTTCCCCCTTTCCCTTTCCTGGAGGAGGAGATGGCAGTCTTATTCCTGTCAAATTTGATGGTGTCCGTTCTTGAAGAAAAGAGAGAAAGGGGAAACGCAGTTTGCCAATATGTCAGAATATTAAAGGTGCTCCTACTTCCTTTGGCCACTGAAGCTGAAAGAAAGATGTTCATTTATCTCCTTCTGATTGTACCTTCTTGTAGTTAGGAGCTTAATATATAAAGCTCTTATCAAAAACCAGAACGCAAGTGGTGGGTTCTCATTAATCCTTCTCCTCTGCTGTCATACCTATCCATTTTTCCCCTTTCCTCCTTTCTTACTTTAGCTGTAATCCTCCACCAGGGACGTTTACTGGGGCTGAGGGGTAAGTGCTGATCCCAAACAAAAAACAGTTCTGTTTTCTCAGGCTTCTCTAATAGCCACTCTGAGGCTGTTTCCCATTTCTCTAAAATTTACTCCCCCCCCCCCTTTGTATGTTCCTAAACCGTTTTTCCACTTGAGGTTACCTGCATTGCAGTTTTTTATGTTTGCTAAATGACCACCAAACCCGCTGAGCAGTTTAGTGTCTTCATCTTTTGTTGCAGCTGAACTTTTCATGCCGGCTTCTTGTTTTTCTTCCAGCACCATTTGTAATATCATAACCTTATAAGTGTCATTAATCCACATCATATTTCTCTTGTTACAAATCACATTTCTTTCCCTCTTCTGATACTGTTACGAGTGGAGATAGTTTTGTGTGTCTAGCATACAAAATCACTTTGTGGAATTGAAACTAAGGACTTAAAATACGCCCCCATTCGTTGCCTCTCTCTCCTTCCCAACTCTTGGCTTTAAGAGATCTAAGAATCATGGTTGCCAAGAAATATTTTCTTTAAAAGGAGAGTTCTGTGGCAGTTTAAAGGCAGGCTAAATTTATTGGAGCAAAAGCCTTTGTGGACATGTCCATTGAAGCCAATGTCACAATAAATGTGTTTGTTTTTAAGGTGCCAAAGAACTTTGGAGTGTTGGTTACAGCAGACTAACAAGACTATCCTCTGGAATTCCCTTCTTGAGCATCATTTACCTATGTTAGAAGTCTATATTTCACTGATAAGCCCAGTCCGTGGATCCCCTGTGGAAAAATCTGACATGCATACTTTTTGTGAATATAGGTTTTGTTTTGCAAAAACGTACAATTTATGCTAGACTAGCAAACTACTCCCTTTCTTCCCTGAGGTATTTCAAATAACTAAGCATGCTGTCTTATTCCTTTCCAGCTCTGTCTTGAAACGGCATCTTCTTGCCCTTTTGTTTCATTTATCTAAGTTGGCTTTAGCTTCTAGACTGGTAACCGTGTGGTTTCGTGATGAAACCGAACTTTGCCATATTTGCAGCTGTCCCTTTCAAGTGGGAAACATTTCCTTTCTCTCTCCCTAGCTAACAAAGCAGCAGCAGGTTCTGGCAACCGTCCAGGCAGCGTAATACGTGTATATGGCGATGAAAACAGTGATAAAGTGACACCTGGGACCTTTATACCTTATTGTTCAATGGCACACGCACAGCTTTGTTTTCATGGGCATCGTGATGCTGTTAAATTCTTCGTTGCAGTACCTGGTAAGTTTTGTGCGGGACTCCTCCATTCAGTTTTCAGGTTTTTTTTTTACAGTTAACGTGCTGAGTGTGACGGTCATGGATGATATTCCACATGGTGCTAGCAGATAAAATGTAGCTCTCCCTTCTGCTCCTCCCTCTTGCAGCTTCCCATGACACTCTTAATCTGCTCCAGAGGAACTTCCAAACGTCTGGAGCAGGTTTTGGCATGGAGGGCGGGGAAGAAAGGAAGGGGAAGTCTCATTGCGGACAATGAAAGTCTGTTGTGCAAACGGGCTGGTGAATGGATGGAAAGACCAGCAAGGAGATGATTACCAGAGTCTAGACAAGAACTGACTGGAGCTTTGTTGGCAAGCTTTTCAGTTCCATCATCTCATGCAGGAGGAAAAAGTATAGTTTGTTGCTTCAACAACTAACCAATTGTACCAGCAAGGTGCAATTCAAAGGCCTCGTTGAATCCCAGCCATCAATACTCCCCTCAAGTATTGTTAATATTCAGGGAAAGAGATACCAGCTTTGCTGCACCTCTCAATTTTTGCAAGAATGCCATAGTTTTAATTTTAAGCGGGTTACCTATACAGTGCAAACGTTAAGCAATGTGTCACTACTCAGAAATATTTATTTATGAAAGGCACTTAATAACTAGCATATCTAAGCGGAGCGCATAAAAATAAACCATACAGAGAGTAAAACAAAAAAGTCGTCATAAAACTGAGTGCTACCTTAATTTTTGCTGTCCCAATGTTTACAATTTCTTTTCATGCGTCGTGAGAGATGACAATAGTTTAGCAAAGATGTTTAAGATTATCTAGGCAAGAAGGTCAGACACACTTAGTAGTGAAGCAGGGAGTGACAGTCATTAAGTTTTTTTGTAATACAACGAGAAGGGTTTTTCTTTTTGTTTGTGGGGGGATGGGGACGGACGACTGTTTGTCAGCATCTGCTTAATGACTTCAGGAACAGTACTCCATAAATCATAATGTTGTTGATGCTTCCCCCCCCCCAACATTAGGTCAGGTTATTTGTCCACAGACAGGAGGAGGCCCAGAGCCACCCAGTGATAAATCTGCCATATCCACGCAGGAATCCAACAGCCAGGCTCCCTTAAAATCCATGTTGGTGATAAGTGGAGGAGAAGGGTACATTGACTTCAGGATGGGTAAGAACCTTTAATTAACTTAGAACAATTCAATAAAATGCTAGAAGATATGATCACTTCTTTCCACCCCGACTGAACTATGATTTGAGGATGGTTTGATTTCAGAAGGTTTCCCAAAACTCCCCTAAACTTCTGTATTGTCGATGAACTTGTATCAGTGACAATTTAGACAGGCCGGATTATCCATAGCAATGGATTGGAAATGAAAAATCTTCTTCCGGCCTGATGGGTCGTCAAATATCCTCAACAAGCGGCAGGTACTACTCACCTCATCTCTGGCTGTGTCTCAAATTGCAACCAGTTCACAGTGTCCCATAAAACTCCATGGAAGCCATTGATAACTAATCCCATCACTGTGCCTCCCCTGTTTTCCACTTAATCCCACTCTGGGTTCCTAGTTTTGATAGCAATGCGGTGATGAAGGTATGAACCTGATGCACCTTTCCATAGTTTATGGCTAGTAAACCCTTTTTTTAAAAAAAATAATCCCATTTATTCAAGCCTGTGATTATCAGAACATTTGATTTCCCCCTCCCCCTTTCATAAAACAGATTGTTTTGAATTATACAAATTATTCCAATTTTGTTCCTAGTAATTCTGGCATAGGGACGCGGGTGGTGCTGTGGGTTAAACCACAGAGCCTAGGACTTCCTGATCAGAAGGTCAGAGGTTCGAATCCCTGTGACGGGGTGAGCTCCCGTTGCTCGGTCCCTGCTCCTGCCCACCTAGCAGTTCGAAATCACGTCAAGTGCAAGTAGATAAATAGGTACCGCTCCAGCGGGAAGGCAAACAGCATTTCTGTGCGCTTCTCTGGTTCGCCAGAAGCAACTTAGTCATGCTGGCCACATGACCCGGAAGCTGTATGCCAGCTCCCTCGGCCAATAAAGCGAGATGAGCGCTGCAACCCCAGAGTCGGCCACGACTGGACCTAATGGTCAGGGGTCCCTTTATCTTTACCTAATTCTGGTATGCTGCTTGTTACAGATTACTGCCAGGAGACTACAAAAGAGTTTAGATTTTTTTCTGTCACTGTTTCATGCTGGTTTTCACATATGTGTTATTTGTTTATTGTTGGGAGCCGCTTTGAGTTGCTTCTCAAATGTGTCTGGCAAGTTTAATAAATGGCTTTTGCTTCCAAGTGAGACCGGGTTGCGCTTGGGCCACCAGGTGCCACCCCCGCCTCAGCACGGTGCAGGGTAGCATCCCATGTCACACTGAGGGTGTCCCGGCCACGCCATTTGCCAGACGACCAATCAGGACGCTGTGGGGGCGTGGCCGGGGCCAATTTAAACCACGGCGCGACTCTGGAATCATGTGTAAGGGTATTCCGTTAAAGGGATCCAGGGGTGTGGCTCTTGTCTGAAGCCCGGGGAGGGGCTAGGGCTATGCCATGACCCCAGCAGGAACCCAGGGGGGCTCGAGTTGACCCACATCGGCGGGGCTCTCCCTACTGGTGATTTACCCTTCCAGACTTCCTGCAAGGCGGGCAGGAGTCAGATATAGTCTGTGGATGCAATGCCCAAGTCAATACCGCTCACATTCTGTAACCAATAAAGTTGTGGCCTAAATTTTGCCCATTAAGACTAACCTAAATTCTGTGTCCTTGTGTCTTTATTATCCTGGGGGTGGCTTGGGGGTCTTGAAGTGCAAATAATAATGAGAAGAGAAACCCATTTGTGTTAGGGGCAGGCTACTGTTGTATTCTTTAAGAGCTCTCTGGTTCTTAAACTTTAGCAGTACCATTGCAGACATGGCGGGCAACAGATGGCAATGGGTTATATGTGTGCTATTATGTGCATACATACATAACCTGCAACATGGTGTATTTTAGTAATATTTCTGTTTTCATTGAGTTCAGGCGACAGCTGTTTTTCCTTTGGACTCAAATTTCTAGTGGGCTACTGCAGCCTTTCTTTGTATCCCCTGGAATCACCTGTTCACATAAAATGTTCTGCCTTCCTTCCCAGGTGATGAAGTTGGTGAATCAGAAATCCTTGGAGAGGCACTACAACTAGAGCCTTCTGTAGCCAAAGCTGAGAGGAGCCACCTGATAGTGTGGCAGGTTATGTGCGGCAGTGAATAAGCCCCTCCCTCGGAAAGCGGCTTGAGACTGCAAAAGCTTTTGCATGTCTTTTGTTTTCATTTTGTTTCTGTGGAACCTGTTTCACTACATTTGAGCATTTCTTTGCCATTTGACTTTATATCACATACCTCTCAAACCTTAACAATACAAGAAATTTGCTTGTGCTGTTTTACTGCATCAGTGTTACGCAGCGAGAACAAATTGGTTTCCCCAGACAAATGCTGTACAGTAATTAGGTCTCCCAAATGCCCCACTGCAATAGAATTCAGTTTATTTTATGGTGCCACTTTTACAACAAATTTAGTCGAAGCATCTTGAATTCATCTGCACATTTGAGTAAAACAGCAAAGTTATTTCCGGTGTACTGTTTCAAAAATATCAGATGAATTATATCTAAGTGTCATTCTGTGCATTCGGTGAGGATTAAAACAAGATGTAAGTTCTTTATTTTTTCACTTCTAAATCCTCCCAAGCTTGTTTGCCCTGATGTATTGAATGTGCTTTGCTCATATCAAGGTCCATGGGCTGATAACATAAAGTTTCTTGTTTAATTGCCAGTAGCACTAAAGATGAAAAGTACTGCCCTTAATAATGATAATTGTGGTATTTTATGGGGAGAATCCTTTCCTAGTTTCCCTATGTACTTGGGACGTAATCAAGCTGTTCCCATCTTGATTAATCTCAAAGAATATTCTTAGAATTATTTGCAGCCTGATTGTATGTTCCTTGGGCAGAGGATAGGTCACCTTTGCACACCTATCATCTTGGATCCCAGCTGGTCAGGTTCATGATACGTGACGTAAACAGACTCAAATAGGGAGCAAATTAGCTGAGAGCTTTTAACTACTCAAGTGAAAAATCACCCCTAAATTGGTTCCAGATGCATTGTTGTTTATAATCCATTTAACTATGTATGTGAAATTGTATGCAGAGAGTTGCCGATCACTTGCAATGGTGTGGTCACTTACGTTAATGGGACAGAATCACTGTAAATGGTCTGGGAGTCTACCCCCGAGTCTGAGGAAACAAAAATAACTCCATCCAACTCATTCTGTTTTACTACAAGCTTTGGAAAGCGTGATCTCCTTTGCTACAGATTTCCCCAATTGAATGCTAGCCTTTTAATTCCTTAAAAGGTGTAGCAGCTTCCTAATATTTCATTTCTTGGAAAGTATGAATTAAAATATTAATGTTCATCTGGTACCTGCCAAGAGACTGTGGCTATTCCCATTAGATGGGAGCAGATTTTAGTGACAGAATGGAAGATTTTCAAAAGCGTTTCAAATTAAGTAAAGGAACAGTCTTGAAAAACTGCCTAAACATTTTTATGCAATAGGAGCAGTTTGGGATCTGTCAAGGAAACATGTATTTATATATAATATATATACACACACACACACACATTAATTTTTTTAAAATCATGTTAAGCTGAGATCTATTGTGTAAATATTTATTTAGGCAGCTTTTTAAAAAAAGAAATGAGCGTCTTACCTGATTAAAAAAAAATTAGTAAAACAACATTCAGGTCTATTGGTTATAGATTTATATGTATAAATACTTTTTAAGCACCATATTTTGTACACAACAGATAAGTTCTGGTAAGTATGTATTTAGACCATGAAATGTGTGGTTAAAATTTATTGAATGTCTTTGGTAATAGAATTTTTTCCTCCAATATGCCAAAAGCGATAAGTGATCACAATTTACTCAACATTTTCAAATGGCTAAACTGTGTTTAGAAAATTTGAGAAAACGAACCCTGATCTAAAAACCTTATGGAAGATCCAGAAAAGCATGTAGCTTTTTCTCGTCTTTGTTTTCCAGAATGCTCTCACGTGCATAAATACACCACACTCATTTGTGTTGCAAATCCAAGCACTTATCCAATACTGGAGAGAATGCAATTCAATTTGGAGAGGATGTTCAGAGGGGGTAAAGGCCTTTTGCTGCATGTGCCTAACTTGGCACAGAGAACTGTATCAAGACACACATTTTGGCTTTTATACTACCCACTCCTAGCTGTATGTACAGCATGTAATATTGTGTGTCCAAATGAAATGCTCACTAATTCTTCACAGTTTCATGAGCCCATCAACTTTAAATCCTGCACTCTTGTGGGCACCTCTGTAATCCTTTCATGGTATGATTTCTTGGAAAGTATTCTCCAGATCGTTTATGGGTGGCTGAATCGCTACATTCACATTCTTGGAAAAACATACTTATTTTCCATTTTAGTGTGGTGCTTTCCTTAATTATTATTTTTTTTAAATTAAGGAGCTATTTCTCCGAAGTGCTTCACTGCTGTCAGACAATAGATGCACCTGGGTAGCATTTTTAATAGCTTGCCAGTTGTAGTGAGTAAACTGAGCCATTCTGTTCTCATCGAGTCAAGTGCTATTCACAGCAGAGGAGTCAACGGTCCAGCAGAGACTTCAGCACTATTTTTCAGTGCAAGTGAGAGATTGGCACATGTTCTCTTTCCCTTGTTCATTTTTAAATGTATCCCTTGTCGTAAAGAATAGCAGGTTTAGATGGTGGACGTCACCACCATTCACTAAGATTTAAACACTCCCCGTTCCAGCGCACTTTTTAAACGATAGGTGGTAAAGCTCGCTAAATTTCATGCATCAAATGATTGCCTAAAAGAATAAATAATCTGTTTTGAGAATGTCTTATGTATCACGTACTCATAGTTCTAAAATCAGGAGTTGGAATGAATCTCTTGATAGTTAACAGTTTGTTAATAGTTTGAGAGAGCATTTCAAGCACAAAAATATGCAGCACATGATTTGTCTGAATAGATGTGTCTTGCATGGTAAAAGGTAAAATGAAATTTATATATCCTGCCATACTGTTCATTTCTTTGTAAGGTCTTCCTGCGTTGGGTCAGTTAGAACTGGCAGAGTGTAGACACTTTATCATAGGCTGCCTTAGTAACTACAAAATGTTTTTATAATCTTCTAATATGCTAACTGTTCTAATGAACATGGTGTCTTGAAGATAATGTGTAACTGAATATTTATTTCCATGTGAGTATTATGAAAGTTACCAAAGGACTGAAACTGACTTGGCACTCTTGCAGTTGACCCTGTGCATAAAGGATCTTATAAAGATCCTAAATTTGTAAAAATGACACAGAGTGGAAAAAACACATTTCTTTGTGGATGCTAACTTTATTTTCCTAACAGGGTTATGCCATATTGTAACAACCTATGTTGCACCTCAAAACTTTGTTCTATCCACTAAATATTTTTCCTTCCCTCTAACAATTTCTTTGCTGCACATTTCTCAATCTTTTAAACATGTTTTAACACATTTTATGGTCTTTAATTTTTCTGAAAATGTTGTCTAGACACTTTATGCTGAATTTTAATTGCCTCTGTAACCTTGAGATGGATACTGCAGCATTAAAATTGCTGTCTGTTTAAAACTTGAGGCTTCTTTCTGTGAGCCAGAAAGCTCATATAGCAGTGAAGTTATTTCAGTATTTATTATTGAATCCTTGGGGGTTCAGAATGTAACTTTGTACATGAAATATATATAAATATGTATATGAAACGCATCCTTGCTTTAGTGTCTTTCTTACACCCCTGTGATGAGGTTATAATAATTAAGGATTTATTCCATCTTGTCAGAAATAGCTTTTTGCAAGAGTAATGCAAAGATGACCACAGATTGATTTTTATGCTGTCATGTATTCAGCATGTATTTGTGTGGTTAAGGAAATGTAGGTGATTACACCTATGCAACCCCATACTTTACCTGACCAAATTGGCCATGGTAACAGCCACTTAATAACAATAATGAAAAGACAAAACTCCAAATGTCATTTTGTAAGCACCATTGATTCATATTGTTGAAGTATGTAAGGTCTTCATGTCATTATTGAGTAGAAGAGATGCATGGAGAAAGGAGGACTCAAGGCACCCTTTGTAATAATAATAATAATAATTTATTATTTATACCCCGCCCATCTGGCTGGGTTTCCACAGCCACTCTGTGCGGCTTCCAACAGAATATTAAAATACAATAGTCTATTAAACATTAAAAGCTTCCCTAAACAGTGCTTTCTAGCAGGTACCTTGCACCCCTATTAACTGTATGTAATAAGGATATCATGTGGCTAACCTAAAAG